>NC_056441.1:11545590-11673090 GCF_018296145.1 Oncorhynchus tshawytscha | reverse complement strand
GGCTGCCATGTGCCTTTTGCTGAGGAGTGGCTTACGTCTGGCCACTCTACCATAAAGGTCTGACTAGTGGAGTGCTGCAGAGATGGTTGTCTTTCTGGAAGGTTCCCCCATCTCTACAGAGGAACTCTGGAGCTCTGTCAGAGTGACCATCAGCTTCTTGGTCAGTTCCCTGACCAAGGCCCTTCTCCCCCGATTGCTCAGTTTGGCCGGGCAGCCAGCTCTATGAAAAGTCTTGATGGTTCCAAACTTCTTCCATTTAAGAATGGTGGAGGCCACTGTTATTGGGGACCTTCAATGCAGCAGAAATGTTTTGGTACCCTTCCCAGATCTGTGCCGAAAATAATTCTGCCTCGTAGCTCTACAGACAATTCCGTTCGACCTCATGGCTTGGTTTTTTCTCTGACATGCAATGTGTGTGCCTTTTCAAATCATGTCCAATCAATTGAATTTACCGTAGCGCTTTTTTCTATGCCGTTTCACTTTCATATCGCTGCTCCGTAGACTATTGATCCCGAGTGGCGCAGCAGCGTCACTACAGTACTACGGTTCAAATCCCATAGGGGAGCGCAGCAGTGTCACTACAGTACTACGGTTCAAATCCCATAGGGTGGCGCAGCAGTGTCACTACAGTACTACGGTTCAAATCCCATAGGGTGGCGCAGCAGCGTCACTACAGTACTACGGTTCAAATCCCATAGGGTGGCGCAGCAGCGTCACTACAGTACTACGGTTCAAATCCCATAGGGTGGCGCAGCAGCGTCACTACAGTACTACGGTTCAAATCCCATAGGGTGGCGCAGCAGTGTCACTACAGTACTACGGTTCAAATCCCATAGGGTGGCGCAGCAGCGTCACTACAGTACTACGGTTCAAATCCCATAGGGTGGCGCAGCAGCGTCACTACAGTACTACGGTTCAAATCCAAGCTGTGATTGGGAGTCCCATAGGGTGGCGCACAATTGTCCCAACGTTGTCCAAGTTTAACCGGGGTAGCCCGTCATTGTGAATAAGAATTTGTTCTTAACTGACTTGCCTAGTAAAATATAAATAAAGAATTAAAATAAATAATGCACCCAGAAACGTTGTGTAATCACATAAAATTGCAGACATGGGCAAAATTGCTTCGATATGAGATGGAAATGTCGGCCATTTTCAGTTTATCATCCCAGTTCTACTTTGTGATGAACATTCATTAGCTGCACATTAAGAAACAGTAGAGTACTCAATGCTCATACTCAAATCATGACTAATCACAAGTTCAAATTAAGCAAATAGCCCTGAGGGGGTGTCACATATGTCCAATATACCACGGCTAAAGGGCTGTTTTTAAGCACAACCTAACGCAGAGTTCCTGGACACAGCCCTTAGCGGTGGTATATTGGCCATATAACACAAATCCCTGAGGTGCCTTATTGCTATTATAAACTGGTTACCAACATAATTAGAGCAGTAAAAATAAATGTTCCTTCATACCCGTGGTATACGGTCTGATATACCACGGCTGTCAACCAATCAGCATTCAGGGCTCGAACAGCCCTATAAGTAGGGGTGAATAGTTCCTTTAGAATATGTCAATGGTGAAGAAACTAATTTCCTAGTTTTACAAATCATTTAAATCCTTAGAAAAACAAATAATGCCTCTTACATGCAACATGAAAGAAATAACTCAATGAGTGATGTGCACTAATGAAATCAAGATACTTCAACAATGATAGGGCCTTGTCTGTGGAGAGAAACGGCTTAAAACTCTATTTCTCAGCCTCTCAAGTGGTGCAGTGATCTAAGGTACTGCTTGAGGTGTCACTACAGACCCGGGTTTGATCCCAGCCTGTATCACAACCGGCCATGGCCGTGAGTCCCATAGAGAGGCGCACAATTGGCCCAACGTCGTCCGGGTTAGGGGATGGTTTGGCCGAGGGGGATTTACTTGGCTCATTGCGCTCTAGAGACTCCTTGTGGCGGGCCAGGTGCCTGCAGGCTGACTTACGGTCGTCAATTGAACAGTGTTTCCTCCGAAACACTTCGGGTTTAAGCGGGCAGGTGTTAAGGAGCGCAGTTTGGCGGGTCACGTTTCGGGGGGCACGTTATTCAGTGTTCGCCTCCCGAACCCATTGGGGAGGTGCAGAGGTGATTCGAGAAAATACTTTTTTTTATTTTGATATGTCTCTGCAATAAAACATTCCCTTTGGAAAACATTCTTGTCAGTCATTTTTAAATCAATTCTGCATTGCCCTGCTCATTTTACTGCCCACCTTCAACGAAGAGCAGAGCCAGAACACCAACCTCAGCCTTTCATTTCAACCTGAATCATAATAATGAAAAACATATAGGACTCAGTCAGAAAAGAAATCCACCGTGCACCACAATATGTGCTGCACTGCAGGAGATAGCACCCACAATAAATACCCCTAACACTGGTTAACATGGACCAGGGCTTTCAGTTTCCAGTTCCCACCTACTGAGGTCTATCGAAGACACATTTTCATTGGACTGCTTTAAACTCCCAACATGCAAAGCTGTGACAGACTGTTTATTGGATGACAGCCTTTTTAAACAGAAAGTGTTTGTTGGAGATATGAGTGTCAGTGCCCTGGGACGACCTGTCAGCCTTTTCAAAGACAGACCACTCAGCAGACAGTGTATCCCTCCACTACGGGCCTGTAGTCAAATAGGCCCTAGGAAGCAGCATAGCCATTCTCCTGAAGTTAGTCTCCACTTGAAGACAATCTCTGTTGGTAAACGTCCAGTAGCTAACTAAGCTAACAGGGGAATTATCTTCTACACTGCAACATTGCCAAATCAACGGCCCCATCATACGAAACAAAGGAAAACAAAGGCTGAATGAATCGTTTCAGTAAACAATGAGCCATCAACTCACAGTGTCTAAATCATTAGAGTTCATGACTTCTGTAAGCAGGGGTTCCCTAAATGTAATGAGGGAATGAATGTACACTCTCATGTCCCTCTAGAGAGCAAGAGAAAGAGAGTGAGATGGAGAGAGAGAGAGGGAGCCAGAGAGAGAGAAGGAGAAATACAGAGAGAGAGAGAGAGAGAGAGACGGAGACAGAGGGAGACAGAGGGAGACAGAGGGAGACAGAGAGGGAGAGAGAGAGGGAGGAGAGTCCAGAGAGAGAGAGAGAGAGAGAGAGAGACTTTAGAGAGCAGAGAGACAGAGGGAGAGAGGGAGAGTCCCTTTAGAGAGGAGAGAGAGTGAGATGGAGAGGAGCCAGAGAGAGAGAAGGAGAAATACAGAGAGAGAGAGAGAGAGAGACGGAGACAGAGGGAGACAGAGGGAGACAGAGGGAGAGTCCCTTTAGAGAGCAAGAGAAAGAGAGTGAGAGGGAGAGAGAGAGAGGGAGACATACAGAGAGAGAGAGAGAGAGAGAGAGAGAGAGAGAGAGAGAGAGTGGTATTCTATGATGGGGTACCATGAGAGGCGAGTCATTTCCCTTCAGCAGGCAGTAGGCATCCCAGAGACCCCCAGCCTAGCACTGATCTCTTCCTTCAACAGGCAGTAGGCATCCCAGAGACCCAACACCCAAGCCTAACCTGCTCTACTTTACTCTCTAAACCAGATCTGCCTGTCTGTCTGTCTGTCTGTCAGCTCTACGGAAAGACAGACAGACAGCCTCAACAGGCTGAATACCTCATTTAGGCCAAAAGGGACTGTGCCTCAAAGAAAATAGCAATATAAATAGAATGTGATGGGTTTGGTATCAAGTTTCAAATGTTTGAGTATTGATCACCATCCACAGAACCCCCCCCATGTGGGTTACAAAGACCTGTTTAATAATTCATGGTATTAATATCGGTTGCAATGGATTCTCTGTTCTATTTAGATGTAGTCATCTCCCTTGCTCACACATTGCTCAATCCTAGATATAATGTAGGACGTCTAGATGGGAAAGAGCCGTCTTTCTCCCCACTGGCCATGAGAATCCTACTAGCAGAATTCATTTAGAAACATTAGACTGTTCTCCCTGACCCCTTTAGACCGCTCTGATCACTCATGCAAAAGAAAATAACCAGCGATTTTCCACATAAACAATGTGTTTGTTGTAATGTTAATTTGCTTCTCTGTCTGTTATGCCTGGAAGGGGACAACACATTATAGATAGTCCATACTCGGTGCTGTGTTACTCCAGACATGTTCCACAGTAAAAATAGTAGCCGGGGGAATCGCACATCACTGTTCTGTAAACCAGACCGCTCTTCTTATTCGCCGTCTTCTTCCTCGTCATCTTCTTCTTCTTCTTCCGCCTGCCACTAACAACAATCTCAATCTTTCCTTCCTTCCACTGCTGGGTCCTGCCGGTGGTGTTTACCGGTGGCGGAGTTGTTTATCTTTTATTTTTGCATTCATTCGACCCATCGACTAGTTTCCGCACATTCATTCAAGGAGCCATCACATCAGAGACTGGCTTGCTGGATGTGCGATTGATGGAAATAGCATGTAATCCATACCATGTGACATGCGAGAGAGGCTTCCCATGGAACATGGTGATTAAAACACATTGAGTGAGCAGCACTGGGAGGCTAGTGGGGTGAGCAGGGGATGCTTGGCTGGTGAGAGGGGGGCATGGGTAGGGGTTTAATCCAGTCATCTAAGAGATTGGGAAGATCAAAATGGGGGGAGATGACTGGGAAAACCCCAGCAATTATGGGCTCTGGGGGGCTGAAAACGGGAGAAGAGGGGAGTCGAGGGGCTGGCACCTACAGATACCCTAAGACATCAATCAAAAACCTCTTGAGCGGACCCATGGAAAATTGCCTTTGAAAGGGAGATGTTTTATCATGAGAGTGATGGAGACAATCCTCAAATGGATGCTGTGCTGATGGGAGGATGGGAGAGTGAGAAACAAAGAGGGGGTTAGAGGGATGAGGAGGCTGGTCAAAGTGCCCTACCTCTCTAACAGGGCAGTGTTACGTAAAATATTGTTGGCGAACGCAAAGCTTGGGCTCGTGGCTACAACTGGCAGTTACATAAGAAGGAGCTACATGTACAGTATGGCCCGTCATACAACTGGCAGTTACATAAGAAGGAGCTACATGTACAGTATGGCCCGTCATACAACTGGCAGTTACATAAGAAGGAGCTACATGTACAGTATGGCCCGTCATACAACTGGCAGTTACATAAGAAGGAGCTACATGTACAGTATGGCCCGTCATACAACTGGCTGTTACATAAGAAGGAGCTACATGTACAGTATGGCCCGTCATACAACTGGCTGTTACATAAGAAGGAGCTACATGTACAGTATGGCCCGTCATACAACTGGCTGTTACATAAGAAGGAGCTACATGTACAGTATGGCCCGTCATACAACTGGCAGTTACATAAGAAGGAGCTACATGTACAGTATGGCCCGTCATACAACTGGCTGTTACATAAGAAGGAGCTACATGTACAGTATGGCCCGTCATACAACTGGCTGTTACATAAGAAGGAGCTACATGTACAGTATGGCCCGTCATACAACTGGCAGTTACATAAGAAGGAGCTACATGTACAGTATGGCCCGTCATACAACTGGCTGTTACATAAGAAGGAGCTACATGTACAGTATGGCCCGTCATACAACTGGCAGTTACATAAGAAGGAGCTACATGTACAGTATGGCCCGTCATACAACTGGCAGTTACATAAGAAGGAGCTACATGTACAGTATGGCCCGTCATACAACTGGCTGCAGTGCCAAACAATTCGTTTTTTTCTCTTTAAATCCTTTCATGGTGGGATGGTATACACACTTGGTGGCTAGTTTATAGTTACACCAATCTAGTACCAGGTCAAACCCCCCTTTGCCTCCAGAACAGCCTGAATTCACCGGGGCATGGATTCTACAAGGTGTGGCATTCAAATGTTGCTCAATTGGTATCAAGGGACCTAACGTGTGGCAGGAAAACATTCCTCACACTATTACACCACCACCACCAGCCTGTACCGTTGACACCAGACAGGATGGGGCCATGGACATATGATGCTTATGCCAAATCCCGACTCTGCCATCAGCATAGCAAAACAGGAAGCTTCAAAGTCCTGATTGAAGGGTCTGAATACTTATGTAAATGTTATATTTCAGGTTTTTATTTTTAATAAATAAAACATTTCTAAACACCTGTTTTTGCTTTGTCATGATAGGTTATTGTGTGTAGATTGATGAGGATTGTCACGACTTCCGCTGAAGTTGGCTCCCCTGCCTGTTCGGGCGGTGCTCGGCGGTCATCGTCCTACTAGCCACTACCGATCCCTTTTTCATTTGTCTGTTGGTTTTGTCTTATTAGTTTCACCTGTGTGTATTTTAGTTTAATTAGCTTCCCTATATATAGTAGGTTGTCGCGCCCTTGTTTTGTGCGGGATTGTTTTTGTTACTCTGTTGGATGTGGTTTTCATGTGTGTATTTTAGTTTAATTAGCTTCCCTATATATAGTAGGTTGTCGCGCCCTTGTTTTGTGCGGGATTGTTTTTGTTACTCTGTTGGATAGTGGTTTTCATGTGTGTATTCTCCGGACTGTTTGGTCCTGTGTTTGGGCTGGTCTGTTCTATGCGCCCTGTATGTTGGCGTGACCGTTTTTGGCCGGAGAATAAATTCACGATATACTGAACCCTGCTCTCTGCGCCTGATTCCAACCCACCACTCCTAGTATCCCGTGACAAGGATAATTATTGTTTTTAAAAAAATACATTTTAGAATAAGGCTGTAACGTAACAAACATTGGAAAAAGTCAAGGGGTCTGAATACTTTCCGAACATCATTCACACCTGAACAGACGAGACATAACCTTAAACAAATCAGCAGGTGAAACGATAACAAAGCATTGCCCAGCACCTGTTTTGGTTAAAAGCTGAGGGCTAGGGTTGTAAACACTCTCAAAATCATAGATAGAGCTATGGATGCAAGGACTGACCATCCATGAGATCAAAATGATACAGTTTTAACCGAAATTATAGTTGCATATATATATATAAACAATGTAAATGTAAAGAATAAATATTTATACAACGGGTGGGTCTAATCCTGACTACTGATTGGTTAAAAACGCATTCCACCGGCTAAATCTATGTCATTAAAATGCATATATATATATATATTTATATTCTAGTGTTTGTTTACATTGACTTTGTTTAAAACTGATTCGGGTACGACATTTGAACTAAGCTCACGAGGCATTTTTAAGTTAGATTCTTCAAGAATCAATGGGTACATTTAATTAATTCAGAAGTCCAAAAATGAATGAAGCAACTGCAGATTGCTCCTTTATACAACAGAGAGGGAGCATTATGACTGGGACCATCGGGGGGACATTGTGTGTTAAACCAAACAGGAATTGTATTATCTATTAACGGTCAATTAAACAGTTGAAGAAAATGCCTTAACCTGGTGAGAATTAATGATAGAAACCAACAAGATGGGAGGTAATATGTTGAGGCAGGCACCTGTGTTTTGGGTGGATGCTTTTGGATGCCATGGACCGTTTCAGAAGTTGGTGTCTCCAGCTAGGCTGCTGTTGTTTTTCTCTCTCAGGAGGTGGGAAAATGTCAGCCTAGCCCTCCCTGACAACTTGAACAAATGCTTGAATGCAAACACATTTGTGATGCTCCACAGCTCCACGGAGAAGCCCATTTCAACTTTCTGATCTCTTCCACTCTGAGTACCTTGTGGTTCTGGCAGGTCAATAATTAGGATTAAAAAGACGAGTCTGAAACTAATTCAGGGGAGTTCCAGAGAGAGAGTCGAAGTGTCATCACTCAAACAGTGACAGAGCGAATGCAATCATGTCCCAGTCTAGTTCTGATAGATTAATAAAGTGTTTGTTTCTGTGTGTGTGTGTGTGTGTGTGTGTGTGTGTGTGTGTGTGTGTGTGTGTGTGTGTGTGTGTGTGTGTGTGTGTGTGTGTGTGTGTGTGTGAAAATACCTTACATAATTGCTGCCTCACGTGAGTAGGTGCATCTCGGCAACCTTTTGACAACAGAGTTTATTCTCCCTGGAATGACGTCCTGTCACCTCTTCTCCCAGTCAGTGTTGTCATACAGAGAACTCTGGCCTCCAGAAGGCCACAGACCCAGAGCATACAACCATGGCCAGAGAGTTCTGTCCAGTAAGGAGCTTCAGTGTGAAATGAACTGCAATGTTCCACAGGAGTGGACACAGGGAATGTCCACTCTCGTCAGTGTCTCAGTGATGCAGGGAGCCATGTACGACAGTGATATAAATACAGGGACAGCTATTCCAGGCCAAATCATCTGTTCCCTAGCTGTTCAATTCATCACAGGTCTGCTTGGGGACATCTGCCATAAATGTTTCATGTCAAAACAGAGCTGAGTCAGGCCACAGTGACTGTAGCGAGTGTACCAAGCCTTGGTTCTGAGGTCCCTTATGAGGGCACAAGTAAAACCACAGCTACTGTGGTTGGAACCTTGTAAAACACAACTGGATTGCTGCAGTGACAAATCAAGTTGTACAGGGAATTCCTCAGAGCCTTCAACACCCGGTTGAACGATTTGACTAGACTACAAAGTGTACGAGAAAGGAAGAGCATTGATGCGTCTTGAGAGGCTTATAGGCAGGTCGCCTAGTGGTCAGAGCGTTGGGCCAGTAACCGAAAGGTTGCAGGATTGAATCACCGAGCTGACAAGGTACTATGTCGTTCTGCCCTTGAACAAAGCAGCTAACAAAGCACTGTTCACTGGTAGGCCGTCATTGTAAATAAGAATTTGTTCTTAACTGGCTTGCCTAGTTAAATAAAGGTAAAACAATAAACTAAAAAAATTGCTCTGGATAAGAGAGTCTGGGATGAAAAAAAGAGCTCAGACCACAACCCACCCCTAGTAATACAGACAAATCTTGGCAAGAATGAAGGCCACATTTATTTCTTACTGGGATGATGTTAACACTGCTTCATGGGCGGTAAAGTCCGTTCAGAGATGCTATCACAAAATTCTGGCTTGTGAAGGCTGAGTTATCGGTCTTCAGTCAGAAGACAGGAGACAACATGGCTCAGCTGTTGAGGCGGGGCAGCCCTGTTGCCTACGCCGTCACCCGGTGCCCGCTGCATACCATTATCTACTCCCCTTAATGAGATAATCAGTGCTAAAAAACGCTGCAATCACAGGAACCACGACCCCCTCCACTGATAATCAACACGGCGATCCATATCAAATTATAATCACGCAATCAATTAGGAGAACTGTCCCTCTGTGGTGTAAATGCTTTGAATAGATCAACCCTATTACTTCAATGTATGATTTGGCACCTAGGGGACCCAAGCACAGTGCGACAGCGAGCAAAGCACAGCGGAGAGTGTCACATTAGTTTGTTGATCGCAGCCAAAAAGACATGTCATTCAGCGAGGCGTGTCGCCTCTTCCTCGAGGCTCTTATTCATTTTCTGTTATAGTTTTCTGTATTTAATCTGTGCTGAGTTAACCATCCACTGTAATTAGCACATGGGACTTCAATCCTCTCTCTAGGCCTGGGGGAGTTGTTTATTTACTTCAACACAACCTTTACCTAAAGGTCACAGTTTGGTCCACTTATCTACTTACTCACTCATATCAACTCATATTCTGTTCATCACAGTTAGCAACATAGCAGCCCTCATATCGACTCATGCTGAGTTACTGAAGCAGAGGGAGCTTAGTACCAACTTGCTCAATAACAACCAGTACTTAGCCCTAGCCTGGTTCCAGATGTCTTTGTGTTGTCCTGCCACCTCCTAAACTCCTGGTATAACACAAACCATAGGAGTCGGCAAGACAGCACAAACAGACCTGCTATAAGTTCCCCACAGCCGCACTAAATAATGACAATGGAGTGGGCCAAGGATATATCCTAACCCACCCATCAATCTGATCCCTTCCACATCATCTCTTAATTAGCTCACCTAGTTACGGGGCTTAGCTGCAACTCTGACCGATAGACAGTAGCCTGATCCATTCTAACCTCGAGTAATTACACCACATGCAGCAGAAAGTCCTGAGCATATCATGGACAGTGTTAGATAACCCCATTCAGAGGCCCGATGAGGAATCTATCTGCTTTAGCGGACGAGATGAAGAGATGCATTATATGATGCAACAGCTAAGCTCCGACACTGAGCATGAGGTTCATACGAGGTAAAAACATTTGCATGGATTTTGTGTTAATTTGCTGTAGATGGGCTGCCGCAAAGGAGTCTGTTTTCATTGCCACGGAGCGTACGGTCGTTCAGAGGGAACGTCCATCTTCAGAAAGCATTGGCACACGATTACGATTACATATCAGTATGCAAATTAGATGGATCATCCCCTCTATATCATGCAGTTAAATCCCTTTCTCGGTTCAGTGGCCGTCAAAGCATTTATCATAATGTATTAAGATGTTCATCGGTACAGGGATAGAAGCGTCTTTTGTTTGAAATGGAAAATGAGCCATCATGCCTGTCAATGTATTTCATCATCACTACAATCAAGATAACTCCCTGTCTGTTAGCTGCTATTCATGGTAAACAATTTCATTCCAAAACTGAATTAAAACAACGCTAAGTCATATAGATTACACAGTAAATCATGTTTTGGAAATGTATTCTCTTTAAAGTTCAAATCGAACAAGACCCAGGCCACTGTGACAGTCTCCTGCGGTCAATAAAATGAACATGGTTACACAACAAGACATTCCTGTCCTTTACCATTGGACCACTGTGCATAGATGTAGTATCCTGGAAGGATCTACAGAGGGATAGCAGCACATCGATCAAGTCGAGATGCCCTCATCTCTGACTGGGGGTTATAATAACTTCGGCCTTTATACTACCAAGACCATAACTCACATTCTCATTTGTGATCCAAGCTCGCTCAGATGATACTGAGCACACATCGTCACATCTCCACGTGTTTCTCCAATGTCCATAGGCATGACCAGATAATGCTAAGCATGATATGTGTTCATCTGTCATATAGGTGTAGGTGGGATAAGTGTCCAGTGAGGGATGTCCAGCCTTGGATTCAGCTCCACCGCATGCACTGATGCTCATGCTCCCAGGTGATTTTATTACAGCAACGTTTCACCCCTTCGGTCTTCATCAGGCAAACGCTGTTATAATACAATCCCCTGGGAGTGTGAGCAGTACTGTGCTGCATTTTCATTTCTGTTTTTCATCAATTCACCTACAACTCCAGCACCTGTTAGATGTAGCTGGATTGTGCGTATGTTCTTCAGCTTTTGTCCTCTCCACCCCGCCACACTCCGACCCCCAGGGTTAATAAGGCTGTAGCAAGATGAGGTCAGCTATAATGTTATGAGGGAGTCATGCGGGATGGATGATACAAGGTGCTATCGAACCCTCTCAATCACAGTATGCAAATTACCAGAGAGGCACACACAAGAAGGCAGGCAACAGGGTAGGAGAGGAGAGCGTCGTTGAGGAGAGGAGAGCATAGGTGAGGAGAGGAGAGGAGAGGTGAGGGTAGGAGAGGGTAGGAGAGGAGAGCGTAGTTGAGGAGAGGAGAGCGTAGGTGAGGAGAGGAGAGCGTAGGTGAGGAGAGGAGAGCGTCGTTGAGGAGAGGAGAGGGCAGAAGAGGGGAGGTGAGGGTAGGAGAGGGTAGGAGAGGAGAGCGTAGTTGAGGAGAGGGTAGGAGTGGAGAGGAGAGCGTAGGTGAGGAGAGGAGAGCGTAGGTGAGGTGAGGAGAGGAGAGGAGAGCCTAGGTGAGGAAAGGAGAGGAGAGCCTAGGTGAGGAGAGGAGAGTCTAGGTGAGGAGAGGAGAGTCTAGGTGAGGAGAGGAGAGTCTAGGTGAGGAGAGGAGAGCGTAGGTGAGGTGAGGAGAGTGTAGGTGAGGAGAGGGAGAGAGATAGCAAAAGCGTGGTAATACCAGAAAGAGCAGGACATCAGAGAACTCAAGCAACCCAGCTACACCATCATATCATATAGGTAGGTAGACTACACCATCATATCATATAGGTAGATAGACTACACCATCATATCATATAGGTAGATAGACTACACCATCATATCATATAGGTAGATAGACTACACCATCATATCATATAGGTAGATAGACTACACCATCATATCATATGGGTAGAGTAGACTACACCATCATATCATATAGGTAGGTAGACTACACCATCATATCATATAGGTAGGTAGACTACACCATCATATCATATAGGTAGATAGACTACACCATCATATCATATAGGTAGGTAGACTACACCATCATATCATATGGGTAGGTAGACTACACCATCATATCATATGGGTAGGTAGACTACACCATCATATCCTATGGGAAGGTAGACTACACCATCATATCCTATGGGTAGGTAGACTACACCACCATCATATCCTATGGGAAGGAACACCATCATATCCTCATATCCTATGGTAGACTACACCATCATATCCTATGGGAAGGTAGACTACACCATCATATCCTATGGGAAGGTAGACTACACCATCATATCCTATGGGAAGGTAGGTAGACTACACCATCATATCCTATGGGAAGGTAGACTACACCATCATATCATATCATATCCTATGGGTAGGTAGACTACACCATCATATCATATGGGTAGGTAGACTACACCATCATATCCTATGGGAAGGTAGACTACACCATCATATCCTATGGGAAGGTAGACTACACCATCATATCCTATATCCTATGGGAAGGTAGACTACACCATCATATCCTATGGGAAGGTAGACTACCATCATATCATCATATCCTATGGGAAGGTAGACTACACCATCATATCCTATGGGAAGGTAGACTACACCATCATATCCTATGGGAAGGTAGACTACACCATCATATCCTAGGTAGGGAAGGTAGACTACACCATCATATATCCTATGGGAAGGTAGACTACACCATCATATCCTATGGGAAGGTAGACTACACCATCATATCCTATGGGAAGGTAGACTACACCATCATATCCTATGGGAAGGTAGACTACACCATCATATCCTATGGGAAGGTAGACTACACCATCATATCCTATGGGAAGGTAGACTACACCATCATATCCTATGGGAAGGTAGACTACACCATCATATCCTATGGGAAGGTAGACTACACCATCATATCCTATGGGTAGGTAGACTACACCATCATATCCTATGGGAAGGTAGACTACACCATCATATCATATAGGTAGATAGACTACACCATCATATCCTATGGGAAGGTAGACTACACCATCATATCCTATGGGTAGGTAGACTACACCATCATATCCTATGGGAAGGTAGACTACACCATCATATCATATGGGTAGGTAGACTACACCATCATATCATATGGGTAGGTACTGAATTCCTCCACTAAAACACAGAAAACATAACACAAGAAAAAATTATTTCTTAATGCATTTCCTGTATTTTGATCCTGCATTCAAACACCTATTTTAATTAAACCCTTATTTTGCCAGGTAAGTTGACTGAGAACACATTCTCATTTACAGCAACGACCTGGGGAATAGTTACAGGGGAAAGGAGGAGGGATGAATGAGCCAATTGGTGAAAAACTAAGGATAAACTTCCAGAGTCAAGCCAAGCTCTAAAACACTGCCATCTCCATCTGCTTTATAGGCCTGAGTCTCCCTCATTCCAACACAGTGAGCATTATAAAGTCACCTTCATCCTTGTCGCCTCTACTGCAGTACAAATGATGTACTGTATGTATTTGTACTGAATTTGATGAGGGAGTATGGTATATGTGTGGGACTTGTTATTGGATTGCACATCCTCGAGCAGTAGCGGATTTAGGTATCCGCGACATGGGCAGCATCTTGTCGGGGGCGGCACGGTGCACCCGCACAAAAATATTCTTCTTAAGACCCTGCTGCTGAGGATGAACCACTGTCTACAGACCCTGCTGCTGAGGATGAACCACTGTCTACAGACGCTGCTGCTGAGGATGAACCACTGTCTACAGACCCTGCTGCTGAGGATGAACCACTGTCTACAGACCCTGCTGCTGAGGATGAACCACTGTCTACAGACCCTGCTGCTGAGGATGAACCACTGTCTACAGACGCTGCTGCTGAGGATGAACCACTGTCTACAGACCCTGCTGCTGAGGATGAACCACTGTCTACAGACCCTGCTGCTGAGGATGAACCATTGTCTACAGACCCTGCTGCTAAGGATGAACCACTGTCTACAGACGCTGCTGCTGAGGATGAACCACTGTCTACAGACCCTGCTACTGAGGATGAACCACTGTCTACAGACGCTGCTGCTGAGGATGAACCACTGTCTACAGACCCTGCTGCTGAGGATGAACCACTGTCTACAGAGCCTGCTGACTGGCCTTCCGTTCTGACTGACAGAATTCGAACACAACTAGTTTGCAGAGGACCGAGTGAGGTACCACCTATCTTTGTTTTTCCCAAGGAATGAGAGTGATGGAAGAAGTTGCCTCCACCAGTATTTCAGGAAGACCTTAGTGAGTGGTGAAATAATCCCTAGTAGTTGGTTGGTGTTTTCTGAAAGAAAAACAACAGCCTCTCCTGCTTCTGCTGCAAACTCTTTCCTAATAATACGTTAATTAATTTAGCAAACTCTTTTCTAATAATACGTTAATTAATTTAGCAAACTCAGGACTGACAAACTGGAAACATGCACGTTCTTTGCTGACTTCACACGACAGCAGTCCAGAACACCAAAACTGCATGAAAACATAGAAAGAACTGGCAATGAGGGTCAAAAAATGGGAAACAATTGATAAGCATTTGATGGCACTTATGGAGGCTGAGAGGATAAGATGGAGAGAGGTGTTGACACGTCTGACTGCTATTGTGCAGTCTCTGGCTATTAGAAATCTGGCACTAAGGGTCCACACAGAAACACTGTACTCTTCATCAAATGAAAATTTCCTCAGAGGTTGAACTGATGGCACAGTTTGATCCAGTCATGAAAGAGAACCTTAACCGTGTCCAAAAGGGGACCTTGAGTGACACCACCAGCTACCTTGGCCACCAAATACAGAATGAACTCATTGATTTGTTGAGCAGCAAGGTCATTTCAATAATGGTGAGTAACATCAAGCTGGCAAAATTATTCTCTATCATTCTAGATTGCACCTCAGTTCAGCCACACTGAACAGTTGTCAGTTGTGATTAGAATTGTGTCACTGAATGAGGAGCCCCCCATAAAGGAACATTCTATTGGTTTCTTGGAGGCAGAGGAGTCCGCGGGCCAACATTTGGCATCCCTGATTCTCAAAAGATTAAAGGAGCTAAACATTGCAGAGGACAGTCTTATGAAAATGGGCCCAACATGAGAGGCAGAAGCAAAGGTGTCCAAGCCAGACTCCTGGAAATGAATCCAAGAGCTCTATTTGTGCCCTGTGGGGCTCATTGAACCTGGTTGTGCCTGATGCTACTAAAAGTTCTGCTGATGCTACAGGTTGCTTTGGCATCTTACGCAAACTGTACACCTTGTTCTCAGCTTCCACACAGCGATCGGCAATCCTGAAAAAAACATGTGGACATCCCTTTGAAGATGTGGACTGAGACAAGGTGGGAGAGTAAAGTTAAGAGTGTCGAGACACTGAGGTATCAGGCAGCAGTGGTGAGAGAGACACTGATTGAGGTGAGGGGTCAAACCAAAGACCATGTCATAAAGATTGAGGCCCAGTCCTTGTCAGAGGAGGTGGGATCATACCGCTTCAGCATCTCTACGGTGGTGTGGCATGACATCTTGAGCCAGATCCAACATGTGAGCAAGCTGATGCAGTCTCCCAGTATGCATGTGGATGTTGCAGTCAGTCTTCTCAGAAAGACAGAGAGAGGTCTCAGCAACTACAGGGCAACAGGCGTTATGACTGTACAAACGTCAGTCAAGGATATATACAAGGGTATGAATGTAGAGGCCGTTCTACAACAAAAAAGGCTGAGGTCCAGAAAGTGGCACTTTTCATTCTAATCATTTGATGCGCCTTTGAGTGATGCCCTGGAGAAGCTGGAAGTGACATTTTTCAATGTCGTTGTTGATGCTGCAACCTCAGCCCTCCAGGAAATATTTTCCACATTGGAAAATGTGGGAGAGAAGTTTGGAGTGCTGTCAACCTTCCAAAGTCTCTCCAATGAGGAGCTGACAGAACAATGTGAGGTCCTTAGTATGACACTGCACTATGAAGAACACTCACACTTGGATGGCAGAGAGCTTGCACAGGAACTGAAGAACTTGCCTGATTTGCCATCGGAAACCATGAACCTGTTTGAGCTGCTGATACATGAAAGGGAGCTCTCAGAAATGTATCCACATTTAGGGAATACTCTCAGAATGTGTGTTACTCTTCCAGGGACCGTAGCTGAAGCAGAGAGGAGCTTTTCAAAGCTGAAGCTCATCAAATACTACCTGAGGTCTACCATGTCACAGGAATGCCTTAGTGGTCTTGCTGTCATCAGTATTAACCATGCAATTGCTGGGCAGATTTCTTATGATGGTGTAATTGATGACTTTACATCAAGGAAGGCAAGAAAGGTCAGGGTTTAGATGGCAGTTGTGCAATTTAGTTTGTGTTTCTTGTTTGAAGTGCAGTAGTGTAATAATCAGGCTCTCTTCTTTATAAGTTTACTATTCTTTTTGTGTATTTGTGTGATATAGGATTTGTGCAATTTAGTTTTATTTGTGTTTTTTTGTTAGCAATAGGTAATAGTGCAATAATTTGATTCTCTATTTTATTTCTATTTATATACTACACTTTGTTTCTATTTGTCTTCGTTACTTCTTTTTTTTCTTTTTTTCTTTTTATTATTTTCATATTTCTATAGTTTTAAATGTTATGAATATTTATTTGTGTTGTTCCAAATGTATGAATAAAATGTACAGTTAGTGCAGAATGGTGTTTGTTTTTTTGGCGGGGGTGGGGGGAGGGGTTCGCCCAGGGAGCCATACATGTTTGAACAGGAACTGATTCCTTGATGAAATGCCACCTAATGGAATAAACACAATATAAATAAAGAACCTTATCAAGTATGACTCGTTATCTTTCTCAGAGCGTATTTTCTCCCAGCGGAGAAAGGTAACAATGAGGAAACATGTTTTCCTTGAAAGCAAATCCATTACTACTAGATCTGTTGTTTGAGGACACTGCTGTCATGCTCTTACTGGTATTAACATGCCTCCTCTCCTCTCCTCTCCTCTCCTCTCCTCTCCTCTCCTCTCCTCTCCTCTCCTCTCCTCTCCTCTCCTCTCCTCTCCTCTCCTCTCCTCTCCTCTCCTCTCCTACCATCTTCTCCTCTAATACCCTCTCCTCTTCTCTCCAACCCTCTCCTTTCTTACCCTCTCCTTTCTTACCCTCTCCTTTCTTACCCTCTCCTCTCCTCTCCTCTCCTCTCCTCTCCATCTTCTCTCCTCTAATACCCTCTCCTCTTCTCTCCAACCCTCTCCTTTCTTACCCTCTCCTCTCCTATCCTCTCCTTTCCTCTCCTCACTATCTGTATTTAGATTTTTTTTTCATCCATTTGGTCAGCCTCAGAGAGTTCATCTTGGAAACACGATCAAAGGCAAAGTCCTATAGTCTGATTTCACAGGCGCTCCTGCACACACAGGTAATTAGCCATACGTTCACAGGTATAATCAGCTCTACTTAACTTACTGTGAGATAGCCAGATGCTCCCAGGGGAAGCACAGGGGTATAATTGAGAACCAACTTCCTTTTTACAATTTTTCTTTCATGATGCTGAAATGGAAATGACAGTGGAAGTGGGAGACAGGTAGACAGTAATGATTGTATCCTCAACACAAGAGCAAATTAAGTGAGGGAGAGTGTAAATCGCTCTGAATTAGAGTGTCTGCTAAATGACTAAAATGCAAGTACAGAAAAACAGTGGAGCTCTAATGTGATTAAATCCTCAGGGAGGTAAACCTTAAGTAGCCCCCGATGCTGTCGTTTTGGTGTTTCAATATAAACATGAACAAACACACACAAACACACACACACACACACACACAGTACAGTCCCAACAGTACAGTGTAACTGAGTCCTAATGATGTGTCCCAATTCTTTCATCTTGCCAGGCTTTCTCAGTACAGATGAACCCCCCACCCTCTGTCATAAATAAACATAATCTCTCCTCTCCTCTCCTCTCCTCTCTCTCCTCTCCTCTCCTCTCCTCTCCTCCCTCTCCTCTCCTCTCCTCTCCTCTCCTCTCCTCTCCTCTCTCCTCTCCTCTCCTCCTCTCTCCTCTCCTCTCCTCTCCTATATCTCCTCTCCTATATCTCCTCTCCTACATCTCCTCTCCTACATCTCCTCTCCACCTGTATTTTTGTTTCTTTCATCCATTTGGTCAGCTTCAGAGAGTTAGTCTTGAAACAACGATCAAAGGCAAAGTCCTATAGTCTGATTTCACAGGCGCTCCTGCACACACAGGTAATTAGCAATACTTTCACAGGTATAATCAGCTCTACTTGACTTACTGTGAGATAGCCAGACGCTCCCAGGGGAAGCACAGGGGTATAATTGAGAACCAACTTCCTTTTTACAACTTTTCTTTCATGGAAATGACAGTGGAAGTGGAAGGCAGGTAGACAGTAATGATTGCATCAGCATACAAAGTCAGCTAAATGGCAATATGGAACATAAATGCATCATGTCAAGAAGGGGAACTTCAAGCCTAACACGTGGATCTGGAGAATAAAGGGATGTCTTAATGGGTCAGGCAGGAGCAGTAGGCTCTGTGATAAGACTGACAGGCCGACATACCAAAAGGTCATTTTTTAGGGTTTGACCCAGGCCCTAATAACATATATACATACTGTACTAACATACTGTACTAACATACTGTACTAACATACTGTACTAACATACTGTACTAACATACTGTACTAACATACATACATACATACATACATACATACATACATACATACATACATACATACACTAACATACTGTATTAACATACTGTACTAACATACTGTATTAACATAATGTACTAACATACATACATACATACATACATACATACATACATACATACATACATACATACATACATACATAGATACATACTAACATACTGTATTAACATACTGTAATAACATACATACATACATACATACATACATACATACATACATACATACATACATACATACATACATACATACATACATACATACATACATACATACATACATACATACATACTAACATAGTGTACTAACATACTGTATTAAAACAATGTACTAACACACTGTATTAACATACATACATACATACATACATACATAGAGCACTAACATACTGTACTAACATAATGTACTAACATACTGTACTAACATACTATAATAACATACTGTAATAACATACTGTATTAACATACTATAAAAACATACATACTGTACATACATACATACATACATACATACATACATACATACATACATACATACATACATACATACATACATACATACTGCACTAACGTACTGCACATACATACTATACTAACATAATGTACTAACATACAGTACTAACATAATGTTCTAACATGCAGTACTAACATAATGTACTAATGTAATGTACTGACATACTGTACAAACATACATACATACTGTACAGTACATACAAACTGTGCTGACATACTGTACTAAGAAGGAGAGTGATGGAGTGCTGCATCAAATGACCTGGCCTTCACAATCACCTGACCTCAACCCAATTGAGATGGTGTGGGATGAGTTGGATCGCAGAGTGAAGGAAAAGCAGCCAACAAGTGCTCAGCATATGTGGAAATTCATTCAAGCCTGATAGAAAAGCATTCCTCATGAAGCTGGTTGAGAGAATGTCAGGAGTGTGCAAAGCTGTCATCAAGGCAAAGGGTGGCTACTTTGAAGAATCTTAAATATAAAATATATTTGATTTGACACTTTTTGGTTACTACATGATTCCATATGTGTCATTTTATACTTTTGATGTTTTCACTATTATTCTACAATGTGGAAAATAATAAAAATTAAGAAAAACCCTTGAATGAGTAGGTGTGTCCAAACCTTTGACTTGTACAGTATTTATGTATGTATGTATGTTATCACAGTATGGGCTCCCGAGTGGCACAGCGGTCTAAGGCTCAGTACTAGAGGTGTCACTACAGACACTCTGGTTCGATTTCATGTGTCGATTTCAATATGTTATTACAGTATGTTATTACAGTATGTTATTACAGTATTTTAGAACATTATGTTATTACAGTATGTTAGTACAGTATGTTAGTACAGTATGTTAGTACAGTATGTTAGTACAGAATGTATGTATGTTATTACAGTATGTTAGTACACTATGTTAGTACACTATGTTAGTACACTATGTTAGTACACTATGTTAGTACACTATGTTAGTACACTATGTTATTACAGTATGTTATTACAGTATGTTATTACAGTATGTTAGTACAGTGTGTTAGTACATTATTTTAATACAGTATGTTAGTACAGTATGTTAGTACACTATGTTAATACAGTATGTTAGTACACTATGTTAGTACAGTATGTATGTATGTATGTATGTATGTATGTTAGTACAGTATGTTAGTACATTATGTTAGTACATTATGTTATTACAGTATGTTATTACAGTATGTTATTACAGTATGTTATTACAGTATGTTAGTACAGTATGTTAGTACAGTATGTTATTATGTATGTATGTTAGTACAGTATGTTATTACAGTATGTTATTACAGTATGTAAGTACAGTATGTATGTATGTATGTTAGTACATTATGTTAGTAGAGTATGTTATTACAGTATGTTGTTACAGTATGTATGTATGTTATTACAGTATGTTAATACAATATGTTAGTACAGTATGTATGTATGTATGTATGTATGTATGTATGTATGTATGTATGTTAGTACATTATGTTATTACAGTATGTTAGAACAGTATGTTAGTACAGTATGTTAGTACATTATGTTAGTACAGTATGTTATTACATTATGTTATTACAGTATGTTAGTACAGTATGTATGTATGTTATTACAGTATGTTAGTACAGTATGTTAGTACAGTATGGTCATTAAGTGATAATGCCCGAAAGCTGGTGATTGGAGGATATTGGCACGGGTGTTGTTAGGACCGAGACAAAGTCGACCTTGCCATATATGTATCCTCCAATCACCGGCTTCGAGGGCATTGTCACGTTTATACGGATTACCAATATATTCAAATAGTGATTAACATATTTTTATAAAAAATATTATTTTGATGAATTTATTCCTACTATTTCATCTTTCCACGAGATATAGTCCCAACACAAATCTAAGGTTGCATTACAAGCTGGCTGGTAATTTGTTCTATCGGTTCGGTTGCCGGACAGGCAACCCAGTCGTTAAGTCTTTTTGTTCTGTATCTACAGATGCGACTAAGTCATTAAGTATTTTTGTTCTGTATCTACAGACGCGACTCAGTCATTAAGTCTTTTTGTTCTGTATCTACAGACGCGACTCAGTCATTAAGTCTTTTTGTTCTGTATCTACAGACGCGACTCAGTCATTAAGTATTTTTGTTCTGTATCTACAGACGCGACTCAGTCATTAAGTCTTTTTGTTCTGTATCTACAGACGCGACTCAGTCATTAAGTATTTTTGTTCTGTATCTACAGACGCGACTAAGTCATTAAGTCTTTTTGTTCTGTATCTACAGACGCGACTCAGTCATTAAGTCTTTTTGTTCTGTATCTACAGACGCGACTCAGTCATTAAGTCTTTTTGTTCTGTATCTACAGACGCGACTCAGTCATTAAGTATTTTTGTTCTGTATCTACAGACGCGACTAAGTCATTAAGTCTTTTTGTTCTGTATCTACAGACGCGACTCAGTCATTAAGTCTTTTTGTTCTGTATCTACAGACGTGACTCAGTCATTAAGTATTTTTGTTCTGTATCTACAGATGCGACTCAGTCAATAAGTCTTTTTGTTCTGTATCTACAGATGCGACTAAGTCATTAAGTCTTTTTGTTCTGTATCTACAGACACGACTCAGTCATTAAGTCTTTTTGTTCTGTATCTACAGACGTGACTCAGTCATTAAGTATTTTTGTTCTGTATCTACAGACGTGACTCAGTCATTAAGTATTTTTGTTCTGTATCTACAGATGCGACTCAGTCAATAAGTCTTTTTGTTCTGTATCTACAGATGCGACTAAGTCATTAAGTCTTTTTGTTCTGTATCTACAGATGCGACTAAGTCATTAAGTCTTTTTGTTCTGTATCTACAGATGCGACTAAGTCATTAAGTCTTTTTGTTCTGTATCTACAGACACGACTCAGTCATTAAGTCTTTTTGTTCTGTATCTACAGACGCGACTCAGTCATTAAGTCTTTTTGTTCTGTATCTACAGACACGACTCAGTCATTAAGTATTTTTGTTCTGTATCTACAGACGCGACTCAGTCATTAAGTATTTCTGTTCTGTATCTACAGACGCGACTCAGTCATTAAGTATTTCTGTTCTGTATCTACAGACGCGACTCAGTCATTAAGTCTTTTTGTTCTGTATCTACAGACGCGACTCAGTCATTAAGTCTTTTTGTTCTGTATCTACAGACGCGACTCAGTCATTAAGCATTTTTGTTCTGTATCTACAGACGCTCAGTCATTAAGTATTTTTGTTCTGTATCTACAGACGCGACTCAGTCATTAAGCCTTTTTGTTCTGTATCTACAGACGTGACTCAGTCATTAAGTCTTTTTGTTCTGTATCTACAGACGCGACTCAGTCATTAAGTCTTTTTGTTCTGTATCTACAGACGCGACTCAGTCATTAAGTCTTTTTGTTCTGTATCTACAGACACTCAGTCATTAACATTTCTGTTCTGTAATCACTTCATTAAGTCTTTTTGTTCTGTATCTACAACCGACTCAGTCATTAAGTCTTTTTGTTCTGTATCTACAGACTGTCATTAAGTATTTCTGTTCTGTATCTATCAGTTCATTTGTTCTGTATCTACATATCATTAAGTCTTTTGTTCTGTATCTAAAAACTGATTAAGTCTTTTTGTTCTGTATCTACAGACGCGACTCAGTCATTAAGTATTTCTGTTCTGTATCTACAGACGCGACTCAGTCATTAAGCCTTTTTGTTCTGTATCTACAGACGCGACTCAGTCATTAAGTCTTTTTGTTCTGTATCTACAGACGTGACTCAGTCATTCGTTCTAAATGTTCCATAGTATTTGCATTTGTTTAATTAAGCTGTTTATCTTGTTACATTTATTTGGATACATCCATAACGATGAGCTAATGATGGACACCGTTGTTCAGAGGAGCTAGCCAACAACTAGCCAACAACAGGTAGCCAACAACACAGCTAACACAATCACTTCAAAATGACGCTAGAAAGACTGCTAGCTGCATTTCAGTTCATTTGTATAATATCCATAAAAATGATGTCGGCTGATTCATGATTTCGACTGGCTAACAAAAGCTGTCTGTCTGTCTGTCTGTCTGTCTGTCTGTCTGTCTGTCTGTCTGTCTGTCTGTCTGTCTGTCTGTCTGTCTGTCTGTCTGTCTGTCTGTCTGTCTCATCCAGACTCCCGACACATTCATTACTATTGGACAGCAGGAGATTTCATTTGAAAATTGAAACAATGTTGCAAATGTCGGAGAGATCGACAGCAAGGTTTATACAAATCTGTGCTGTTGAAAATCATATGTTAGTCTAAAAGAAATGGGAGATAATGTCTAGATGCTTTTTCTAGTGGAGATCAAGTTTATAAATTGCCTGGCTGGACTGATGAGACAGTGGATAGGGCAGCAGTGAGATAGAACTGAATAAATAGGCATTTTAACATCATAGATTTAGCTGGTGGTACCTTGTGGAAAAGACACTGGCTGGAAAGTAGTTTTAACCAATCAGCATTCAGGATTATATTCACCCGTTGTATAGTACAGTATGTTAGTACAGTATGTTAGTACAGTTTGTTAGTGTGTAGAGTATGTTTTGTGTCAATCAGTACATGGGAGAGACAGAGAGAATGTGAGAGAAAGAAAGACAGAGAGAGAGATAGAGAAATGTGAGAGGGAGAGAGGGAGAGAGATATAGAGGGAGGGATAGAGGGAGATAGAGAGAAAAGTGAGAGAGAGAGGGATAGAGGGAGAGAGAGAGAGATAGAGGGAGAGAGATAGAGAGAGTGAAAGGGAGAGAGAAAGATATAGAGGGAGAGAGATAGAGAGACAGAGAGAGAGTTAGAGGGAGAGAGAGAGAGATAGAGGGAGAGAGAAAGAAAGAGAAAGAGAGAGGGGGGTAAACATCTGTTAGCACTTTACAGAAGAACTCATCCAATTTGTTTCTCTTTCTATATATCCATGTTGGGGGTTCATTGGCTCAAACACTGTCAACAGCCAATATGAGCAGGTTTAAACCTTACAGGAGAGGAAGTTACTGCAGCAGGGGTAAGTATACAGTGTAGCACAAGCGACAGTCACACACAGAGTTTACTGTATAACCGGTGCAGTATACAAATATGCACCTCCTGGACCTATATTCATAAAGTCGCTTTAACTGATGATCTAGGATCAGGTCCCCTCTGTCCATGTAATCTTAATCATTATGATCTTAAAGGCTAAACTGATCCTAGATCATCACGCCTACTCTGAGATTATGAATACTGGCCGTGCAGGGCAGGGACAGTGTCTAGACTACACTGCCTCCAATCTTACAGGAATCTAGGAATCCAGCTCCCTGGATGAAGTATATCTGAACAGTGGATCTCTAATGTGGTTAAATCCTCTGGGAGGTCACAACTTTAAGTAGCCACTGATGCTGTCATTTTGCTGTTTAAATATAAACACACACACACACACACCACAGTACAGTTCCAAAAGTACAGTGTTGCCGAGTCCTAATGATGTCCCAATCCTTTCATCTCAGCAGGCTTTCTCAGCTCAGATGACCCCCCCCACCCTCTGTCATAAATAAACATAAAAACTACTCTCTCTCTCTGCCACTGTCTCTCTCTCTCTCTCTCCCCCCACTTTCTCTCCAACCCTCTCTCTACTTCTTCTCTCTCTCTCTCCCTGCCTTCTCTCCTCTCCTCTCTCTACCTCCCCGTCCCTAACTCTTCTCTCTTTCCCCTACCTTCTCTCCTCTCCTCTCTCTACCTCCCCATCCCTAACTCTTCTCTCTCTCCCCTACCTTCTCTCCTCTCCTCTCTCTCTACCTCCCCGTCCCTAACTCTTCTCTCTCTCCCCTACCTTCTCTCCTCTCCTCTCCTCTCCTCTCTCTACCTCCCCGTCCCTAACTCTTCTCTCTCTCCCCTACCTTCTCTCCTCTCCTCTCCTCTCTCTACCTCCCCATCCCTAACTCTTCTCTCCCTCCCCTACCTTCTCTCCTCTCCTCTCTCTACCTCCCCATCCCTAACTCTTCTCTCTCTCCCCTACCTTCTCTCCTCTTCTCTCTCTACCTCCCCATCCCTAACTCTTCTCTCTCTCCCCTACCTTCTCTCCTCTCCTCTCTCTACCTCCCCATCCCTAACTCTTCTCTCTCTCCCCTACCTTCTCTCCTCTCCTCTCTCTACCTCCCCGTCCCTAACTCTTCTCTCTCTCCCCTACCTTCTCTCCTCTCCTCTCTCTACCTCCCCATCCCTAACTCTTCTCTCTCTCCCCTACCTTCTCTCCTCTCTCTCCATCCCCTTGCCTACCACCCCCCGTCCCCCCCATGGCTGTCAGAATCCAACTCCCTCAGCTCCACCACCAGTGAGTTACATTGGATGTTTATTCCCTTCAATAGTTTACTACTTTTGACAAGAGCCCTATAATCCCTGAATAAAAGTAGTGAACTATAAAAGAAATAGGGATCCATTTGGGATGCAACCAAACTGTAGAAACACATCAACATATTTTCTCACTTGAAAGCAACATTTGTCATTAAGGGTGTGGATTCCTCTCCTTCTCTGGGAAGCCGTTAAGCTAAAGCTATGACTGTTAATGACTACAATGCCTTTCAGAGCTACCATTCTCACATATTCTATTTCAGCAGCATATTTTTCCCTAATATATCACAATTTAAACTAACTAGTACCATGGAATTGGTGAAAGGTCATGATGACATGGTAACACTTGACAACAATACCTGTTTTATTCATTAGAAGTTAATACATGTCTTTCTTCGGAGGGAGATGTTTCAGGCAAACAAATCAAATCAAATTTAATTTGTCACATACACATGGTTAGCAGATGTTAATACGAGTGTAGTGAAATGCTTGTGCTTCTAGTTCCGACAATGCAGTAATAACCAACGAGTAATCTAGCCTAACAATTTCACAATAGCTACCTTATACACACAAGTGTAAAGGGTATGTACATAAAGATACATGAATGAGTGATGGTACAGGACGGCATAGCCAAGATGCAGTAGATGGTATGGAGTACAGTATATACATATGAGATGAGTAATGTAGGGTATGTAAACATATAAAAGTGGCATTGTATAAAGTGGCTAGTGATACATGTATTACATAAAGATGGCAAGATGCAGTAGGTGGTAATAGAGTACAGTATATATAATATGAGATGCGTAATGTAGGGTATGTAAACATTATTTTAAGTGGCATTGTTTAAAGTGATACATTGTTTTACATGTGTGGCAGCAGCCACTCAATGTTAGTGGTGGCTGTTTAACAGGCTGTTTTTCAGTCTCTGGGTCCCTGCTTTGATGCACCTGTACTGACCTCGCCTTCTGGATGATGAACAGGCAGTGGCTCGGGTGGTTGTTGTCCTTGATGATCTTTATGGCCTTCCTGTGACATCAGGTGTTGTAGGTGTCCTGGAGGGCAGGTAGTTTGCCCCCGGTGATACATTGTGCAGACCTCACTACCCTCTGCAGAGCCTTACGGTTGTGGGCGGAGCAGTTGCCGTACCAGGCGGTGATACAGCCCGACAGGATGCTCTCGATTGTGCATCTGTAAAAGTTTGTGAGTGCTTTTGGTGACAAGCCAAATTTCTTCAGCCTCCTGAGGTTGAAGAGGCGCAGCTGTACCTTCTTCACTACGCTGTCTGTGTGGGTGTGCCGAGGAACTTAAAACTCTCTACCCTCTCCACTACTGTCCCGTCGATGTGGATAGGGGGGTGCTCCCTTTGCTGTTTCCTGAACTCCACGATCATCTCCTTTGTTTTGTTGACGTTGAGTGTGAGGTTATTTTCCTGACACCACACTCCGAGGGCCCTCACCTCCTCCCTGTGGGCCGTCTCGTCGTTGTTGGTAATCAAGCCTACCACTGTAGTGTCGTCTGCAAACTGGATGATTGAGTTGGAGGTGTGCATGGCCATGCAGTAGTGGGTGAACAGGGAGTACAGGAGAGGGCTCAGAACGCACCCTTGTGGGGCCCCAGGGTTGAGGATCAGCGGGGTGGAGATGTTGTTACCTACCCTCACCACCTGGGGGCGGCCCATCAGGAAGTCCAGTACCCAGTTGCACAGGGTGGGGTCGAGACCCAGGGTAACCCAGCAAATTGGAGTGGGTCTAGGGTATCAGGTAGGGTGGAGGTGATATGGTCCTTGACTAGTCTCTCAAAGCACTTCATGATGACGGAAGTGAGTGCTACGGGGCGGTAGGCATTTAGCTCAATTACCTTAGCTTTCTTGGGAACGGGAACAATGGTGGCCCTCTTGAAGCATGTGGGAACAGCAGACTGGGATAAGGATTGATTGAATATGTCCATAAACACACCAGCCAGCTGGTCTGCGCATGCTCTGAGGATGCGGCTGGGAATGCCGTCTGGGCCTGCAGCCTTGCGAGGGTTAACACGTTTAAATGTTTTACTCACGACGGCTACAGTGAAGGAGAGTCCGCAGGTTTTGGTAGCGGGCCGTGTCAGTGGCACGGTACTGTCCTCAAAGCGAGCAAAGAAGTTGTTTAGTCTGTCCGGGAGCAAGACATCCTGGTCCGCGATGGGGCTGGTTTTCTTTTTGTAATCCATGATTGACTGTAGACCCTGCCACATACCTGTTGTGTCTGAGCCGTTGAATTGCGACTCTACTTTGTCTCTATACTGACGCTTATCTTGTTTGATTGAGGGAGTGAGGGAGATGGTTCAGGCAAAAATGCAGGGGACTGAGGGAGATGGTTCAGGCAAACATGCAGGGGACTGAGGGAGATGCAGGGGACAGCTTCGTCAAAACATTTTTTTTTGTCAGGTTTGAGGATGGAAATGTTGGGAGTTAAAGAGGACAATCACAGTAACCTTTTAACTCTGTGGTTTTCTAAGAAGACTTATTTATATCTGTTCCTCCCCATTCTCTCCAGTGCCTTGGCAGCAAGACCCTCAGGAGCTGAGTTACACTCACTCTGTGACGCCACCATGTTCTGCTGGGGTTTGCATTCTTCACCTGACAGCCCGGCCCTTTGTTTAACACACGTGTGGGCCTCAAGCTATCCTCTCTCTCTCTCAGCTGCTCTGTCTGTGGCCCAGATTTGCCATCCAACTACTTTCCCTGTAGAAGTTAAGGCATTGGCTAGCCTAGCTTCTTCCCCAGAAGCACAATTGGCCAGCTGTTGCCTTGCTGTCACATCGCTTGATACCTTGAGGCTGATTTTCGTTGTGGCTTATCTGCCAGACAGGCCTCAGTGTAGGTATTTGGCCTGAAATTGCCCAAACAAGGTATCGGGACACAGTTGACAAACAAAATGGCACAACTATCTCTCCTCGTGCACAACCAGATCATCCCCTCGTACACATTGTCATTCCTAATTCAGTCATTTGTACGTTCTAAATGTCAGACATGTTTGATCAATGGGGACAGAAATCGGAAGCTGGATTTGTAATATTTGTCAGATCTACAGATCAACTGCTGGGTTCATATCAGACAACAAACCGCTTGAACATGGAACTCTATTATTTACTTTCTACTATTTTGTATTTGTATTTATCATGGATCCCCATTAGTTCCTGCCAAGGCAGCAGCTACTCTTCTTGGGGTTTATTATGAATCCCCATTAGTTCCTGCCAAGGCAGCAGCTACTCTTCCTGGGGTTTATTATGGATCCCCATTAGTTCCTGCCAAGGCAGCAGCTACTCTTCCTGGGGTTTATTATGGATCTCATTAGTTCCTGCCAAGGCAGCAGCTACTCTTCCTGGGGTTTATCATGGATCCCCATTAGTTCCTGCCAAGGTAGCAGCTACTCTTCCTGGGGTCCAGCAACATTAAAGCAGTTATTTAAATTGTTTTAAACATTACATAACATTTCACAACACATGAAGTAGGTTTTTGTATTGCCTTCCTTTCTTTGAGAATATTCTCCCAAAAGTCTGACCAGGCCAGCCTCTGATAGGTGCTGAAATAAACTGTCAAAACTACCAAGTGAAACTTCTGACAAGACGATGCAATTAGCGTCAAAGTCACAGACTGGCACCTGAGAAACATGGACAGATCTATGTTTTCATTGTATTATTCACCCACCATTCCATCTCTCCATCCAGAAACATGGACAGATTCACCGTTCAAACTCTCCATCCAGAAACATGGACAGATTCACCATTTCATCTCCATCCAGAAACATGGATAAATTCACCATTTCTTCCCTCCATCCAGAAACATGGACAGATTCACCATTTCATCTCTCCATCCACAAACATGGACAGATTCACTGTTCCATCTCTCCATCCAGAAACATGGACAGATTCACCGTTCCATCTCTCCATCCACAAACATGGACAGATTCACCGTTCCATCTCTCCATCCACAAACATGGACAGATTCACCATTTCATCTCCATCCAGAAACATGGACAGATTCACCATTTCATCTCCATCCAGAAACATGGACAGATTCACCATTTCATCTCCATCCAGAAACATGGACAGATTCATCATTTCATCTCCATCCAGAAACATGGACAGATTCACCGTTCCATCCAGAAACATGGACAGATTCACCATTTCATCTCCATCCAGAAACATGGACAGATTCATCATTTCATCTCCATCCAGAAACATGGACAGATTCACCATTTCATCTCCATCCAGAAACATGGACAGATTCACCATTTCATCTCCATCCAGAAACATGGACAGATTCATAATTTCATCTCCATCCAGAAACATGGACAGATTCACCATTTCATCTCCATCCAGAAACATGGACAGATTCACCGTTCATTTTATTAAGAATGCGTTCGTTTCCGGCATGAGTTTTATCTATATTTACCTCCAAAATTATTAGCACCCTCAAGGTGAGCAAAAAAATACTTTATAAAATAAGTAATAAAAATGCTGAGCTGTGTTGTGTGCCAAAAAATGAGAAAAGTATATTATTTCATACTAATACAATTCCTCAGAGGAAAAAACTTTGATTAATAAGTAATACAAAATAATCGGAAAAATAAATGTGTCAAATTATTGGCATCCCTGTTATCAATAATTTGTGCACCATCCCCTTGAGAGGATAACGGTGTTTAGCCTTTTTCTATAATGTTTTAGTATGTAGTGTGGTGGCAGGGTAGCCTAGTGGTTAGAGCATTGGACTAGTAACTGAAAGGTTGCAAGTTCAAATCCCCGAGCTGACAAGGTACAAAATCTGTTGTTCTGCCCCTGAACAGGCAGTTAACCCACTGTTCATAGGCTGTCATTGAAAATAAGAATTTGTTCTTAACTGACTTGCCTAGTAAAATAAAGATAAAATAAAAAAATGGTGCACCTGGAGCAAATTAGTGTTAAGTGCCTTGCTCAAAAGGTACATCAGCAGATGTTCATCTTGACAGCGCAGGTATTTGAATCATCAATCTTTCAGCTACTGGCCCAATGCTCTAACCATTAGGCTACCTGTCGCCCTATGACTGTATGAATGAGTCTGTCAGTTCCCACATCCAAGAGCCAATGTGAGGATCGCCAAGGCAAGCTCATGAGCTTGAGATGACTGGGTAGATTGGCCTATGTTGGAGCGGGTGCCGACAATCATCAATGGTTGGGTCAAACACCCTGAATTCATATAGAAGAAGCTAATGGTTTAAGTGTATGCCTTGTAAAATGGTACCTTGCACTTCAAAATCAATCTAGATTTTACATTTGCACTTGATCAACATTATTGCTGTCACGCATTTTGCTTTGTGGGGTGTTTTTTGATGTAGAACAATGGATAAGTATGTCTCCATACAATGTCATGTCTAGTCATAGTTGTACATGTAATTTAATGTCATTTAAATTAATGCTAAATATAGATTTAAGAGCCCTCCCCCTCCAGTTTTTGTTTTTGGCTGAAGTACTATGTGAAAATCAGGTCGCAACTGACAAGCCCTCTCAGACAAGAATTCTCCTACGAGTCTAGATTTTTCAGTAGAGATGAATTAGACTTCATTCTAATTCAACTGGGCTGCTCTTTAGAACTGCCCCTGATGCAACTAGCTGTGATCCTCACACCAATATTTCTCTGTGTGTCCAGCCCCCGGGCCAAACCCATTACTGAACATTACACTACAGATAGCAAAACAAACTCAAAAGGAGAAAATGAAGCAAAAAACTAAACATACTGTTAAAAAGCAGACATGTCTGTATTTTCCACTGTCTGACTTTGTCATGCTTAAACATTAAATGCATTTTCAGATCATTGCACCAAGTTCAAGAATAACAAAAAAAAATGGATTTGTTGTACAGTGTAGGAAATAATGCTAGCTTTCGTAATGAAAGCTATTTAGTTGACATAAACAGACAGTAAGGGTGATCTGGATTCGCAAGCCCACACACATAGTCTATTTACGTGCAAGAAAGATCAATTCTAAGACTAATTGGATACCATTGAGATAACGTAGTCTATATAGAATCTGTCAATTGTTATGATAGGTTGAGAGGAACAGATGTGTATTGTAAAACCACTTCCACAGTGATGATAGCTGATAAGGTGTGTGAAATTCATAATTTGGTGAAGTCTAAATGGAATGGGATAAAAGAGACAGATGGTGTATTAAATTGGTTCAGCTGAGGTATTGGATTCCAGGACATTTGCTTACACTATATGACAAATGACTATTAAGACGGATAGACTTAAATTAATTTTGAATACAGACATTTAAAGATGACAGTTATTTCATTATTTTCACAAAGGCTCTGAATACGATTTTTCAAATTGAAAGAAAAAAATAGGGATTTATTTTTGCCCTTTGTCTCCAATTCTTTATGTATTGGGTGTGCTCAGTGAATCAAGAGATTGAATTATAAACTTACTCTGTCATGCAACTTGGTTTCTTTGAGTAGGCTGAAGGAGTCAGATCTCATTTAACAAAGAAAAACACCAAAAGCATAATGACAAGTTCAAAAGTCAAGGATAAATATTCTTAAATTGGCTGCTAGGCTTCTGTTTTATTTTATTACTCATTTTTGTATTATTTTGTTGTATCTCATTTTCTGTCTTCTTCTGTCTTCTCTTTTTTTTCTGTCTTCTTCTGTCCTCTGTCTTCTCTTTTCTTCAGTCTTCTCTTTTCTTCTGTCTTTTGTCTTCTTTCTTTTGTCTTCTTTCTTCTTCAGTCTTCTGTCTTCTTCTGACTTCTGCCTTCTTCTGCCTTCTTCTGCCTTCTTCTGTCTTCTTCTGTCTTCTCTTTTCTTCTGTCTTCTGTGTTTTGTCTTCTGTCTTTTGTCTTCTTTCTTCTTCCGTCTTCTTCTGCCTTCTTCCGTCTTCTTCTGCCTTCTTCCGTCCTCTCTTTTCTTCTGTCTTCTCTTTTGTCTTTTGTCTTCTGTCTTCTCTTTTCTTCTGTCTTCTGTCTTTTGTCTTTTGTCTTCTGTCTTCTCTTTTCTTCTGTCTTCTGTCTTCTCTTTTCTTCTGTCTTTTGTCTTTGTTCTTTTTCCGTATTCTTCTGTCTTCTTCTGACTTCTTCTGTCTTCTTCTGCCTTCTTCTGCCTTCTTCTGTCTTCTCTTTTCTTCTGTCTTCTGTGTTTTGTCTTCTGTCTTTTGTCTTTTGTCTTCTTTCTTCTTCCGTCTTCTTCTGTCTTCTTCTGTCTTCTTCTGCCTTCTTCTGCCTTCTGCCTTCTGTCTTCTTTCTTCTTCCGTCTTCTTCTGCCTTCTTCTGCCTTCTTCTGCCTTCTTCTGCCTTCTTCTGCCTTCTTCTGCCTTCTCTTTTCTTCTGTCTTCTTCTGCCTTCTCTTTTCTTCTGTCTTTTGTCTTCTGTCTTCTTCTGTCTTCTTCCGCCTTCTTCCGTCTTCTTATGTCTTCTTATGTCTTCTTCTGCCTTCTTCTGTCTTCTCTTTTCTTCTGTCTTCTGTCTTTTGTCTTTTGTCTTCTGTCTTTTGTCTTCTTTCTTTTTCTGTCTTCTTCTGCCTTCTTCCGTCTTCTTCTGCCTTCTTCTGTCTTCTCTTTTCTTCTGTCTTCTGTCTTCTGTCTTTTGTCTTTTGTCTTCTGTCTTCTCTTTTCTTCTGTCTTCTCTTTTCTTCTGTCTTCTCTTGTCTTCTGTCTTCTGTCTTCTGTCTTCTGTCTTCTCTTTTCTTCTGTCTTCTGTCTTTTGTCTTCTGTCTTCTCTTTTCTTCTGTCTTCTGTCTTTTGTCTTCTTTCTTTTTCTGTCTTCTTCTGCCTTCTTCCGTCTTCTTCTGCCTTCTTCTGTCTTCTCTTTTCTTCTGTCTTCTGTCTTCTGTCTTCTCTTTTCTTCTGTCTTCTGTCTTCTGTCTTTTGTCTTCTCTTTTCTTCTGTCTTCTCTTGTCTTCTGTCTTCTGTCTTTTGTCTTCTGTCTTCTGTCTTCTCTTTTCTTCTGTCTTCTGTCTTTTGTCTTCTGTCTTCTCTTTTCTTCTGTCTTCTGTCTTCTGTCTTTTGTCTTTTGTCTTCTCTTTTCTTCTGTCTTCTCTTGTCTTCTGTCTTCTGTCTTTTGTCTTCTGTCTTCTGTCTTCTGTCTTTTGTCTTCTGTCTTCTCTTTTCTTCTGTCTTCTCTTTTCCTCTGTCTTCTCTTTTCCTCTGTCTTCTGTCTTCTGTCTTCTGTCTTCTGTCTTCTGTCTTTTGTCTTTTGTCTTTTGTCTTCTGTCTTCTCTTTTCTCCTGTCTTCTGTCTTCTCTTGTCTTCTGTCTTCTGTCTTCTCTTTTCTTCTGTCTTCTGTCTTTTGTCTTCTGTCTTCTCTTTTCTTCTGTCTTCTGTCTTCTCTCTTCTTCTGTCTTCTGTCTTCTGTCTTTTGTGTTCTGTCTTCTGCCTTTTCTCTTCTTTCTTCTTCTCTTTTATTTTGTCTTCTGCCTTCTTCTGTCTTCTCTTTTCTTCTGTCTTCTTCTGCCTTCTTCTCTTTTCTTCTGTCTTTTGTCTTCTGTCTTCTTCTGTCTTCTTCCGCCTTCTTCCGTCTTCTTATGTCTTCTTCTGTCTTCTCTTTTCTTCTGTCTTCTGTCTTCTGTCTTTTGTCTTCTCTTTTCTTCTGTCTTCTCTTGTCTTCTGTCTTCTGTCTTTTGTCTTCTGTCTTCTGTCTTCTCTTTTCTTCTGTCTTCTGTCTTTTGTCTTCTGTCTTCTCTTTTCTTCTGTCTTCTGTCTTCTGTCTTTTGTCTTTTGTCTTCTCTTTCTTCTGTCTTCTCTTTTCTTCTGTCTTCTTCTTTTGTCTTCTGTCTTCTGTCTTCTGTCTTTTGTCTTCTGTCTTCTCTTTTCTTCTTCTTCTCTTTTCCTCTGTCTTCTCTTTTCCTCTGTCTTCTGTCTTCTGTCTTCTGTCTTCTGTCTTTTGTCTTTTGTCTTTTGTCTTCTGTCTTCTCTTTTCTCCTGTCTTCTCTTGTCTTCTGTCTTCTGTCTTCTCTTTTCTTCTGTCTTCTGTCTTTTGTCTTCTGTCTTCTCTTTTCTTCTGTCTTCTGTCTTCTCTCTTCTTCTGTCTTCTGTCTTCTGTCTTTTGTGTTCTGTCTTCTGCCTTTTCTCTTCTTTCTTCTTCTCTTTTATTTTGTCTTCTGCCTTCTTCTGTCTTCTCTTTTCTTCTGTCTTCTTCTGCCTTCTTCTCTTTTCTTCTGTCTTTTGTCTTCTGTCTTCTTCTGTCTTCTTCCGCCTTCTTCCGTCTTCTTATGTCTTCTTCTGTCTTCTCTTTTCTTCTGTCTTCTGTCTTCTGTCTTTTGTCTTTTGTCTTCTGTCTTTTGTCTTTTGTCTTCTGTCTTTTGTCTTCTGTCTTTTGTCTTCTGTCTTTTTCTGTCTTCTTCTGCCTTCTTCCGTCTTCTTCTGCCTTCTCTTTTCTTCTGTCTTCTGTCTTCTGTCTTTTGTCTTTTGTCGTTTGTCTTCTGTCTTCTCTTTTCTTCTGTCTTCTGTCTTGTCTTCTGTCTTCTCTTTTCTTCTGTCTTCTGTCTTTTGTCTTCTCTTTTCTTCTGTCTTCTGTCTTCTCTTTTCTTCTGTCTTCTGTCTTCTCTTTTCTTCTGTCTTCTGTCTTCTGTCTTTTGTCTTCTGTCTTCTCTTTTCTTCTGTCTTCTCTTTTCTTCTGTCTTCTGTCTTCTCTTTTCTTCTGTCTTTTGTCTTTTGTCTTCTCTTTTCTTCTGTCTTCTGTCTTCTCTTTTCTTCTGTCTTCTGTCTTCTCTTGTCTTCTGTCTTCTGTCTTCTCTTGTCTTCTGTCTTCTGTCTTCTGTCTTCTCTTTTCTTCTGTCTTCTGTCTTTTGTCTTTTGTCTTCTGTCTTCTCTTTTCTTCTGTCTTCTGTCTTCTCTTTTCTTCTGTCTTCTGTCTTCTCTTGTCTTCTGTCTTCTGTCTTTTGTCTTCTGTCTTCTCTTGTCTTCTGTCTTTTGTCTTTTGTCTTCTGTCTTCTCTTTTCTTCTGTCTTCTGTCTTCTCTCTTCTTCTGTCTTCTGTCTTCTGTCTTTTGTGTTCTGTCTTTTATCTTCTTCTTTCTTCTTCTCTTTTATTTTGTCTTCTGCCTTCTTCTGTCTTCTCTTTTCTTCAGTCTTCTCTTTTCTTCAGTCTTCTCTTTTCTTCAGTCTTCTCTTTTCTTCTGTCTTCTCTTTTCTTCTGTCTTCTCTTTTCTTCTGTCTTCTCTTTTCTTCTGTCTTTTGTCTTCTGTCTTCTTCTGTCTTTTTCTGTCTTCTTTCTTCCGTCTTCTTCTGCCTTTTTCTCTATTCTTCTTCTTCTTCTGTCTTCTTCTGCCTCTATCTCTCCAGGGAATCTATGCATTCACTTTATACACACATGCAGTCAGATGGAACAGAGTAAATAGGCATTTTAACATCATAGCTTTAGCCGGTGGCAGCTTGTGGTATAGACACCGGCTGGAATGCGGTTTTAACCAATCAGCATTCAGGATTACACCCACCCATTGTATACTTTGAGGTAGAAAATCTTGAGGAAGATAGGTATTCCAATGTCAGACCACTATTCCTGGATGTGTTGTACTCTATCTAGCTAAGAATTAATCAGGACGAGATGTATCACTTTCTACTTGTCAAACCAGTCTAAATTCATTGCGAGATTTACATTTCAAACATACTCCTATCCACATCACTCGGTTTTTCCCTGAACCAACAAATGTTTCACTTTCAATGATCATGGTCTGATGAAGAATTGTTTTATATTTTTTTGGTCCCAGTCTATGTCATAGTATCATGGTTGCATGGTAAACATTGGTATATGCATAAAAACCCTTAACAATTTGTTTGAATAATACTGACCGACACATTACAACGTTGGCTGGGAGAGCCTCAGCATACACTCCAGTCTAGTGTCCTATTTTTTATGTTGATGAGGTGCTCTCGTGCTTCACAGACGTGGTAAACAATTCATTGGCATGCACATAGCCGCCTCACTGCAAGATTGTCCCTTTGGCTGCAAAACAATGCCTTGTGTAAAACATTGCCTTATGTAAAACAATGCCTTATGTAAAACAAAGCCTTCCTACAGTATGCAAAACAATGCCTTATTATGGAGTATTTTGCTTGACCTGATTGTATGGTATATTTAAGCAATAAGGCATGAGAGGCTGTGGTATTTGGCCAATATACCATGGCTAAGAGCTGTTCTTAGGCACAACGCATTGCGTTGGACACAGCCCTTAGCAGTGGTATATTGGACATATAGCACAAACCCCAGAGGTGCCTTATTGCTATTATAAACTGGTTACCAATGTAATTAGAGCAGTAAAAATAAATGTTTTGTTATACATGTGGTATACGGTCTGATATACCACGGCTGTCAGCCAATCAGCATTCAGTTAATATATCTTCATGTATCATATTGGAATTAAGAATTTGTTCCAACTGACTTGCCTAGTTAAATAAAGGTTACATTAAAAATAAAGAAATAATCCCATATGGTAATAAACATGAAGTACTGTGGTGTGGGCTCAACAATCATACGTAGAATACTATTCTCTTTGTTGGGTTTGTCAGCCTTTATAATCCCACCTCCACTCAGGTTCATTAATTATACAGTGTTTTTTATTTTATTTATTTTTTTACAGTTGTGTGTCATATCATAACTCATTAAGTTGATGTCTCTTGATCATCAACAATACAGATATACCGTGCCAAGCTAATCATACTAGCATGTTGTTTTTCAAATAGATTTTATTTGTAAGTCAAATTATAAAAAGTATATGATTTGTGTAATTATCTTTCCCCCCCGCAGCTCATTTGAAAGTAGGTACCTGCCCTCAATGTATAATATGAGGGGTTTAATATCCAAAATACAACATCAATATTTAATGCGCGCATCAGGAGGGATATTTTCTGGTTTGCCGTATTTTGCATGAAAGCTTGTATGTGAAAAAGCAGTTGTTAAAGTGATAGGAAGGTAAACTACTAATCCTCAAAAAGAAATGCGTAGGCAACGTTGCTATGGAAACAGCAACACATCTGAGTATGCTGTAGGTGAAATGATCCACCGGTTTACTCAAACTTCTTCTGAACTTTTACATTTAAAATCTCCTTAGACTTCCATCCAGTAAACCAGAGTGAGAAGACAGACATTTGATGACACTTGTGAGTGACCTGTTTAAAAGCTCAATATCCCACCCTAAACCTGGCTCATCACGGCGAGCGTGCTCCACAGGTGAGGTTCTGACAGGATAGCCGGAGAGGGAGCAGGAGTGGGCAAGCCGAGCAATAACCTGTCAACATTCCCCTGTCCCCGAACATCAACAGTGGGCAGGAAAGAACAAAAGAATCTCAGCGAAGATGGGGGAGATGAAGATGCATAAAGATGGGTGTGACACTGAGATAAAATGGGTGGAATGAGAGGTTAAATAAGGTTATGACCTGAACATACCTCAAACGGACAGAAAAGTATGTAAAACGTAACTTTGGTAGACACTGAAAGGTGTTAAGATACAGTGGATCCGAGAAAGTATTCAGATCCCTTGACGTTTTTCAACATTTTGTTACATTACAGCCTTATTCTACAATGGACAATATTTATTTTTTCCCCCTCACCAATCTACACACAATACCCAATACTGACAAAGCGAAAACATAATTATTTTTTTGTTGTTGCAAAAAACAGAAGTTCCTTATATACATAAGCATTCAGACCCCTCAGGTGCATCCTGTTTCCATATAAGATGTTCGCTATGAGCCTTGAGGTAGAAGGAATTGAGCTCTGAGGGATTGTGTCATCCTGTTGAAGGTCCACAAGAACCACCAAGACTCTTCCTAGAGCTGGCTGCCTGGCCGCTGGCCGCCCGGCAATCGGGAGAGAAGGGCCTTGGTCAGGGAAGTGACCAAGAACCCGATTGTCACTCTGGCAGAGTTCCTCTGTGGAGATGGTAGAACCTTCTAGAAAAGAAAACCATCTCCACAGCACTCCACCTGTCAGGCCTTATTGGACGAGTGGCAAGACGGAAGCCACTTCTCAGTAAAAGACACATAACATCCCGCTTGGAGTTTGCCAAAAGGCACCTAAAGGACTCTGAGAAACAAGATTCTCTGGTCTGATGAAACCAAGATTGAACTCTTTGGCCTGAATGCCAAGCACCACATCTGGAGGAAACCTGGCACCAACACTACAGTGAAGCATGGTCATGGCAGCATCATGCTGTGGGGATGTTTTTCAGAGGTAAGGACTGGGAGACAAGTCAGGATCGAGGAAACGATGAATGGAGCAAAGTACAGAGATATCCTTGATGAAAACCTTCTCCAGACAAATCAGAACCTCAGACTGGGCGTGAACGTTCACCTTCCAACAGGACAACAACCCGAAGCACACAACCAAGACAACACAGGAGTGGCTTCGGGACAAGTCTCTGAATGTCCTTGAGTGGCCCAGCCAGAGCCCGGACTTGAACACGATCAAACATTTCTGGAGAGACCTGAAAATAGGGACACTCCCCATCCAACCTGAAATAGAATGGCAGGACCTGCAGAGAATAATGGGAGAAACTCTCCAAATACAGGTGTGACAAGCTAGTAGCATCATACCCAAGAAGACTCAAGGTGGTAATCGCTGCCAAAGGTGCTTCAACAAAGTACTGAGTAAAGGATTTGAATACTTATGGAAATGTTATATTCCCATTTTTTATTTGTTAAACTTTTTCAACCAAAAAATACAAGTTTTTGCTTTGCAATTATGGGGTATTGTGTGTAGATGAGAATTTGTATTTATTTAATCAATTTTATAAAAGACTGTAACGTAACAAAATGTGGGAAAAGTCAAGGGGTCCGAATATTGTCCGAATGCACTGTTTGTATGTTAAGATAGTTCTGTTAAGTATATATCTGTTAAGATACTTCGGCCTGCTCTTATCATGTCTTCATCACCCTTTTGCTACACGGACCCCTGCTGATCAATCACGACTGGTCTGCCAATGTAACCGCACGAGGGGGCTACAACAACAGACTTCTTCTGTCGCGACGTCCCTCTAAGGCCCTTCTGCTAGCCCGGGCCCGCTAGCTGTCTGAATCACCCTGTCTCCAGCCCGTCCAGCTACTCATTGGACCCTATGATCACTCGGCTACGCATGCCTCTCCCTAATGTCAATATGCCTTGTCCATTGCTGTTTTGGTTAGTGATTATTGTCTTATTTCACTGTAGAGCCTCCATCCCTGCTCAATATGCCTCAGCTAACCCTCTTGTCCCACCTCCCCACATGCGGTGACCTCACCTGGTTTAATTGATGTCTCTAGAGACAATACCTCTCTCAATGTAATTCAATGCCTAGGTTTATTTCAACTGTATTCACATCCTACCATACCTTTGTCTGTACATAATGCATTGAATCTATTCTACCGCGCCCAGAAACCTGCTCCTTTCACTCTCAGCTTCGAACATACCAGACAACCAGTTATTATAGCCCTTAGCCATACCCTTATCCTACTCCTCCTCTGCTCCTCTGGCGATGTAGAGGTTAATCCAGGCCCTGCAGTGCCTAGCTACAATCCCATTCTCCAGAATATCTCATTTGTTGACTTCTATAACAGTAAAAGCCTTGGTTTACATGCATGTTAACATTAGAAGGCTCCTCCCTAAGTTTGTTTTATTCACTGCTTTAACACTCCGTCAACCCTGATGTCCTAGCTGTGTCTGAATCCACCAAAAACCCTGAAATATCCATCCCTAACTATAACATTTTCCAACAAGATAGAACTTCCAAAGGGGGCGGAGTTGCAATCTACTGCAGAGATAGCCTGTAGAATTCTGTCTTACTATCCAGGTCTGTCCCCAAACAATGTGCCCAAACAGCTTCTACTTTTAAAAATCCACCTTTCCAGAAACAAGTCCCTCACCGTTGCCGCTTGCTATAGACCACCTTCTGCCCCCAGCTGTGCCCTGGACATCATATGTGAATTGATTGCCCCTCATCTATCTTCAGAGCTCCTGCTGTTAGGTGACCTAAACTGGGACATGCTTAACACCCCGGCCATCCTACAATCTAAGCTTGATGCCCTCAATCTCACACAAATTATCAAGGAACCTACCAGGTACAACCCCAAATCCATAAACACAGGTACCATCATAGATATCATCCTCACCAACCTGCCCTCAAAATACACATCTGCTGACTTTAACCAGGATCTCAGCGATCACTGCCTCATTGCTTGCATCCGTAATGTGTCTGCAGTCAAACGACCACACCTCATCACTATCAAACGCTCCCTAAAACACTTCAGCGAGCAGGCCTTTCCAATCGACCTGGCCCGGGTATCCTGGAAGGATATGGACCTCATTCCATCAGTAGAAGACACCTAGTTATTCTTTAAATGTGCTTTCCTCACAATCTTAAATAAGCATGCCCCATTCAAAAAATGTAGAACCAGGAACAGTTATAGCCCGTGGTTCACTCCAGACCTGACTGCTCTTGACCAGTACAAAAACATCCTGTGGCGTACGATATTGGCATCAAATAGCCTCCGCGATATGCAACTTTTCAGGGAAGTTAGGAACAAATATACACAGGCAGTTAGGAAAGCAAAGGCTAGCTTTTTCAAACAGAAATTTGCATCCTGCAGCACAAACTCCAAAAAGTTCTGGGACACTGTTAAGTCCATGGAGAATAAGAGTACCTCCTCCCAGCTGCCCACTGCACAGGCCCACAGGGTAGGAAACACTATCACCACCGATAAATCCACAATAATTGAGAGTTTCAATAATCATTTTTCTGCAGCTGGCCATGCTTTCCACCTGGCCACCCCTACCCTGGTCAAGAGCCCTGCACCCCCCACAGCAACTTGCCCAAGCCTACCCATTTCTCCTTCACCCAAATCCAAATTGCTGATGTTCTGAAAGAGCTGCAAAATATGGACCCCTACAAATCAGCAGGGCTAGACAATCTGGACCCTCGCTTTCTAAAATTATCAGCTAAAATTGTTGCAACCCCTATTACTAGCCTGTTCAACCTCTCTTTCATATCGTCTGAGATCCCCAAATATTGGAAAGCTGCCACGGTCATCCCCCTCTTCAAAGGGGGAGACACTCTAGACCCAAACTACTACAGACCTATATCTATCATACCCTGCCTTTCTAAGGTCTCCGAAAGCCAAGTTAACAAACAGATCACCGACCATTTCGAATCCCACCGTACCTTCTCCACTATGCAATCTGGTTTCCGAGGTGGTCATGGGTGCACCTCAACCACGCTCAAGGTTCTAAACGATATCATAACCGCAATCGATAAGAGACAGTACTGTGCAGCTGTATTCATCGACCTGGCCAAGGCTTTCGACTCTGCCAATCACCACATTCTTATCGGCAGACTCAACAGCCTTGGTTTCTCAAAATAATGCCTCACCTGGTTCACCAACTACTTCTCAGATAGAGTTCAGCGTGTCAAATCGGAGGGCCTGTTGTCCGGACCTCTGGCAGTCTCTATCGGGTGCCACAGGGTTCAATTCTCGGGCCGACTCTTTTCTCTGTGTACATCAATGATGTCGCTCTTGCTGTGGGTGATTCTCTGATCCACCTCTACGCAGACAACAACATTCTGTATACTTCTGGCTCTTCTTTGGACACTGTGTTAACTAACCTCCAGACGAGCTTCAACGTCATACAACTCTCCTTCCGTGGTCTCCAACTGCTCTTGAATGCAAGTAAAACTAAATGCATGCTCTTCAAATGATCGCTGCCCACACCTGCCCGCCCTTCCAGCATCACCACTCTGGACGGTTCTGACCTAGAATATGTGGACAACTACAAATACCTAGGTGTCTGGTTAGACTGTAAACTCTCCTTCCAGACTCACGTTAAGCATATCCAATCCAAAATTAAATCTAGAATCGGCTTCCTATTTCGCAACAAAGCATCCTTCACTCATGCTGCCAAACATACCCTCATAAAACTGACTCTCCTGCTGATCCTGGACTTCGGCGATGTCCTTTAAAAAATAGCCTCCAACACTCTACTCAGCAAATTGGATGCAGTCTATCACAGTGCCATCCGTTTTGTCACCAAAGCCCATATACTACCCACCACTGTGACCTCTTATTGGCTGGCCCTCTTTTCATACTCGTCGCCAAACCCACCGGCTCCAGGTCATCTATACGTCTTTGCTAGGTAAAGCCCAGCCTTATCTCAGCTCACTGGTCACAATAGCAGCACCCACCCGTGGCACGTGCTCCAGCAGGTATATCTCACTGGTCGTCCCCAAAGCCAATTCCTCGTTTGACCGCCTTTCCTTCCAGTTCTCTGCTGCCAATGACTAGAACGAATTGCAAAAATCACTGAAGATGGAGACCCATATCTCCCTCACTAACTTTAAGCACAATTCACAAATCACTGCACCTGTACATAGCCCATCTGTAAATAGCCCATCCAACTACCTCATCCCCATACTGTTATTTATTTATTATCTTTTCTCCTGACACCGTATTGTCTTTCCACCCCAGTATCTCCACTTGCACATTCATCTTCTGCACATCCACCACTCCAGTGCTAATTTGTAATTATTATACCACTATGGCCTATTTATTGCCTTACCTCCCCTATCTTACCTCATTTGTACACACTGTATATAGACTTTTTCTCTATTGTATTATTGACTGCATGTTTGTTTATTCCATGTGTAACTCTGTGTTGTTGTTTGTGTCACACTGCTTTGCTTTATCTTGGCCAGTTCACAGGGATACTGTCACACCTACTCCCGCTCTTCCCCCCTGGTGCTCGAGGGCGTCAGGCTTTCCTGCTTTACCCGGTCTTGCCACCATCATCACGCACACCTGCCTTCCCTCGTCACGCGCATCAGCGATTCATTGGACTGACCTGGACTCAATGACCTGTTTTATTACCTCCCCTATATCTGTCTGTTCCCCAGCTCCATTCCCCGCTTCTGCATTAATGTTTGTGCATTAATGTGTCTTTGTATACCCGGTTCTGACGCTGTCCTGTTCCACATTTAATTTTCAACTCCCCGTACCTGCTTCTCTTCTCCAGTGTCGGTCCTTACATGGTTAGTCTTTAGAGACAAACAACCATCCTGGTTAGTCTATAGAGACACACAACCGGCCTGGTTAGTCTTTAGAGACAAACAATCGGCCTGGTTAGTCTTTAGCGACAAACAATCAGCCTGGTTAGTCTTTAGAGAAAAACAATCGGCCTGGTTAGCCTTTAGAGGCAAACAACCAGCCTAGTTCATTTTTAGAGACAAACAACCGGCGTGGTTAGTCTTTAGAGACAAAAAATCGGCCTGGTTAGTCTTTAGAGACAAACAATCGGCCTGGTTAGTCTTTAGAGACAAACAATCGGCCTGGTTAGTCTTTAGAGGCAAACAACCAGCCTAGTTCATTTTTAGAGTCAAACTACTGGCCTGGTTACACTTTAGAGACAAACAACCAGCCTGGTTAGTCTTTAGAGCTGTTTTTAACAATATGGACAGGGACACAGAATGCACTTTAAGCCAATTTATTTGTCTTTGCTTAAATTACCCTTCTGGCATAAAGCCTCGAATGAGTGTACAATTTTGGGACATTTTCCTGAACATCTGGAACCATTTAGTTTCTAAATGAGCCCTCCAGGGTACATCAGCATTGTTCTGAACACTCCATTCACGAACGCTGAAATTACGAAATTGTTGGATATGGTCCTTGATAGCAGATTGGAACGACAAGGGAATATTGTCAAATCCATCTATGTATATATATTTTAAACAAAAATAGGGCACCACAAATACAACTACTGCTGACAGATCAATTGGGAGTAGCGGTGATAAATGTGAACGTAACCTATCATATGTATTCCCATCCACAGGGATGTCAGCTCTAATGCTGTACTGTATGTGTTTATATATGCTATATAGCTGCCTGCCTGCCATTTGAATCCTAACACTGTTTCATGATGCTCTGTGATAAAACCTGTCATCACTACCCAGGCTTTGGACAGGCCCTGGCTTGTAGCTATCACCATGGATTCAGCCAGTAGCATAGCTCTCATCATACACCGTGTCTGTGGCTAGCGAGGCAGGAAGGATATTCTACAGTGTCTGATGCTAGCGAGGCAGGAATGATATTCTACAGTGTCTGATGCTAGCGAGGCAGGAAGAATATTCTACAGTGTCTGATGCAAGCGAGGCAGGAATGATATTCTACAGTGTCTGATGCTAGCGAGGCAGGAAGGATATTCTACAGTGTCTGATGCTAGCGAGGCAGGAAGGATATTCTACAGTGTCTGATGCAAGCGAGACAGGAAGGATTGTCACGTCCTGACCTTAGTTCCTTGTTTCTATTTTAGGTTGGTCGGGGCGTGAGTTGGGGTGGGCCTTCGTGGTGTTGTTCTAGTTTTGGTTTTCTATGTGTTTGGCCTGGTATGGTTCTCAATCAGAGGCAGCTGTCAATCGTTGTCTCTGATTGAGAACCATACTTAGGCAGCCTGTTTTTCCCACTTGAGTTGTGGGTGATTGTTTTCTGTGTCTGTGCTTCCTCCATACAGAGCTGTTTTGTTTTTCCTTTCTGTCTTTCACTTTGTTATTTTGTATTTTCGTGTACCAGTGACTTTTCATTAAAAATGATGAACACTTACACCGCTGAACATTGGTCCGATCTTTCATACTCCTCGTCAGAGGAAGACAAATCGCGTTACAAGGATATTCTACAGTGTCTGAGGCTAGCGAGGCAGGAAGGATATTCTGCAGTGTCTGATGCTAGCGAGGCAGGAAGGATATTCTACAGTGTCTGAGGTTAGCGAGGCAGGAAGGATATTCTACAGTGTGTGAGGCTAGTGAGGCAGGAAGGATATTCTGCAGTGTCTGAGGCTAGCAAGGTAGGAAGTATATTCTACAGTGTCTGAGGCTAGCGAGGCAGGAAGGAGATTCTACAGTGTTTGAGGCTAGCGAGACAGGAAGGATATTCTACAGTGTCTGTTGCTAGCGAGGCAGGAAGGAGATTCTACAGTGTTTGAGGCTAGTGAGACAGGAAGGAGATTCTACAGTGTTTGAGGCTAGCAAAGCAGGAAGGATATTCTACAGTGTTTGAGGCTAGCAAAGCAGGAAGGATATTCTACAGTGTCTGATCCTGGCGAGCCAGGAAGGATATTCTAGAGTGTCTGAGGCTAGCGAGGCAGGAAGGATATTCTACAGTGTCTGAGGTTAGCGAGACAGGAAGGATATTCTATAGTTTTTGAGGTTAGCGAGGCAGGAAGGATATTCAGGTAGGATATTCTACAGTGTTTGAGGCTTGAGAGGCAGGAAGGATATTCAGGTAGGATATTCTACAGTGTCTGAGGCTAGAGAGGCAGAAAGGATATTCTACAGTGTTTGAGGATAGCGAGGCAGGAAGGATATGCAGGAAGGATATTCTACAGTGTTTGAGGCTAGCGAGGCAGGAAGGATATTCTACAGTGTTTGAGGATAGCGAGGCAGGAAGGATATGCAGGAAGGATATTCTACAGTGTTTGAGGCTAGCGAGGCAGGAAGGATATTCTACAGTGTTTGAGGCTAGCGAGGCAGGAAGGATATGCAGGAAGGATATTCTAGTGTTTGAGGCTAGAGCGTTAGGAAGGATATTCTACAGTGTCTGAGACTAGCGAGGCAGGAAGGATATGCAGGTAGGATATTCTAGTGTTTGAAGCTAGCGAGTTAGGAAGGATATTCTACAGTGTCTGAGGCTAGGGAGGCAGGAAGGATATGCAGGTAGGATATTCTAGTGTTTTAAGCTAGCGAGTTAGGAAGGATATTCTACAGTGTCTAAGGTTAGCGAGGCAGGAAGGATATTCTACAGTTTTTTGAGGCTAGTGAGGCAGGAAGGATATTCTACAGTGTTTGAGGCTAGCGAGGCAGGAAGGATATGCAGGAAGGATATTCTACAGTGTCTGATGCTAGCAAGGCAGGAAGGATATTCTACAGTGTTTGAGGCTAGCGAGGCAGGAAGGATATTCTACAGTGTTTGAGGCTAGCGAGGCAGGAAGGATATTCTACAGTGTCTGATGCTAGCGAGGCAGGAAGGATATTCTACAGTGTCTGAGGCTAGCGAGGCAGGAAGGATATTCTACAGTGTTTGAGGCTAGCGAGGCAGGAAGGATATTCTACAGTGTCTGATGCTAGCGAGGCAGGAAGGATATTCTACAGTGTCTGAGGCTAGAGAGGCAGGAAGGATATTCAGGTAGGATATTCTACAGTGTCTGAGGCTAGAGAGGCAGGAAGGATATTCTACAGTGTTTGAGGATAGCGAGGCAGGAAGGGTATGCATAAAGGACATTCTAGTGTTTGAGGCTAGCGCGTTAGGAAGGATATTCTACAGTGTTTGAGGATAGCGAGGCAGGAAGGATATGCAGGAAGGATATTCTACAGTGTTTGAGGCTAGCGAGGCAGGAAGGATATTCTACAGTGTTTGAGGATAGCGAGGCAGGAAGGATATGCAGGAAGGATATTCTAGTGTTTGAGGCTAGCGCGTTAGGAAGGATATTCTACAGTGTCTGAGACTAGCGAGGCAGGAAGGATATGCAGGTAGGATATTCTAGTGTTTGAAGCTAGCGAGTTAGGAAGGATATTCTACAGTGTCTAAGGTTAGCGAGGCAGGAAGGATATTCTACAGTGTTTGAGGCTAGCGAGGCAGGAAGGATATGCAGGAAGGATATTCTACAGTGTCTGATGCTAGCGAGGCAGGAAGGATATTCTACAGTGTTTGAGGCTAGCGAGGCAGGAAGGATATTCTACAGTGTTTGAGGCTAGCGAGGCAGGAAGGATATTCTACAGTGTTTGAGGCTAGCGAGGCAGGAATGATATTCTACAGTGTCTGAGGCTAGCGAGGCAGGAAGGATATTCTACAGTGTCTGATGCTAGCGAGGCAGGAATGATATTCTACAGTGTCTGATGCTAGCGAGGCAGGAAGAATATTCTACAGTGTCTGATGCAAGCGAGGCAGGAATGATATTCTACAGTGTCTGATGCTAGCGAGGCAGGAAGGATATTCTACAGTGTCTGATGCTAGCGAGGCAGGAAGGATATTCTACAGTGTCTGATGCTAGCGAGGCAGGAAGGATATTCTACAGTGTCTGATGCTAGCGAGGCAGGAAGGGTATTCTACAGTGTCTGAGGCTAGCGAGGCAGGAAGGATATTCTACAGTGTCTGAGGCTAGCGAGGCAGGAAGGATATTCTACAGTGTCTGAGGCTAGCGAGGCAGGAAGGATATTCTACAGTGTCTGATGCTAGCGGGCAGGAAGGATATTCTACAGTGTCTGATGCTAGCGAGGCAGGAAGGATATGCAGGAAGGATATTCTACAGTGTCTGATGCTAGCGAGGCAGGAAGGATATTCTACAGTGTCTTAGGCTAGCGAGGCAGGAAGGATATTCTACAGTGTCTTAGGTTAGCGATGCAGGAAGGATATTCTACAGTGTCTGATGCTAGCGAGGCAGGAAGGGTATTCTACAGTGTTTGAGGCTAGCGAGGCAGGAAGGATATTCTACAGTGTCTGATGCTAGCGAGGCAGGAAGGGTATTCTACAGTGTTTGAGGCTAGTGAGGCAGGAAGGATATTCTACAGTGTCTGAGGCTAGTGAGGCAGGAAGGATATTCTACAGTGTCTGAGGCTAGTGAGGCAGGAAGGATATTCTACAGTGTCTGAGGCTAGCGAGGCAGGAAGGATATGCAGGAAGGATATTCTACAGTGTCTGATGCTAGCGAGGCAGGAAGGATATTCTACAGTGTCTAAGGCTAGCGAGGCAGGAAGGATATTCTACAGTGTTTGAGGCTAGCGAGGCAGGAAGGTTATTCTACAGTTTCTGATGCTAGCGAGGCAGGAAGGATATTCTACAGTGTCTGAGGCTAGCGAGGCAGGAAGGATATTCTACAGTGTCTGATGCTAGCGAGGCAGGAAGGATATTCTACAGTGTCTGAGGCTAGCGAGGCAGGAAGGATATTCTACAGTGTCTGATGCTAGTGAGGCAGGAAGGGTATTCTACAGTGTCTGAGGCTAGCGAGGCAGGAAGGATATTCTACAGTGTCTGAGGCTAGCGAGGCAGGAAGGATATTCTACAGTGTCTGAGGCTAGCGAGGCAGGAAGGATATTCTACAGTGTCTGAGGCTAGCGAGGCAGGAAGGATATTCTACAGTGTCTGAGGCTAGCGAGGCAGGAAGGATATTCTACAGTGTCTGATGCTAGCGAGGCAGGAAGGATATTCTACAGTGTCTGAGGCTAGCGAGGCAGGAAGGATATTCTACAGTGTCTGATGCTAGCGAGGCAGGAAGGGTATTCTACAGTGTTTGAGGCTAGTGAGGCAGGAAGGATATTCTACAGTGTCTGAGGCTAGCGAGGCAGGAAGGATATTCTACAGTGTCTGATGCTAGCGAGGCAGGAAGGGTATTCTACAGTGTTTGATGCTAGCGAGGCAGGAAGGGTATTCTACAGTGTTTGAGGCTAGTGAGGCAGGAAGGATATTCTACAGTGTCTGAGGCTAGCGAGGCAGGAAGGATATTCTACAGTGTCTGATGCTAGCGAGGCAGGAAGGGTATTCTACAGTGTTTGAGGCTAGTGAGGCAGGAAGGATATTCTACAGTGTTTGAGGCTAGTGAGGCATTAAGGATATTCTACAGTGTCTGAGGCTAGCGAGGCAGGAAGGATATGCAGGAAGGATATTCTACAGTGTCTGATGCTAGCGAGGCAGGAAGGATATTCTACAGTGTCTTAGGCTAGCGAGGCAGGAAGGATATTCTACAGTGTCTTAGGCTAGCAAGGCAGGAAGGATATTCTACAGTGTTTGAGGTTAGCGAGGCAGGAAGGTTATTCTACAGTTTCTGATGCTAGCGAGGCAGGAAGGATATTCTACAGTGTTTGAGGCTAGAGAGGCAGGAAGGATATTCTACAGTGTCTGAGGCTAGGGAGGCAGGAAGGATATGCAGGTAGGATATTCCAGTGTTTGAGGCTAGCGCGTTAGGAAGGATATTCTACAGTGTCTGAGACTAGCGAGGCAGGAAGGATATGCAGGTAGGATATTCTAGTGTTTGAAGCTAGCGAGTTAGGAAGGATATTCTACAGTGTCTGAGGCTAGGGAGGCAGGAAGGATATGCAGGTAGGATATTCTAGTGTTTGAAGCTAGCGAGTTAGGAAGGATATTCTACAGTGTCTAAGGTTAGCGAGGCAGGAAGGATATTCGACAGCTTCTGAGGCTAGCGAGAGCAAGAGGAAGATAACGGACAGCGGCAATATGTTAACCATAGACCCAGAAGTGTTTTTAGAGCACACAAATTAACAGTAATCTGATGATGACAGAGAGAGAGAGAGAGAGAGAGAAAGAGATGGGAAAGAGAGAGAGAGAGAGAGAGAGAGAGAGAGATAGAGAGAAAAATAGGGAGAAATGTTCGGTGTGAGGATTTGTTCCAGGACTATGATCAAAGTTCTGTCAGACCAGTCGCTTTGTATCTAATATTAACTGCCCTAAATGTAATTCCTCACTGTCTTTCACTTATGGTCTTACTTAAAAATAGATCAACTAGCTGAACAGGCTTCAATCCCAGGAGGGGGTACAGGAGAGGGTAGAGGGTTCCTTCAGATAGATGTGAATTATTATGAGTTCACATATCAAACAAAGACTTGACAAAATGTCCATTAAAAGACCCAACAAATATCCGGCTCCATTGTCTCTTTCTCTATTCTCCGCACCCAGTCCTCCGAAGACAACAATTCTGCAAACTAAAACACATTTCCTGTTTCTGTTCCTTGTGGAACTCATTACTATTTAATAAAGAAGGTCCACTGGAAGCAGAACATCATTTATAACTGTCAGTAGAAATATGCAGCAGCAGCAACATTAACCATTTCAAACTCTCAGTAGCAACATGTAGCAGCAGCACTAAACATTTAGAACTCTCAGTAGCAACATGTAGCAGCAACACTAACCATTTAGAACTCTCAGTAGCAACATGTAGCAGCAACACTAAACATTTAGAACTCTCAGTAGCAACATGTAGCAGCAACACTAAACATTTAGAACTCTCAGTAGCAACATGTAGCAGCAGCACTAAACATTTAGAACCCTCAGTAGCAACATGTAGCAGCAACACTAACCATTTAGAACTCTCAGTAGCAACATGTAGCAGCAACATTAACCATTTAGAACTCTCAGTAGCAACATGTAGCAGCAGCACTAAACATTTAGAACTCTCAGTAGCAACATGTAGCAGCAACACTAAACATTTAGAACTCTCATTAGCAACATGTAGCAGCAACACTAACCATTTAGAACCCTCAGTAGCAACATGTAGCAGCAGCACTAACCATTTAGAACTCTCAGTAGCAACATGTAGCAGCAGCACTAAACATTTAGAACTCTCAGTAGCAACATGTAGCAGCAGCACTAAACATTTAGAACTCTCAGTAGCAACATGTAGCAGCAGCACTAACAATTTAGAACCCTCAGTAGCAACAAGTAGCAGCAACAACACTAACCATTTAGAACTCTCAGTAGCAACATGTAGCAGCAACACTAAACATTTAGAACTCTCAGTAGCAACATGTAGCAGCAACATTAACCATTTAGAACCCTCAGTAGCAACATGTAGCAGCAACATTAACCATTTAGAACTCTCAGTAGCAACATGTAGCAGCAGCACTAAACATTTAGAACTCTCAGTAGCAACATGTAGCAGCAGCACTAACCATTTAGAACTCTCAGTAGCAACATGTAGCAGCAACACTAAACATTTAGAACTCTCAGTAGCAACATGTAGCAGCAACATTAACCATTTAGAACCCTCAGTAGCAACATGTAGCAGCAGCACTAACCATTTAGAACTCTCAGTAGCAACATGTAGCAGCAGCACTAACCATTTAGAACCCTAAGTAGCAACAAGTAGCAGCAGCACTAACCATTTAGAACTCTCAGTAGCAACATGTAGCAGCAACAACACTAACCATTTAGAACCCTCAGTAGCAACATGTAGCAGCAGCACTAACCATTTAGAACTCTCAGTAGCAACATGTAGCAGCAACACTAACCATTTAGAACCCTCAGTAGCAACATGTAGCAGCAGTAACATGAACCATTTAGAACCCTCAGTAGTAACATGCAGCAGCAGCAACACTAACCATTTAGAACCCTCAGTAGCAACATGTAGCAGCAGCAACACTAACCATTTAGAACCCTCAGTAGCAACATGCAGCAGCAGCAACACTAACCATTTAGAACCCTCAGTAGCAACATGCAGCAGCAACACTAACCATTTAGAACCCTCAGTAGCAACATGTAGCAGCAGCACTAACCATTTAGAACCCTCAGTAGCAACATGTAGCAGCAACATTAACAATTTAGAACTCTCAGTAGCAACATGTTGCAATAACACTAAACATGTATAACTCTCATTAGCAACAGGTAACAGCAACATTAACCATTTAGAACACTCAGTAAGAACATGTAGCAGCAACAACATTAACCATTTAGAACCCTCAGTAGCAACATGTAGCAGCAACACTAACCATTTATAACTCTCAGTAGCAACATGTAGCAGCAACACTAAACATTTATAACTGTCAGTAGCAACATTAACCATTTAGAACTCTCAGTAGCAACATGCAGCAGCAACACTAACCATTTATAACTCTCAGTAGCAACATGTAGCAGCAACACTAACCATTTCAAACTCTCAGTAGCAACATGTAGCAGCAACACTAACCATTTCAAACTCTCAGTAGACACATGTAGCAGCAAGAGCAACATTAACCAGTGACAACGACAATCAAAATAAAAATCAACAGAGCACAGTTGAAACAGTAGATCCAATACACAAAATCTGAATTTCCAATGAGGATTTAACCCAGTGTTTTCACCCAATAGCCTTAGACCTCTCTGTTTCCATCTACCAGGCCCTGCTCTAACTTAGGACCAAGGCAAGGCCCTGGGTACTTTTACACTAGCATTTACATAACAATGGCTGACTGTGGACTTTAACACCATCTCCCAGATCAACAGGCTTCATGATGCAGAGGTTATTGATTCTGCTCGCCACAAGTTTTTAGTGTCACACTCCTGATGGAAACACAATAACACTAAAGCTAACATTAATATAAAACACTGACAGCCCACTGGTTTAATCAATCATGCAGAACTCATTACATCATATATCTTCATTCAATGCTTCTGGCTTCACTGCCAGCCATCAAGATGCAACACTATGACTAAATGATTGGTATACCAGATAATCTACAACACTATAAACACTGTAAATGATTTGCGTTGTAATCTGGAGGTAATGCATGCTTCGGATTGGAAGGTGCCTTATGTTACGAGGAAGTAGAACAGATGGATGTGTTTCTTTGGCCCAAGAGCTTTAGAGTAAACCAGATCATCTACAACACCAGGGTATACTACAAAATCATCTTTGTAACTGAAGGGAACCGGAAGGTGACCTCTCTCGTACGTGGAAGCATATTGGATGTCTTTCTTACTTTGCCACAATGACCTGTAGAGTACAGTGGTTCTTCCTTTAAAAGTTGCGGCGTACTGCAGCGCAGATAGCGGGGTGCGGCAGAATGTTATGGCACGTTATTAAAGTGTCAGCCATTGTTTCCAGAATGAACCGATTTACCACAATCTGCCACCATCTACCACAATCTGCCACCATCTACCACAATCTGCCACAATCTGCCACAATCTACCACAATCTGCCACCATCTACCACAAACGGTCGCGGCTCAAAACATTTAAAGGAAGAACCACTGTATAAATCAGCAAGGGAGAGTGGGAGTGTTAACCCCAGAATCCTGGCCAAAGTCCCACCCTGGCGTGCTCATGTAACGGATGTGAAACGGCTAGCTTAGTTAGCGGTGCACGCTAAATAGCGTTTCAATCGCTGACGTCACTTGCTCTGAGACCTTGAAGTAGTGGTTCCCCTTGCTCCGCAAGGGCCGTGGCTTTTGTGGAGCGATGGGTAACGATGCTTCGTGGGTGACTGTTGTTGATGTGTGCAGAGGGTTCCTGGTTCGAGCCCGGCGAGGGGACGGTTTAAAGTTATACTGTTACACTCACATAGGGTGGCGCACAATTGACCCAGCATTGTCTGGGTTTGGCCGGGGTAGGCCGTCATTGTAAATAAGAATTTGTTCTTAAACTGACTTGCCTAGTTAAATAAAGGTTAAATTAAAAATAAATAAACACCCATTCCCAATCCCTTCTCTGAATAATTGGCTTAACATATCCCTGTCTGGGCTCTCTTTGCTGGTGTGTGCTGAATACTCTGTCCTAAATGTCTGACATTCATCACCCAGGTCAATGTTATAGTCATGTCGCCGTTGAATAAAGGGCTGAGTTATGTCCCCTGTCCCCTCCGACCCCAAAACACGGTTAAATCGCCTGGAGATCTTTCAAAGGCACCTGATACATCAAAGTCATTATTGATATCATGATTTAATCTAAGTTAATGGAACTCAGATAGTGATCTAACGATCACGATCACCTCCTTACAAGAGCGTGAGTGATGATGACCGATTCTTTTCTCTCAAGGGTGGGGTGTTTGTTCTTTACCTGCTTCCCAAATTACACTCTATTCCCTATACAATTTGTATGTTTGGGTTGGGGATGTTAAGCTTGCTTGTTGTAGTACAGTACTGTACCCTGTCCATGTGTGTGTGTCTCTCTCTATGTATATATCTGTGTGTTGTCCCCCCCTCATCCATTTCTCACCTTTTCCTGGATCCATTGCCGCCTCCTACCAGTGTCTGTAGCGAGGGCAGAGAAGTCTAACTCAGCTGTTATCTACCTGGTGGAGGTGAATGCCTGCCAACACGCCCAAATGCCAGTCCAGTCCAAGGGCTCTATATTACCATGGGTGAAAAGTACTGACTGGACCCTATTCTTATTTACTGTTCATAGTCCAGTATCCTTTGGCCTGTGATTTTCAGCCCAACCACTAGATAAGTAATACAATAGAAAAATGTATTTAGTTAAGAAAACAACACGACCACTAGAAAGTAATATGATTTAGGACACCTTGTATCTCTTGACACCGTATTGTCTTAAAACATACTGTACAGCTCAGTGAGTTAGTAAATATCAGCTACATGTAGTATGGAAGAGGTAGTAGTGCATCACCCATATTCACAACAGACCTGTTTTGCGCCGAGTGCCATTCCCCGTTCTAAGAAAGCTACTTACAAAGCTGCTGGGTTTGATAGAGGACTAGGTCCATATGGAGAAATGACTTAATGTGTCCAGAGGGAAGACCAGAGACATTAGACACAACAATGTAGTGTATTAGCTATGCAGAGGAAACGTTAGAACCCAGGCGGTATTAGAACATGACAGTGTGTGTGTGTGTGTGTGTGTGTGTGTGTGTGTGTGTGTGTGTGTGTGTGTGTGTGTGTGTGTGTGTGTGGGGGGGAATTGGGAATCAAGGGGAAGGCACTACCCAAAAAAAGACTTCAATCAGACCAAAAATCCTAACACATCCCAAATCCTATTTTCTCTAGAGTATGTCACATCAGGCATTGTTTCTGCTCTATGGATATATGTGGGCCTCTAGAGGTATGATACCGTTTCTACTGCACATTTCAGGGTTCCATTACTGTTTCTGAGCAATGACCCAATGACAATGGAAGACATTTGATCACCTAAGCGGTCACATTTAGATTGTATGACATGCATATATTTTCCTCTTGATAAACATAAGTCATCAGCTAGAAGCCTGCATTACCCATAATTCATACCCTATGACAATTATTCAGTAGCACATCAATAGTCGAGACAGATTCAGCCAACCCAGCCTTAATACATGCTTCTTGGTGTTGGGTTGCTGCCTGCGTGGTGCTCAGCATGTACTGTATGGCTGGAGTAGTGTGGATGTCAGCTCCCATTTAAACTGGCCCGCTAACAGCTATGGGATTTATATTGTTAAGCAGGTGGTCCCTGGGCTGTCAGGGCCTCAGAGCTAAGAGACAGGGGAGAGAGCGAAAGAAGTCATGTGACTATGTAAGCCCAAATGTCGGCTGCTTTCAGCTCCTTGAAAAAAGCCTAAATGGAGCCATCAAAATGAAAGACCCACTGGCAGCATCTAAAGCTTGTCTTTCGGGCTCGCGTCAAATTATTACAGTTTTAATACACAATCAAGAAATTCCGTCTGATTGAGAGAGAGCTGTTTTTAGACAGTAAACTTATTTTATCTAACCACAGCCTTTGAAAGAAACAGCTGAAATGTTCAGAGTTGATGCTAGGGATTTGCATCATGTGCTGTAAAAAGTGGGATGGCACTGTCGTTCATCTGAAGTGCTTTTTCTCATTGATATGATTCAAAATTACGTTTTGGTTCGTTCAACCTATTCTATTGAATTGTCTCAAATCAAATAACAAATTTGACAGATCAATATGATTTTTTTTATTGTATGAAAGCTTGCAAATTGCTTTCAACACCTAATGTGCATTCGCATTGCAAAGCGCTCGGTGCAATGTAGCGGTGGCAACCAATCAGAAGAGTTGGAGGCATGGCCTAGTGTGGGCGTGTCTTTCAATTAGTTATTTTTGGCTACCAATGAGAGTCAATATAATTTCAGGTAATTTTTAATTTTAAAAAAAAATGATTATATGTTTCCTGCCAGCACTGAAACTTAAATGATATCTGCATAAATACTGTAATACTAAAGAGCCTGGAAAGGTTTCCATTGATGAGATGATCACGGGTAGCCTAGTGGTTAGAGTGTTGGACTAGTAACTGGAAGGTTGCAAGTTCACACCCCCGAGCTGACAAGGTACAAGGTATCTGTCATTCTGCCCCTGAACAGGCAGTTAACCCACTGTTCCTAGGCCATCATTGAAAATAAGAATTTGTTCTTAACTGACTTGCCTGGTTAAATAAAGGTAAAAATAAAAACACCATTTGGTTACAATTGTAACAAGTTAACATGAAAATCTTATGTGAAGAAAGTGTTTGTATTCATTATGTAATGTTATGGAACTAACTTAATATCTGGATTAACAGGAAATTGATTTTATTACTTGTAACCCAATCGAAGAAATGTGGACAGGTAATTCCAAAGTGAAAAATCTACTTGGTACCACATGAAAAAAATGGGCTCTATATATATATGCTATGAATATATACAAGGTTTATATACAACAGTTAATAATTTTTTTAGGTTGATCGAAAATACTTTTACAGTGTACAAACAATGCAGAAATAGTGAACAGCTGAACCAAGACAAGAGAAGACAGGGTGAACATCATGGTTGTGAAACCAATCAAAGTACGATCCAGAAAGACTGCAATCTGCTTAATTCAAATCAGCCTGTAATTGGCATAAAATATTTCCAATGGTGCTCATTTCACTGCTTTTTTTCTTCTCCCACTTAGCCACTCTCCCAAAGCTGTTATATAATCTCTGAAAGCTGTGAATATATCATGTAACTGTAATGTACCGTTAAAACCTGGTTACTCAGATATATTGAACATCTGTTCTGATACACAGGGCACCATGAAGAATAGCTTTGATGCCAGTTTTATGTAATGCATATTTATAGCCAAAATGTTACTGGGCCTTACAGAACCTGCCTCTACATCTGTAGCAAAGCAGTGCTTGGTGCTGGTTACTGACACTGTGATTAAGGATGGAGAAGCCCCCTGTTCACCTCTAGTGGCTGGTTAATAACACTGTGATTAAGGATGGAGAAGCCCCCTGTTCACCTCTAGTGGCTGGTTAATAACACTGTGATTAAGGATGGAGAAGCCCCTGTTCACCTCTAGTGGCTGGTTAATAACACTGTGATTAAGGATGGAGAAGCCCCTGTTCACCTCTAGTGGCTGGTTAATAACACTGTGATTAAGGATGGAGAAGCCCCTGTTCACCTCTAGTGGCTGGTTAATAACACTGTGATTATGGATGGAGAAGCCCCTGTTCACCTCTAGTGGCTGGTTAATAACACTGTGATTAAGGATGGAGAAGCCCCTGTTCACCTCTAGTGGCTGGTTAATAACACTGTGATTAAGGATGGAGAAGCCCCCTGTTCACCTCTAGTGGCTGGTTAATAACACTGTGATTAAGGATGGAGAAGCCCCTGTTCACCTCTAGCGGCTGGTTAATAACACTGTGATTAAGGATGGAGAAGCCCCTGTTCACCTCTAGTGGCTGGTTAATAACACTGTGATTAAGGATGGAGAAGCCCCTGTTCACCTCTAGTGGCTGGTTAAAAACACTGTGATTAAGGATGGAGAAGCCCCCTGTTCACCTCTAGTGGCTGGTTAATAACACTGTGATTAAGGATGGAGAAGCCCCCTGTTCACCTCTAGTGGCTGGTTAATAACACTGTGATTAAGGATGGAGAAGCCCCCTGTTCACTGCTAATAGGATTCATTGCTGCTTTGCATCAGTCCAGTTTCCTGTCTTGGTTTCAGTGACCTCTAAAACATCCTGAAAGCCTGGCTGGGAGGTGTCCAGATACACATGTTACTTTTCTTCCCCTGTTCCCTAAAAAGAAACATCGATTTAGTAGTTGTGTATGTAGTAGTTTCTGTTTATGTCCAGAAGATGTTAAAGGCTGACTTTATAGGATATGGGATTCTAGGCGCAAGGTATGGTAGCTGGATGACAAGAGTTGACGGTAATGCCCGTTAATACCATTGGAGGATGTTGTCACCCCAGCACAGCAGAATTGGAATAGCAGAGCTGAGCTGAGTAAAGTGCCTGCCTCTTTGGGGCTCCCGGTACACCTGTACAGCAGCGCTGTCATGACGATTTCACGGATTCACACCAAGCTTCACCAACTCTCTCTGCCGCAGGCTCCAGCTCCCTTAAACCAAGCAAATCCAAGCTTTACTGACTGAAAGCTCCAATAAAAAACTAGTAATAGAAAAATATATTTTTTTTCCAGTTTTCCAATAGCGTTTGAGGAGGTTAGAGTGGCGGGGGATTTTTGTTACAGTATATCTAGAGTCATTCATTTCAGTGTTTGTGTTTTTATTGAATTGTTATTGTTTGCATTACAACTTGGGAATAACAACTTTCTAAACATAAGTAGTTAGTGTATGTTAATAATGTGGGGGTGGGGGGATTAACAAGCGCTGTGTGACCATGTTTAGGCCACTCTATATCCAGGATCAATGCTGAGGATACCGATACCTCTCCTTCTGACTCAATGATAGGGAGCCTATTTAACACAAGGGACACAATACAAGGGACCCTACACAAGGGACACAACACAAGGGACACAACACAAGGGACACAACAAGACATGGAGTATTCATCCATTTGAACCGTTAGTATGTCTGGCATCACCACAGGAGCATCACCATCCTATATTACTTCAACTGTCATCTGATTATGTTTTCCAACTGTCCAACTATGGAGATCAAATTTTTAAATTTTACTAGGCAAGTCAGTTAAGAACAAATTCTTATTTTCAATGAGAGCCTAGGAACAGTGGGTTAACTGCCTGTTCAGGGTCAGAATGACAGATTTGTACCTTGTCAGCTAGGGGATTTGAACTTGCAACCTTTCGGTTACTAGTCCAACGATCTAACCACTAGGCTACCCTGCCGCCCCAAAACCACTGTGTGCCACCAACCATCCACTTGTCATGTTGTTGTTTAGAGCTGAAGACATTTATCTAGATTTGAAGTGAAATAAATGTGACTACCATGCCTGGATTAATTAAGTGCCAGATTGCATAATGCATATGGTAGAGAGAATTTGACTTAAATTTGCACTTTCCTGTTTTACATAATTATCAAGATGCTTTCTTGTCCATGAATTGAAGTTGAATTTATAATGGCTCAATGATCCCTGGTTTAGAGTAATGCAGAGACACTGCTTGGTAAGCTTGAAGTTTAATTTATAAAGGCCCAATGATCTCTGGTTTAGAGTAATGCAGAGACACTGCTTGGTAAGCTTATCACATTGTTATAATAGTTACATTTTTTTTACTCTTCAGTAAAATGCTTTCTCTGTTCTCCATTAATCAACACTGGGATTTATTTTGAATGTCTTTTTTTTCGCCACCTAGTAGAGTGAGATTTCAAATCTATATTAGAGAGAGAGATCAGGCCTAGCAGATTGAAGTCACACTCCTCCAAAGTGAGCTTGGCAGCACACACCCATGAAGATTCCAAATAAGCATACTATGGAAGAGTTTCCACAGGCAGCCCATTTCTGATCATTTGCCCAATTACTGGCAAAAGAGCTTTTTTACCCCTTCAAACATTCAACCTCCAGCTGCGTACCCCTTCCAGCACCAGGGTCAGGGCACTCTCAAATGTTGTTTTTTGCCATCATTGTAAGCCTGCCACACACACACACTATATATCTATTAAGCATAAGAATGAGTGTGAGTTTTTGTCACAACCAGGCTTGTGAGAAGTGACAAAGAGCTCTTATAGGACCAGGGCACAACAATAATATAATAATAATCAATGATTTTGCTCTTTATTTAACCATCTTACCTATATAACTGTATTTGTTCATTGAAAATAGTGAATAACTCACCATAGGTTAATGAGAAGGGTTTGCTTGAAAGGATGCACATAACTCTGCAATGTTGGGTTGTATTTGAAAGAGTCTCAGTCTTAAATCATGTTCCACACACAGTCTGTGCCTGTATTTAGTTTTCATGCTAGTGAGGGCCGAGAATCCACTCTCACATAGGTACGTGGTTACAAAAGGGCATCAGTGTCTTAACAGCGCAATTTGCCAAGGCAGGATACTCTGAGCGCAGCCAAATACAGAAATCTGACAGTGGCTTCTGATCAAATTCAATTTTCACAGAACTGCTTGTTGCAATTTCAATGAGGCTCTCTTGTTCAGATATCGGTAAGTGGACTGAAGGCAGTGTATGAAAGGGATAACGAATCCAGTTGTGTGTGTCATCCGTTTCTGGAAAGTCTGTGAGGAATTGCGCACCAAACTCACTCAGGTGCTTCGCTATATGACATTTCACATTGTCCGTAAGCTAGAGTTCATTTGCACACAAAAAAATCATACAATGATGGAAAGACCTGTGTGTTTGTCCCGCACATTGAATATAGTTGCAGAGAGTCCCTGTAATCCTAGATTCAGATCATTCAGGCGAGAAAAAACATCACCCAGATAGGCCAGTCGTGTGAGAAACTCGTCATCATGCAAGCGGTCAGACAATTGAAAATTATGGTCAGTAAAGAAAACGTTTAGCTCGTCTCTCAATTTTAAAAACGTGTCAATACTTTGCCCCTTGATAACCAACTTCTGTACACTTCTGTACACAAAGCGTTACATGGTCGCTGCCCATATCATTGCATAGTGCAGAAAATACACAAGAGTTCAGGGGCCTTGCTATAACAAAGTTAACCATTTTCACTGTAGTGTCCAAAATGTCTTTCATGCTGTCAGGCATTCCCTTGGCAGGAAGAGCCTCTCGGTGGATGCTGCAGTGTTACCCAAGTGGAGTCGGGAGCAACTGCTTGCACAGGCGTTACCACTCCACTATGTCTCCCTGTCATGGCTTTTGCACCATCAGTACAGATACCAACATGAGCAGCAGCTACGTTTGGCTACATACGTGGAATTCCCGCGAGAGAGTAACGGTTAATGTGATTGGATGTTAATTATTTGACGGTTTGGTGGTTTAATTTTATTTTTTTGTCAGTGAAATGAGGCTCCTCAGGCGAGAAAAAAAACTCACCCAAATGTATAGCCCAGTTGGAAAATATAAATGGACTGTTTGAAAATATGAATCAGATTTTATTTGGCGTAGCCCCGACGGCAATGTGCGTAGCCCAGTTTGGGAGTACCTGCAGTAGTAGATCAGACCACTGCTAAACAGAAATATCTACTGACCGTTTCTGTAGTCACAACTGTAGTTGCATTGGCAATTATTCATAATTAGTCAGGAGGTTTTACATAGACCTGTTTTATTGTAATTGGTCAATGGGCACTGATTGGACTTGTATGCTGGTATTTAAAAAAATATTTGTCATAGCGATCACACTAAATGGCATATCAATAATATAATGTTTTATGTATTTCATTAAAATACATTTTGTTTTGAGCTTTTCAAATCAAATCAAATGACATTTTGCTGGTCACATACCGGGGCGGCAGGGTAGCCTAGTGGTTAGAGCGTTGGACTAGTAACCGGAAGGTTGTGAGTTCAAACCCCTGAGCTGACCAGGTACAAATCTGTCGGTCTGCCCCTGAACAGGCAGTTAACCCACTGTTCCTAGGCTGTCATTGAAAATAAGAATTTGTTCTTAATTGACTTGCCTAGTTAAATAAAGGTAAAATAATTTTTTTTTTTAAATAAACATGTTTAGCAGATGTTATTGCAGGTGTGGTGAAATGCTTGTGCTTCTAGTTCTGAAAGTGCAGCAATATCTAACAATTTCACGACAAATACCTAATAAACACAAATCAAAGGAATGTAATTAAGAATATATACATATTATATGGACAAGCAAACAGCAAGCTGTGAGTGCATTCATTAAACTGTACTGTAACAGTTTAACATTGCTCTGACATGTATATATTACTAATTATGTACTGTTCCTTAATTACAGTTTTATAGACGGAAGCGAAAACACTAAATTGTTCTGTAAAAGGTGTAAGGGTGCTCCCATTTATATGGCAAATATCATGTTAATGCACACACACACTAACACATACTGCAGGCCCGTACCAGTGACACTTCCGTCCCTCTCCTCACCCCTACCTGGGCTCGAACCAAGGGCACTCTGAACACATCAACAACAGTCCCCTTCGAAGAATCGATACCTATCGCTCCGTAAAAGCAGCTACTTCAAGGTCTCAGAGTGAGTGATATCACCGATTGAAATGCCGCTAGCGTGCACCACTAACTAGCCAGCCATTTCACACCGGTTACACACACACACACACACACACACACACACACACACACACACACACACACACACACACACTAGCAAATCTAATTTGGAGTTTTGTCAGTCTACATAATGCTTTTCTCCTCTCAAACATTCATGCAAAGCAAATGCCTCTCTCATAATGTCCAGGGAATAGGTAGTTGGCTTCAAATCACTAAAATAGCCTCTCATTTCTATTGGGGGTTGAAGAATGTCTGCAAAAAAATCAATTTGTACCGATGACAGGGCCTTGGCAGGCTGCAGATCAGCCACTGAGATTCTCATCACATTAGCCCTCAGCGAGCAGCTCCCTGGTCCACTAATATATATATATAGAGAACAGGCTCCCTAGTCCACTGATATATATATATAGAGAACAGGCTCCCTGGTCCACTGATATATATATATATATATATATATATATATATATATATATATATATATATATATATATATATATAGAGAGCAGGCTCCTGGTCCATTAATATATATAGAGAACAGGCTCCCTGGTCCACTAATTGTGACGTAGAAGTCCGTCACTGGCCGCGGGCAGCATTTGGTTCTTTAACGCACACACATATTCATCACTCCTCCCTGCGCCATTATACCATAAGTTAACAATGTGGGTCGACACACAATTTAACTTCTGTCTTGGTGCATGCATTTTACACTTGTCAATGTTCATATTTGAGAGATACAATAATTATTATACTTATCAATGTTGTGGATGAGCGCATTGTTTGTTTGTTCTGTTCCTCTCTCTCCATCTCTGTAGCTTCTGGGTATGCTGGAAAAGGACCCGAGCTAAGGGAATTGGGTTGGCTTTATAGTGCCTGTCCCAAATGGCTCATTAATGCATATGGGCATATTGAAAGATATTGTCAGTAATGATGTAATGTTGTAAATGTTATGTTGTGATATTGTTTAAAACTGTGTTGCAATGTATATCCTTTAGTATGTTTAGTTCATGGAAAATGTAGGTTTGTATTGTTAATTGATTAATTAATTAGGGTTAATTGTTCTGAGGGGAGGGGCTAGCCCTACAAAAGGAGCCTCTCTCCAGTCTCTAAGGGGGATTTTTTGGATTGAGCTGTGGATGGGGCAGCATTGTTGTTAAGCTGTCCCATAAGGTAGACGTTGATGGCAGTACTGTTATTTTCTGTTCCGGAATCACTTGTAAATAAACACCTTTGCACAGAAGAACTTTTGCGGTTCCGCCATCTTTTTATTTTTATAGAGGTTAGGTTATCCAGTTTAGCCATCTGGCCTACTCTACGTGACACTAATATATATAGAGAACAGGCTCCCTGGTCCACTGATATATATATATATAGAGAGAGCAGGCTCCCTGGTCCACTAATATATATAGAGAACAGGCTCCCTGGTCCGACCAATCTGATTCCACGCTTCAAGACTGCTTCGAACACGTGGATTGGGATATGTTCCGCATTGCGTCCAACAACAACATTGACGAATACGGTGATTCGGTGAGCGAGATCATTAGAAAGTGCATCGGCGATGTCGTACACACAGCAACTATTAAAACATTCCCAAACCAGAAACCATGGATTGATGGCAGCATTCACACGAAACTGAAAGCGCGAACCACTGCTTTTAACCAGGGCAAGGTGACCGGAAACATGACGGAATACAAACAGTGTAGCTATTCCCTCCGCAAGGCAATCAAACACGCTAAGCGTCAGTATAGAGACAAAGTTGAGTTGCAATTAAACGGCTCAGACACAAGAGGTATGTGGCAGGGTCTACAGTCAATCATGGATTCTAAAAAGAAAACTAGCCCCGTCGCAGACCAGGATGTCCTGCTCTCAGACAGACTAAATAACTTCTTTGCTCGCTTTGAGGACAATACAGTGCCACGGACACAGCCCGCTACCAAAACCTGCGGACTCTCCTTCACTGCAGCCGACGTGAGTAAAACATTTAAACGTGTTAACCCTCGCAAGGCTGCAGGCCCAGACGGCATCCCCAGCCGTGTTCTCAGAGCATGCACAGACCAGCTGGCTGGTGTGTTTACGGACATATTCAATCAATCCTTATCCCAGTCTGCTGTCCCGACATGCTTCAAGAGGGCCACCATTGTTCCCGTTCCCAAGAAAGCTAAGGTAACTGAGCAAAATTACTACCGCCCCGTAGCACTCACTTCCGTCATCATGAAGTGCTCTGAGAGACTAGTCAAGGACCATGTCACCTCTACCCTACCTGACACCCTAGACCCACTCCAATTTGCCTACCGCCCCAATAGGTCCACAGATGACACAATCGCAACCACACTGCACACTGCCCTAACCCATCTGGACAAGAGGAATACCTATGTGAGAATGCTGTTCATCGACTACAGCTCAGCATTTAACACCATAGTACCCTCCAAACTCGTCATCAAGCTCGAGACCCTGGGTCTCGACCCCGCCCTGTGCAACTGGGTAGTGGACTTCCTGACGGGCCGCTCCCAGGTGGTGAGGGTAGGTAACAACATCTCCACCCCGCTGATCCTCAACACTGGGGCCCCACAAGGGTGCGTTCTAAGCCCTCTCCTGCACTCCTTGTTCACACGCGACTGAGTGGCCATGCACGCCTCCAACTCAATCATCAAGTTTGCGGACGACACTACAGTGGTAGGTTTGATTACCAACAACGACGAGACGGCCTACAGGGAGGAGGTGAGGGCCTTCGGAGAGTGGTGTCAGGAAAATAACCTCACAATCAACGTCAACAAAACAAAGGAGATGATCGTGGACTTCAGGAAACAGCAGAGGGAGCACCCCCCTATCCACATCGACGAGACAGTAGTGGAGAGGGTAGAAAGTTTTAAGTTCCTCGGCATACACATCATGGACAAACTGAATTGGTCCACCCACACAGAACGCATTGTGAAGAAGGTGCAGCAGCGCCCCTTCAACCTCAGGAGGCTGAAGAAATTTGGCTTGTCACCAAAAGCACTCACAAACATTTACAGATGCACAATCGAGAGCATCCTGTCGGGCTTTATCACCGCCTTGTACAGCAAATACTCCGCCCACAACCGTAAGGCTCTCCAGAGGGTAGTAAGGTCTGCACCACGCATCACCGGGGGCAAACTACCTGCCCTCCAGGTCACCTACACCACCCGATGTTGCAGGAAGGCCATAAAGATCATCAAGGACATCAACCACCCGAGCCACTGCCTGTTCACCCCGCTATCATCCAGAAGGCGAGGTCAGTACAGGTGCATCAAAGCAGGGACAGAGACTGAAAAAGAGCTTCTATCTCAAGGCCATCAGACTGTTAAACAGCCACCACTGCTGTGAACATACTGACTCAACTCCAGACACATTAATAATGGAAATTGATGTAAAAAATGTATCACTAGCCACTTTAAACAATGCCACTTAATATATTTTTTACATAGCCTACATTACTTATCTCATATGTATATACTGTACTCTATAACATCTACTGCATCTTGCCATCTTTATGTAATACATGAATCACTAGCCACTTTAAACTATGCCACTTTTATGTTTACATACCCTACATTACTCATTTCATATGTATATACTGTACTCGATACCATCTACTGCATCGTGCCTATGCCATTCTGTACCATTCTGTACATTCATCTATCTCATTCCTTATCCCTTTACACTTGTGTGTATAAGGTAGTAGTTGTGGAATTGTTAGGTTAGATTAGTAGTTGGTTATGACTGCATTGTCGGAACTAGAAGCACAAGCATTTCGCTACACTCGCATTAACATCTGCTAACCATGTGTATGTGACAAATAAAATTTGATTTGATTTGATTTCATATATATAGAGAACATGCTCCCTGGTCCACTAATATATATAGAGAACAGGCTCCCTGGTCCTCTAATTTATATAGAGAACAGGCTCCCTGGTCCACTAATATATATAGAGAACAGGCTCCCTGGTCCTCTAATTTATATAGAGAACAGGATCCCTGGTCCACTAATATATATAGAGAACAGGCTCCCTGGGCCATTAATATATAGAGAGAACAGGCTCCCTGGTCCACTAATATATATAGAGAACAGGCTCCCTGGGCCATTAATATATATAGAGAAGAGCCTCCCTGGTCCGCTAATATATATAGAGAACAGGCTCCCTGGGCCATTAATATATAGAGAGAACAGGCTCCCTGGTCCACTAATATATATAGAGAACAGGCTCCCTGGTCCACTAATATATATAGAGAACAGGCTCCCTGGGCCATTAATATCTAGAGAGAACAGGCTCCCTGGTCCACTAATATATATAGAGAACAGGCTCCCTGGGCCATTAATATATAGAGAGAACAGGCTCCCTGGTCCACTAATATATATAGAGAACAGGCTCCCTGGGCCATTAATATATATAGAGAACAGGCTCCCTGGTCCGCTAATTTATATAGAGAACAGGATCCCTGGTCCACTAATATATATAGAGAACAGGCTCCCTGGTCCATTAATATATATAGAGAACAGGCTCCCTGGTCCACTAATATATATAGAGAACAGGCTCCCTGGTCCATTAATATATATAGAGAACAGGCTCCCTGGTTTACTAATATATATAGAGAACAGGCTCCCTGGGCCATTAATATATATAGAGAACAGGCTCCCTGGTCCACTAATATATATAGAGAACAGGCTCCCTGGGCCATTAATATATATAGAGAACAGGCTCCCTGGTCCGCTAATATATATAGAGAACAGGCTCCCTGGTCCACTAATATATATAGAGAACAGGCTCCCTGGGCCATTAATATATAGAGAGAACAGGCTCCCTGGTCCACTAATATATATATAGAGAACAGGCTCCCTGGTCCATTAATATATATAGAGAACAGGCTCCCTGGGCCATTAATATATATAGAGAACAGGCTCCCTGGTCCACTAATATATATAGAGAACAGGCTCCCATGGGCCATTAATATATATAGAGAACAGGCTCCCTGGTCCACTAATATATATAGAGAACAGGCTCCCTGGGCCATTAATATATAGAGAGAACAGGCTCCCTGGTCAACTAATATATATAGAGAACAGGCTCCCTGGGCCATTAATATATAGAGAGAACAGGCTCCCTGGTCCACTAATATATATAGAGAACAGGCTCCCTGGTCCACTAATATATATAGAGAACAGGCTCCCTGGTCCACTAATATATATAGAGAACAGGATCCCTGGTCCACTAATATATATAGAGAACAGGCTCCCTGGTCCACTAATATATATAGAGAACAGGCTCCCTGGGCCATTAATATATATAGAGAACAGGCTCCCTGGTCCACTAATATATATAGAGAACAGGCTCCCTGGTCCACTAATATATATAGAGAACAGGCTCCCTGGTCCACTAATATATATAGAGAACATGCTCCCTGGTCCACTAATATATATAGAGAACAGGCTCCCTGGTCCACTAATATATATAGAGAACAGGCTCCCTGGTCCATTAATATATATAGAGAACAGGCTCCCTGGTCCATTAATATACAAAGAGCACAGGCAGAATGTAAATGTCTAGATCAGTGGTCACCAACGTTTTCTGAGTCAAGATCACTTTCTGAGTCAAAACACATTACTTAAAAAAAGGTCTATGCAACATTAACCAATTAAAAGCAGTTCTGTAGCCATGAAGTTATATTCTCAGACCATTTTGAAATGATATTTTTAAAAATATAGGTACAGAACGTGATCCCACTGGTCATGGATAATTTGTTGTATTAGTTGTATTAACGAAGTGAAAGTTTTTTTACTGGACTGTTGTCCTGCACCTGATGGTCCATCTGAGGGGAGGAAGAAGTGGTGAGGCTGCTGACCGTCCCTCTGCATTTCCTCCCTCTGCTGAGAAAAGGGGACAGTCTTCCAGATGGCTGAACTCAAGTCCCACTGCATTATTTCTGCCTTATCTACCAATTCATGTTACTCCTGTGACCAGCGAAAGTGATAAGACACAAGCTGCTGATAATAACAACGCAAGCTTATGCGAACAATTTGCTATTCTCACTCATTGCAGCTGCAATGTTGGTTGCAGCATGTGGAAATAGGAAGAACGCACATTTTATGGCTTGTACAGGTGTTGCAACAAAAGTGTGGACAGTGCTGAATATCAACTTAAACACGAAGTTACACATAAAACAGCAGCTCTTTGCTGTATTCGTTGTCTCACTCTAGTCATGGTTTTAAAAGGTTTGAAATCTCACAGTATTAACTTCCCTGTTCATCAAAAAAAATGTGCCTTGTTTTTACAGTCCACAGCTCGAGGAAACTGTGCAGACAAGGTGCTCTGAGATATCAGGCGGTGTTCACCTTCAGACACATAAAATGTTACCCTGAATGATTCAGTTGCCCGACGATGATGGAACCGATGGCCTTATATTAAAGATCCGGTGGCCATTTTGAGTTCTTCTCTCATTTTCAACAGGAAATAATTGGTGATTAAATTGTAGATGTAAAAAAGTATGATACATGATCTGGGATAATTCATTGCTGGCTGAACATCTACTAACAGAATGAATCTAGGTTACGGTCGTTGACTAGTGTGTCACAACAATCTCCTGAAACACGTACGTGATTTGTGATTGACGCTTGATTCATGTCACAACTTTCCACTGAACTTTCCACACAACTTTCCGCGTACTTCCGGCGCCGACAGAGATGGCCGCCTCGCTTCGCGTTCCTAGGAAACTATGCAGTTTTTTGTTTTTTTACGTGTTATTTCTTACACTAGTACCCCAGGTCATCTTAGGTTTCTTTACATACACCCGAGAAGAACTACTGAATATAAGATCAGCGTCAACTCACCATCAGTACGACCAAGAATATGTTTTTCGCGATGCGGATCCTGTGTTCTGCCTTACAACCAGTGTAACGGAGTGGATTACATGCAGCGACCAAAAAAAAAAACGACTCAGAAAAAGAGGGAAACGAAGCGGTCTTCTGGTCAGACTCCGGAGACGGGCACATCGTGCACCACTCCCCAGCATTCTTCTTGCCAATGTCCAGTCTCTTGACAACAAGGTTGATGAAATCCGAGCAAGGGTAGCATTCCAGAGGGACATCAGAGACTGTAACGTTCTCTGCTTCACGGAAACATGGCTAACTGGAGAGACGCAATCCGAAGCGGTGCAGCCAGCGGGTTTCTCCACGCATCGCGCCGACAGAAACAAACATCTTTCTGGTAAGAAGACGGGCGGGGGCGTATGTCTTATGGCCAACGTGACATGGTGTGATGAAGGAAACATACAGGAACTCAAATCCTTCTGTTCACCTGATTTAGAATTCCTCACAATCAAATGTAGACCGCATTACCTACCAAGAGAATTCTCTTCGATTATAATCACAGCCGTATATATCCCCCCCCAAGCAGACACATCGATGGCTCTGAACGAACTTTATTTAACTCTCTGCAAACTGGAAACGATTTATCCGGAGGCTGCATTCATTGTAGCTGGGGATTTTAACAAGGCTAATCTGAAAACAAGACTAAATTTTATCAGCATATTGATTGCGCAACCAGGGGTGGAAAGACCCTGGATCATTGTTACTCTAACTTCCGCGACGCATATAAGGCCCTGCCCCGCCCCCCTTTTGGAAAAGCTGACCACGACTCCATTTTGTTGATCCCTGCCTACAGACAGAAACTAAAACAAGAAGCTCCCACGCTGAGGTCTGTCCAACGCTGGTCCGACCAAGCTGACTCCACACTCCAAGACTGCTTCCATCACGTGGACTGGGAGATGTTTCGTATTGCGTCAGACAACAACATTGACGAATACGCTGATACGGTGTGCGAGTTCATTAGAACGTGCGTTGAAGATGTCGTTCCCATAGCAACGATTAAAACATTCCCTAACCAGAAACCGTGGATTGATGGCAGCATTCGTGTGAAACTGAAGGCACGAACCACTGCTTTTAATCAGGGCAAGGTGTCTGGTAACATGACTGAATACAAACAGTGCAGCTATTCCCTCCGCAAGGCTATCAAACAAGCTAAGCTCCAGTACAGAGACAAAGTAGAATCTCAATTCAACGGCTCAGACACAAGAGGTATGTGGCAGGGTCTACAGTCAATCACGGACTACAGGAAGAAACCCAGCCCAGTCACGGACCAGGATGTCTTGCTCCCAGGCAGACTAAATAACTTTTTTGCCCGCTTTGAGGACAATACAGTGCCACTGACACGGCCTGCAACGGAATCATGCGGTCTCTCCTTCACTGCAGCCGAAGTGAGTAAGACATTTAAACGTGTTAACCCTCGCAAGGCTGCAGGCCCAGACGGCATCCCCAGCCGCTCCCTCAGAGCATGCGCAGACCAGCTGGCCGGTGTGTTTACGGACATATTCAACCAATCCCTATACCAGTCTGCTGTTCCCACATGCTTCAAGAGGGCCACCATTGTTCCTGTTCCCAAGAAAGCTAAGGTAACTGAGCTAAACGACTACCGCCCGTAGCACTCACATCCATCATCATGAAGTGCTTTGAGAGACTAGTCAAGGACCATATCACCTCCACCCTACCTGACACCCTTGACCCACTCCAATTTGCTTACCGCCCAAATAGGTCCACAGACGATGCAATCTCAACCACACTGCACACTGCCCTAACCCATCTGGACAAGAGGAATACCTATGTGAGAATGCTGTTCATCGACTACAGCTCGGCATTCAACACCATAGTACCCTCCAAGCTCGTCATCAAGCTCGAGACCCTGGGTCTCGACCCCGCCCTGTGCAACTGGGTACTGGACTTCCTGACGGGCCGCCCCCAGGTGGTGAGGGTAGGCAACAACATCTCCTCCCCGCTGATCCTCAACACTGGGGCCCCACAAGGGTGCGTTCTGAGCCCCCTCCTGTACTCCCTGTTCACCCACGACTGCGTGGCCATGCACGCCTCCAACTCAATCATCAAGTTTGCGGACGACACAACAGTGGTAGGCTTGATTACCAACAACGACGAGACGGCCTACAGGGAGGAGGTGAGGGCCCTCGGAGTGTGGTGTCAGGAAAATAACCTCACACTCAACGTCAACAAAACTAAGGAGATGATTGTGGACTTCAGGAAACAGCAGAGGGAACACCCCCATCCACATCGATGGAACAGTAGTGGAGAGGGTAGCAAGTTTTAAGTTCCTCGGCATACACATCACAGACAAACTGAATTGGTCCACTCACACAGACAGCATCGTGAGGAAGGCGCAGCAGCGCCTCTTCAACCTCAGGAGGCTGAAGAAATTCGGCTTGTCACCAAAAGCATTCACAAACTTCTACAGATGCACAATCGAGAGCATCCTGGCGGGCTGTATCACCGCCTGGTATGGCAACTGCACCGCCCTCAACCGTAAGGCTCTCCAGAGGGTAGTGAGGTCTGCACAACGCATCACCGGGGGCAAACTACCTGCCCTCCAGGACACCTACACCACCCGATGCTACAGGAAGGCCATAAAGATCATCAAGGACATCAACCACCCGAGCCACTGCCTGTTCACCCCGCTGTCATCCAGAAGGCGAGGTCAGTACAGGTGCATCAAAGCTGGGACCGAGAGACTGAAAAACAGCTTCTATCTCAAGGCCATCAGACTGTTAAACAGCCACCACTAACATTGAGTGGCTACTGCCAACACACTGTCAATGACACTGACTCTACTCCAGCCACTTTAATCATGGGAATTGATGGGAAATGATGTAAATATATCACTAGCCACTTTAAACAATGCTACCTTATATAATGTTACTTACCCTACATTGTTCATCTCATATGCATACGTTGATACTGTACTCTATATCATCGACTGCATCCTTATGTAATACATGTATCACTAGCCACTTTAACTATGCCACTTGGTTTACATACTTATCTCATATGTATATACTGTACTCGATATCATCTACTGTATCTTGCCTATGCTGCTCTGTACCATCACTCATTCATATATCCTTATGTACATATTCTTTATCCCCTTACACTGTGTATAAGACAGTAGTTTTTTTTGGAATTGTTAGTTAGATTACTTGCTCGTTATTACTGCATTGTCGGAACTAGAAGCACAAGCATTTCGCTACACTCGCATTAACATCTGCTAACCATGTGTATGTGACAAATAAAATTTGATTTGATTTGATTTGATTTGAACTAACTGAAGTACTTATTCATTACCAGAAGTCACCCTGATACATGGTAGAGAGATTAAAATGTCCAACGAGTAGACTACAACCAAAGTCAAGAGGACAATATGAACATGAATGTGCTGTACAGTATATATTAAACACCCTTAAATAGACTGTACAAACACTGTACTCTGTACTGCACCCTGAATAGTTCTGTACACACACTATACTCTGTACTGCACCTTGAATAGTTCTGTACACACACTGTACTCTGTACTGCACCTTGAATAGTTCTGTACACACACTGTACTCTGTACTGCACCCTGAATAGTTCTGTACACACACTATACTCTGTACTGCACCTTGAATAGTTCTGTACACACACTGTACTCTGTACTGCACCCTGAATAGTTCTGTACACACACTGTACTCTGTACTGCACCTTGAATAGTTCTGTACACACACTGTACTCTGTACTGCACCCTGAATAGTTCTGTACACACACTATACTCTGTACTGCACCCTGAATAGTTCTGTACACACACTGTACTCTGTACTGCACCCTGAATAGTTCTGTACACACACTGTACTCTGTACTGCACCCTGAATAGTTCTGTACACACACTATACTCTGTACTGCACCCTGAATAGTTCTGTACACACACTATACTCTGTACTGCACCCTGAATAGTTCTGTACACACACTGTACTCTGTACTGCACCCTGAATAGTTCTGTACACACACTGTACTCTGTACTGCACCTTGAATAGTTCTGTACACACACTGTACTCTGTACTGCACCCTGAATAGTTCTGTACACACACTGTACTCTGTACTGCACCTTGAATAGTTCTGTACACACACTGTACTCTGTACTGCACCTTGAATAGTTCTGTACACACACTGTACTCTGTACTGCACCCTGAATAGTTCTGTACACACACTGTACTCTGTACTGCACCTTGAATAGTTCTGTACACACACTGTACTCTGTACTGCACCTTGAATAGTTCTGTACACACACTGTACTCTGTACTGCACCTTGAATAGTTCTGTACACACACTGTAATCTGTACTGCAAGGCCAACACATGTAGAATGTCAAAGCAGAGGTGTCTAATGCTTCTGAACTTCTAGTCCCTCTATCTCTTCTGACCTTTCAGGCTTGCAACTCCAACCGTTTTCTGTTCCATTTCACCTTTAAAGAAAACAAACATGTTCAATTATAGATCACTTAATGGTTTAGTTTAATATGCAGGCTGGCATCCCATTGCCGAAGGGGGGGGTAACACTCCTACTTGTTTCTACCCCATTGAATGGGGCTCTGGTAATTCGATCCAGTCTCGTGTTCATCAGACAGAAGGAAACATGATGCACGTTGCTGTCGTCTTAGACTGATTATTAAGGACATAGCGTGCGGAGGCACACGGTGTCTACGGAGAGGCTTTTATTTGAAAACGGTCATGGATAATGCACATTATAATTGGCCCCAACACGGAACAATACATCTGAGTCTGTTCAAAGCGAAGGGAGCCAATCACACGATTCATCCTCTATGCTGATGGTGTGTGTGTGTGTGTGTGTGTGTGTGTGTGTGTGTGTGTGTGTGTGTGTGTGTGTGTGTGTGTGTGTGTGTTTGTGTGTGTATGTTGCTCTATGCTGATGGTGTGTGTGTGTGTTGCTCTATAATGATGGTGTGTGTGTGTTGCTCTATGCTGATTGTGTGTGTGTGTGTGTGTGTGTGTGTGTGTGTGTGTGTTGCTCTATGCTGATGGTGTGTGTGTGTGTTCCTCTATGCTGATGGTGTGTGTTCCTCTATGCTGATGGTGTGTGTGTTCCTCTATGCTGATGGTGTGTGTTCCTCTATGCTGATGGTGGGTGTGTTCCTCTATGCTGATGGTGTGTGTTCCTCTATGCTGATGGTGGGTGTGTTCCTCTATGCTGATGGTGGGTGTGTTCCTCTATGCTGATGGTGTGTGTTCCTCTATGCTGATGGTGGGTGTGTTCCTCTATGCTGATGGTGTGTGTGTTCCTCTATGCTGATGGTGTGTGTTCCTCTATGCTGATGGTGTGTGTTCCTCTATGCTGATGGTGGGTGTGTTCCTCTATGCTGATGGTGGGTGTGTTCCTCTATGCTGATGGTGGGTGTGTTCCTCTATGCTGATGGTGGGTGTGTTCCTCTATGCTGATGGTGGGTGTGTTCCTCTATGCTGATGGTGTGTGTGTTCCTCTATGCTGATGGTGTGTGTTCCTCTATGCTGATGGTGTGTGTTCCTCTATGCTGATGGTGGGTGTGTTCCTCTATGCTGATGGTGGGTGTGTTCCTCTATGCTGATGGTGGGTGTGTTCCTCTATGCTGATGGTGGGTGTGTTCCTCTATGCTGATGGTGTGTGTGTTCCTCTATGCTGATGGTGTGTGTGTTCCTCTATGCTGATGGTGTGACGCAAAACCCTGGCGTACAACACCATCATACACCTGTACTTTATGTACTCATGTACTCTCTCTCTATCTCTCTCCTCTGTCCTCTCACCTCTCTCTCTCCTATGTCCTCTCACCTCTCTCTCTCCTCTGTCCTCTCACCTCTCTCTCTCCTCTGTCCTCTCACCTCTCTCTCTCCTCTGTCCTCTCACCTCTCTCTCTCCTCTGTCCTCTCACCTCTCTCTCCTCTGTCCTCTCACATCTCTCTCCCCTCTCTCCCTCCCTCTCTCTCTCTCTCTCTCTCTGTCCTCTCTCTCCTCTGTCCTCTGTCCTCTCTCTCTCTGTCCTCTGTCTCCTCTGTCCTCTCTCCCCTGTCCTCTCACCTCTCTCTCTCTCCTCTGTCCTCTCACCTCTCCTCTCTCCTATGTCCTCTCACCTCTGTCTCTCCTCTGTCCTCTGTCTCTCTCTCTCTCTCTCTCTCTCTCCCCCTCCCCCTCTGTCCTCTGTCCTTTCTCTCCTCTGTCCTCTCTCTCCTCTGTCCTCTCTTCTCTCTCTCTCTCTCCTCTGTCCTCTGTCCTCTCTGTCCTCTGTCCTCTGTCCTCTCTGTCCTCTGTCCTCTCTCTCCTTTGTCCTCTCCTCTGTCCTCTCTCTCCTCTGTCCTCTCTCTCTCCTCTGTCCTCTGTCCTCTCTCTCCTCTCTCCTCTGTCTCTCTCTCTCTCTCTCTCTCTCACACACACACATATATACATCCACATACAGTTTCACAGATGAACACAAAACTCAAACACATTCAGACAAATCTTTCACACCTCTGCCATACACACACCATACCATCTCCACAGACACAATCCCAGCATGCAGCTGTCACCAACACCGTGTCACACACACAGTGCCAGGGCATGGACACTCACCTCTGCAGATGGGCACAGGGAAGTCCCACACAGCGCCTTTCTCCGCATTGGTGACACAGGTTAGCTGTGGGTGCCCGTCCAGGACGTACCCGGTCACACAGCTGTAGCGAATCTGGTCTCCCACGTTAAAGCGTGTCCCTACCAGGATGCCTTTGGGCGGAACCCCAGGGTTTCCACAGGCACTGATCTGCAGTTCTGACGGGGAGAACAAGGAAGAAAGAGACAGCCGTTACACTTTGTTACAACATCTAAGACAGAGAATAGGGAAGATAGAGACAGCCGTTACACTTTGTTACAACATCTAAGACAGAGAATAGGGAAGATAGAGACAGCCGTTATGCTTTGTTACAACATCTAAGACAGAGAATAGGGAAGATAGAGACAGCCGTTACGCTTTGTTACAACATCTAAGACAGAGAATAGGGAAGATAGAGACAGCCGTTACACTTTGTTACAACATCTAAGACAGAGAATAGGGAAGATAGAGACAGCCGTTCTGCTTTGTTACAACATCTAAGACAGAGAATAGGGAAGATAGAGACAGCCGTTATGCTTTGTTACAACATCTAAGACAGAGAATAGGGAAGATAGAGACAGCCGTTATGCTTTGTTACAACATCTAAGACAGAGAATAGGGAAGATAGAGACAGCCGTTATGCTTTGTTACAACATCTAAGACAGAGAATAGGGAAGAGGGAGACAGCCGTTATGCTTTGTTACAACATCTAAGACAGAGAATAGGGAAGATGGAGACAGCCGTTATGCTTTGTTACAACATCAAAGATAGAAAAGAGGGAGGAGGGAGACAGCCGTTAAGTTAGGCATGACGTCAGGCATGTAAAGTAAGAAAATCACAAGGAATCCTGATTGGTTCTCTCTCTCTCTCTCTCTCTCTCTCTCTCTCTCTCTCTCTCTCTCTCTCTCTCTCTCTCTCTCTCTCTCTCTCTCTCTCTCTCTCTCTCTCTCTCTCTCTCTCTCTCTCTCTCTCTCTCTCTCTCTCTCTCTCTCTCTCTCTCTCTCTCTCTCTCTCTCTCTCTCTCTCTCTCTCTCTCTCTCTCTCTCTCTCTCTCTCTCTCTCTCTCTCTCTCTCTCTCTCTCTCTCTCTCTCTCTCTCTCTCTCTCTCTCTTTTTCTCTCTCTCTCTCTCTCTCTCTCTCTCTCTGTGTGCATGCTGGGAGTTTTGGTTTGTGGACACCAAGCTCTATCCTAACTAACTTTCTTGATTCTTTTCTTTACATGTTATTTTCTATGGTGGAGGGTTAATGCAATATTTGTTTTTAGAGGTATCCAAAGTTTTTTTTCAAAGTTAGGGTGGAAGAGGACAGAGTAACTTTCCTGGGGGTTGGAAGGTGTAGTGTGCACAATGGCTTCTCAGCCTAGCGCGGAGGAGACGCTGTCGATACAGCATGGATTCAGGTGTGTTCCTGAGAACGGAGTTAAGGTGGAGGAGGTTCTGCTCGCGGTCGGTGAACAGGTAGGAGCTGAGTTTATACATTCTGCTTCTAGAATGAACAAAGCTGTGGTTGTGTTCATGAAAAGGGCTAATTTGGTCGGTAGGCTAATTGCTAGCGGAATATTTGTAAGGGATGTGTTGGTGTCAATTTCACCTCTCTCTACCCCTTCAACAAGAGTTGTAGTGGCAAATTTGCCTCTGTTTATTACGGATGATCAAATTAGGAAAGAGCTGAGTCGTTTTGGTAAGTTTGCTAGCGGTTTCCGTGTACTGTCAGCAGGTATTCAGGCAGATGCCGTTAAGCACGTTGTTTCGTTCAGGAGGCAAGTGTTTATGTTTCTGAACAATAATGAGCAACAGCTAAATGTGCATTTTAAAGTGAGGCATGGGGAGGGGCTCTATGCAGGTTTTGCCAGCACAGATAGTCTACGGTGTTTTGAATGTGGGGATTTGGGACACAAGAGTTTTGCGTGCCCACATAAAGGCCATAGACAAGATGAGGGTACAAGCGCAAGTGGGGGAAATCGAGGTCAAAATGCAGGGGGTAAGGAGATGCAGACAGCAGAGGCTGGGCCTAGTCAGTCTAGAGATGGTGGTGTAGATGAGGCTGGGCCTAGTCAGGCTAGAGATGGTAGGGTAGTGGAGGCTGGGTCTAGTCAGGCTAGAGATGGTGGAGAAGCAGAGGTTGGGTCTAGTCAGGCTAGAGATGGTGGAGAAGCAGAGGCTGGGCCTAGACATGCTATGGAGGGTGGTGCAGATGATGCTGGGCCGAGTCATGCTATGGAGGGTGGTGTAGCTGAGGCTGGCCCTAGTCATGCTATGGAGGGTGGTGCAGATGATACTGCGTCTAGTCAGGTTATTCTAGTGGATGAGGAGAGTATAGTGGGGAAGTGTAAGAGATTAGGGGGGGAGGAGGAGGGTGTCAAGAGGAAAAGGAAAAAGGGTGTGGACAAAGGCACCATGGAAATGTTGCCTGTTGCTGTGGGTGAGGCCCTAACCAGAGAGAAAGGGCAGGTGGTCAGGGTGGGAGATAGAGAAGAGGAGGAAAGTGAGTCTGAGGAAGAGGATGAGGAGTTATTTTTTTCAGACTCCTCTTCAATTGGCCCGGAGCTGACAGCCAGTCAACCAGAGGGGTCTAAGTACATGTTGAGAGAACTGACAAGGTTCCTGAATGAGACTAAGGGGAAAAAAGTTAATCTTGAGGCTTTTTTTCCTGATCCTAGAAAGTTTGTAAGATCAGTACAACATGCTATGACAAATGAGGGGCATGGTGTCCTCTCACCCAGGGAACGGTTTAGGTTGAGGAAGTGGGTCACAACAGTGCGTAAAGGTTTACCTTCAGACACTGTTTAAATGTTTAATTTCTTACTGACACTGGGGCTTTTTGAGCTTTGCTATTGGTCTATTTCTCTGCTGGCTTTTCTCCCACTTCTTATGGAGACTCTTCGGGTAGGCTCGCTCAATATAAATGGCGCCAGAGATGCGGGAAAGAGGAGTGTGTTGGGTGAATATGTAAAACAAAAAAAAGTACAGGTGTTGTTTCTGCAGGAGACGCATAGTGATGTGGTGAATGAAGTTGATTGGGGGCTCTGGTGGAAAGGGGCAAGTGTGTTGAGCCATGGGACAAATCTTAGTGCAGGGGTGGCAGTCCTTTTTGCACCGGGTCTGGCTGTAAAAATTTGCTCCTCAAAGGAGGTGTGTAGGGGTAGGTTGCTTGTTGTTAAAGCAGAAATTAACAACATGTGTTTTGTCTTTATAAATGTGTATGCGCCTAACACAGGGAGAGAAAGAGGGGTTCTATTTGGGAGTCTTAGACAGGAACTCTCACAAGTAGCGCCTGAGGAGACGCTGGTGATCGGAGGTGACTGGAACTGTACAATGGATTTTACAAAAGACAGAAATGGGGAAGAGCCTCATTCAGTGTCAGTGGGAGTGTTAAGGGATATCTTTAATCAGTTTGACCTAGTGGATGTTTGGAGAACTAAACATCCAAACACAAGACAGTATACGTGGGTGAAGGTTTTTGGGGCTAGGGTGAGTGCAGCTCGACTTGATCGTTTTTACATGTCCAGGAATCAGAGCAATAGGCTGCTGGGTGCTACCATTCTCCCAGTGGGGTTTTCGGATCACCACATAACCATGGCTCGGCTGTCTATTTCACCAGGGCCCCGGCAGGCATCTTATTGGAAGTTCAATGTAAAGCTCTTACAAGATGCCCCTTTTTGCTCAGGTTTCCAGACTTTTTGGGAAAGATGGGGGCAGCAAAGAGAGGAGTATGAGTCTCTGAGTCAATGGTGGGATGTGGGGAAAGTGCAAATTCGGCTTTTCTGTCAACAGTACACAGCTCTCTCATCCTCAGAGGCTAGGAGAGTATTGGGGGAACTAGAGGGGTGTATTAGTGAGATGGAGGTAGAGATGGTGGGGCAAGGCAATGTAGGCCTCCAGGCTAACTTAGCCGAATTACGTAGGGACCTGGGCAGTTTTTTCCAGGTTAAAGCAAAGGGAGCACTTGTAAGAGCTAGGTTCTCCATGCTCAAGGAGATGGATGCTCCCAGCTCCTTCTTCTTTGGTTTGGAAAGACAGAGCAGTGAAGCCAAGGGTATGCATTGTCTACGGCTGTCTGATGGGCGGGTGACCTCTGTGGTGGGGGAGATGCGGGAGCGGACTGTGGAGTTTTATACTGAATTGTATAGGGCAGAAATGTGTGATCCTATGTGTGCTCAGGTCTTGTTCGCAGGACTCCCTAAGCTCTCTGAAATGAAATGGACATTCCTCTGTTGTCACATGAACTGGCAGAGGCAGTAACCCAGATGTCCCCCGGTCGTGCACCCGGGGTCGATGGACTTCCAGTGGAATTTTACAAAAAATTCTGGGGAACAATTGGACAGGATTTCTTTTGCGTGTTGCGTGAATGCGTCGGGGTAGGAGAGTTGCCGATGAGCTGCCGTCGGGCGGCTCTGACTCTCCTGCCCAAAAAAGGGGACTTGTGTGAACTTAAGAACTGGAGGCCTGTGGCATTACTCTGTGCGGACTACAAGATTTTTGCCAAGGTCCTCTCTAACAGACTGAAGTCCCATCTGGACTCTATAATACACAAGGACCAGACATATTGTGTACCGGGACGCTCAATCACGGACAACTTGTTCTTGATTAGGGACATGTTGGACTTGTCGAGAGGTTCTAATGTGAACTTTGGACTGGTCTCTTTAGATCAAGAGAAGGCTTTTGATAGAGTGGATCATGAGTATCTGTTTAATGTGATGTCTGTGTTTGGTTTGGGAAGAGTTTTGTGACCTGTGTGAAGCTGTTGTATGCTGGGGCGTCATGTATGGTTAAGGTGGGAGGGGGGCTCAGTAGGCCAGTCTGGGTGAGACGGGGCATTAGACAAGGATGCCCTCTATCTGGGCAGCTGTACACACTAGCCATTGAGCCTTTTTTAGGACTGCTACGCAGGAGACTGCGGGGAGTGTGCTGGACAGGCATGGATGTGGTGACAGGAATAGCAGTCTCAGCATATGCAGATGATGTTTCTCTGATGGTCAGGGATGAGCAAGATATGCAGGAACTAGAGACCAGTCTGAAGGTGTACGAGGGAGCTTCATCAGCTAAGGTAAACTGGGGAAAGAGCAAAGCTCTGTTATGTGGGGCATGGGGGGATAGGGCTCCTCCTCTGCTTCCAGGGGGTTTGCAGTGGGGTTGTGAAGGGCTTAAAGTGTTGGGGGTGTACCTGGGCTCGGAGAGGTGGGTCAGCAAGAACTGGGAGGGGCTGTCACAGGCAGTGGTGTCAAGACTGGCCAGGTGGAGGTGGCTCCTGTCCCAAGTGTCATATAGAGGGAGGGTGCTGATAATCAACAACCTAGTGGCATCTTCCTTGTGGCATAAACTGGCTGTCCTCAACCCCCCCGCCGGTCTGCTTGCAGACCTCAAATCAAATCAAATCAAATCAAATTTTATTTGTCACATACACATGGTTAGCAGATGTTAATGCGAGTGTAGCGAAATGCTTGTGCTTCTAGTTCCGACAATGCAGTAATAACGAGCAAGTAATCTAACTAACAATTCCAAAAAAAACTACTGTCATACACAGTGTTAATCATAAAGAATATGTACATAAGGATATATGAATGAGTGATGGTACAGAGCAGCATAGGCAAGATACAGTAGATGATATGCTACAGTATATACATATGAGATAAGTATGTAAACCAAGTGGCATAGTTAAAGTGGCTAGTGATACATGTATTACATAAGGATGCAGTCGATGATATAGTACTCTCAACGTATGCATATGAGATGAACAATGTAGGGTAAGTAACATTATATAAGGTAGCATTGTTTAAAGTGGCTAGTGATATATTTACATCATTTCCCATCGATTCCCATGATTAAAGTGGCTGGAGTAGAGTCAGTGTCATTGACAGTGTGTTGGCAGTAGCCACTCAATGTTAGTGGTGGCTGTTTAACAGTCTGATGGCCTTGAGATAGAAGCTGTTTTTCAGTCTCTCGGTCCCAGCTTTGATGCACCTGTACTGACCTCGCCTATGGCAGCGGGGTGAACAGGCAGTGGCTCCATGGTTGATGTCCTTGATGATCTTTATGGCCTTCCTGTATCGGGTGGTGTATAAGTGTCCTGGAGGGCAGGTAGTTTTTTTGTGCAGACCTCACTGTTCTGGAGTTTGAGGGCGGTGCAGTTGCCATACCAGGCGGTGATACAGCCCGCCAGGATGCTCTGCATCTGTAGAAGTTTGAAGTGCTTTTGGTGACAAGCCGAATTTCTTCAGCCTCCTGAGGTTGAAGAGGCGCTGCTGCGCCTTCCTCACGATGCTGTCTGTGTGAGTGGACCAATTCAGTTTGTCTGTGATGTGTATGCCGAGGAACTTAAAACTTGCTACCCTCTCCACTACTGTTCCATCGATGTGGATGGGGGGGTGTTCCCTCTGACCTGCAACGCAAGCTGGTGGACTTCTTTTGGTCGGGACATCACTGGCTGAAGGCAGCAGTTTTGTACATGACCGTCCACGAAGGAGGACAGGGCCTGGTGGAACTGGAGAGCAGGATGGCTGCTTTCCGACTAAAGGCGGTGCAGAGACTGCTGTACCACACTGATGTTGGCTGGAGGGAACCAGCATGCGCGCTGCTGAGGAGAGCTGGCGGTTTAGGGTTGGACCGGCAGCTGTTCCTCATGAAGCTGGAGAGGCTGAGTACAGCAGGTCTCTCAGAGTTTTACTCTGCGGTGCTGAGGGCCTGGCAGCTGCTAAGGCCCACACGAGAAGGGGGTGTGGAGCCTGGGCAGTGGGTGTGGGAGGAGCCTATCTTCCACAACCCAGCCATCCCTTTGAGATCGGTTCAGTCGGCCACCCTGCAGAGGCAACTGATGGCAGGGGTTTACAAAGGCTGGGTGACCTGAGACTGCTGGGAGAGGAGGGGTGGAAAACCCCGGAGGTCTTGGCGCAACAAACAGGAATAACGTCTCTTAGGCTGCTGGAGAGATTCCTGGAGGAGGTCCAGGAGGCACTGTCTGAGCCGGTAAGGGGGGTGTTTGAGAGGCCAAAGGGAGAGGGGCCACCAATGTTCCCGCCACTGCAGGTGACGGCAGAGACTGGAGACTGGCAAGGGGGTCTGGAGGACTTGTTAGATTTTAACACTCCGAGCCTGGGGGAGTTTGAGGGGGTGGGAGGTAAAGCATTAGCATTAGAAGCATTAGAAGCCTAACAGGAGTGAAGGCTCATCAGTGGCAGGGGGTATGTGGGGCGGAGAGTATGGTGGGTTTTAGATGGAGGGCGCTCTACAAACCCCCAGTACCAAAGAGGTCAGGGGACCTCCAGTGGAGGGTTCTTCATGGAGCCCTGGCCACTAACAGCTGGTTGGCATGGGTTGATCCGGGAATTGGGCAGGGGTGTCTTTTCTGTCAAATGAAAGAAACTGTAATTCATGTGTTTTCTGTGTGCACCAGGTTAATGCCATTAATGTCTCTGTTGGAATGTCTGTGTGAGAGGTTGGGGGTGGTTTTTGCTGTTGGGATGTTTATAATGGGATACAGGTATTCGAGTAAGGAGAAAGAAAAATGTGTTTTGTTGAATTTTCTGTTTGCTCAGGCAAAGTTAGCTATTTGGCTAACAAGGAGGAACAGGGTCAAAGGTGGGGGGATAACAGACCCTTTACTACTGTTTAATGGGATGGTCTCTGCGCGCCTTAGGGTTGAGTTTGAGTTCTATAAAATGATCAAATGTGTGGAGATGTTTGAGGAGATATGGTGTGTTGGGGGGGGGCTGTCTGTATTGCTGGGGAAGATGTTTTGGATATACGGTTGTAGGAGAGGGTTTTTATTTTTTTATTTTAGGAGTGGGGGGGTGAGTTTTAAATGAATTGAGAATGTTTCAATAAAGAAAGACCAAAAGTCAAGTGTCTCTCTCTCTCTCTCTCTCTCTCTCTCTCTCTGCATGCTGGGAGTGATTGGTGCATGCTGGGAATTGTTTGAGTGAAGGAGTGCGTGTGTTGTGGAGAGTTAGATATTCACAACTTTCTTTCGGTTTGCTATTTCTTGGTGGCATTTTTTTTTGTTGATGCATGATTAACGTTATTATTTTTGTTGTGGTAGAATTAAGTATTTTGTTTTCGTATCGAAATTACCCTGGTTTTGGCGGGGATGGCAGCCCGAATGGGGATGCCGTCCCTGTCACTTCGGCATGGCTTTAGGTGTGTTACTGAAGCTGCTGTCACGGTGGAGGAGTTTCTGGTCGCCGTAGGAGAGAAGGTAGGCTATGAGAATATTGCGTATGCATCCCGGATGAATAAAGCTGTGGTGGTATTTCTTAAAGAAGAGTGTCTAGTTGATCGGATGGTTGAGCATGGTGTACTTCTTAAAGGAATGTTTATTCAAGTTACGCCGCTTTTTCTCCGTCAACAAGGGTAACGATTTCAAATGTACCACCGTTTATTCCTAATGAGCTATTGGAGCGCGAGTTATTGCGCTTTGGGAAGTTCGCCAGTTCAATTAAGGTTGTCCCGTTGGGTTGCAAACACCCGGCGTTGAAACAGGTAATGTCATTTCGGCGACAGGTGTTTATGTTTTTGGACTCACCGGAGCAGACTTTAGAGTTATCGTTTAAAATCAAGTATGACAATAGATTGTATATGGCTTATGCTAGTACGGGTAGTCAACGGTGTTTTGAGTGTGGGGATGTTGGTCATAAGCGACATGCTTGCCCGAAAAGGGAGAAGGCAGAGGGAGGGGCACAGGTGGTCATCGTAACGCCTGGGCCCACTGATGTAGGGAGAGGTGAGCTGACAGCGGTAGAGCAGCCACAAGCACCTGTTGCTGAGGAACAAGTTATCCGTGTTGAGGGCACGGGGTTGCAACACTTGTATTAGAAGGAAATGTTATGCTACAGAAAAGTATTGTTGTAGAAGGTAAGGATGTATCTGAAGAGCCAGTTCCTCAGACTGGTGAGCAGGTGCCCAAGGAGGGGGTTCATGTGGAGCTAGGCTCCCAGGGAGTGGAGGAGATGCCCACTACGAGTGCTGGGGTTCATGTAGAGCTAGGCTCCCAGGTAGTGGAGGAGTTGCCCACTACGAGTAATGAGGTACAGGAGGGTTTGCATGTGGAGCTAAGCTCCCAGGTAGTGGAGGAGATGCCCACTACGAGTAATGAAGTACAGGAGGGTTTTCATGTGGAGCTAAGCTCCCAGGTAGTGGAGGAGATGCCCACTACGAGTGCTGGGGTTCATGTGGAGCTAGGTTCTCAGTTAGTGGAGAAGATGCCCACTATGAGTAGTGATGTTCAGGTGGGGCTAGTCTCCCAGATAGTGGAGGAGATGCCTGGTACGAGTGATGAGGTGCAAGTGGAGAGTGTTGAAAGGGATGTGGTAGAGGGGAGTCAGTTGTCTGTGTTCTCAGCTGAGGAGGATCAAGAGAAGGATATGGATATCTCTTTAGATATGACAGCTGCTGGTACGGACTCAGTTTATGATCTAGAGGAGGTAAATGAGTTTCTGGATCAGACTTTTGGGAAATCTGTCAAATTGGCAGATTATTTTGATGTTGATAAGTTTGTGAGGTCAGCTGTGATGTTACAGAAGACGGTGGGGTTAGACCAGCTGAGTGAGAAGAAGCGGTTTCGCTTGAGGAAATTTATTACTGCTGTTGCAGCAGCAAAAGGTGGTGGGAAACGTGTTCAGGTTAAGAGAAGAAAAAAAAATAATGACGATGATCATGCTTCATAGGGTGTCTTTTTCGTTGGTTTCTCTGTGGTTTCTTCTGCTTTTCTTTTCTCTTTTCTACATGGAGGTACTAAGGGTAGGTTCTCTCAATATGAATGGGGGAAGGGACAGGAATAAGAGGGCTTGGGTATTAGAAGTAATAAAACAGAAAAGGCTTAATGTAGTTTTCCTACAGGAGACACATAGCGATGAGGAAAATGAGGTTGACTGGGGTATGTGGTGGGAGGGGCAGCATGTACTCAGTCATGGTACTAATTTCAGTGCTGGGGTGGCAATATTGTTTTCCTCAGGCTTAGGAGTGACTGTGGTATCTACAACAGAGATTGTCAAGGGTCGGGTTTTATTGGTCAAGGTGGATGTTATGGGGTTTTTGTTTGTTTTTTTGAATGTTTATGCTCCTAATGAGGGTACAGAGCGTATTGCTGTATTTGATCAACTAAAGGAAATGTTAAGACAGTGTGACCAAGAGGGGTGTATGGTTTTAGGGGGTGACTGGAACTGTACAGTGGATTTTACTGTTGATCGCACCGCTGAAGAACCTCACCTGCGGTCAGCCACTTGCCTGTCTGGCCTATTAACTGAGTTTGAGCTTTCTGATGTGTGGAGAGTAAGGAATGCCAAAGTTAGGCAGTACACATGGCTAAAAATTAATGAAGGTCGTGTCAGTGCAGCACGGTTAGACAGGTTGTATGTATCTGAGCAATACTGTAGTAGGGTTGGAAAGTGTGCCATTACTCCTGTGGGTTTCTCTGATCATCATATGGTTACTGTTGATATTCACTTGTCCTGTCCACGAAGGTCATCACCTTACTGGTATTTTAATGTTAAATTGTTACATGATGTCATGTTTTGTGACAGGTTTTTGTTGTTTTGGGAAAAATGGAGGGGTATAAAAGGGAATTTTGAGTCCTTGAGACAATGGTGGGAGGTTGGGAAGGCCCAAATATGAGTTTTTTGTCAACAGTATACTGCTCTGTCTCAAACTGAATTTAAAGAGACTATCAAGGCCCTTGAACAGGACATCAAATCTATTGAATTGAAGCTGCTCACTCAGAATGACCCTGGACTAGTCATGAACTTACAGGACAAGAGACATGAACTGAGGTCGTTTCTGCATGAAAGAGTGAAGGGTGCCTTGATTAGGTCTCGTTTCGCTTCCCTCAAGGATATGGATGCTCCTAGTGCTTTTTTTTTTAACCTAGGAAAGTCGACATTTCAACGTAAACAGATGGTATGCCTTCGTCTCCCTGATGGGAAGGTGACCACGAATGATATTGAAATGCGTCAACATGCCGTGGATTTCTACTCGTCCCTTTATAAGGCGGAGGATTGTGACTCTATGTGTACTGAACAGTTGTTACATGGTCTTCCTAAATTGGGACCTGAGCAGAGAGTCGCATTGGACGCTGACATTACACTGCAGGAGCTGTCCACAGCTGTTATGCAGCTCTCAACAGGCCGAGCCCCTGGCATCGATGGGTTACCATCTGAGTTTTATAAGCACTTTTGGGGGTCTATTGGGGAGGACTTTTATGAAGTGATGTGAATCTTTTCATGAGGGTTCTCTTCCTGTATCCTGTCAACGTGCAGTGCTTTCACTGTTGCCAAAAAAGGGGGATTTGGCTCTCATAAAAAATTGGAGACCTGTTGCTTTGCTGTGCGCAGAATATAAAATTGTTTCTAAATGTCTCTCAAACAGGTTGAAAGAGTATCTGGGGTTGTTGATCCACAAGGACCAGTCCTACTGTGTACCTGATCGCTCTATTGTTGACAACTTGTTTCTGATAAGAGATGTTTTAGACATTTGTAAACTGTCTGATGTAAATGTGGGTTTACTTTCGTTGGATCAGGAGAAGGCTTTTGATCGTGTGGACCACCAGTACTTGTTTAAAATAATGAAAGCCTTTGGGTTTGGGGATGTTTTTCTGTCTTGGGTGAATTTACTGTATGCTGGAGCCTCGTGTATGGTGAAGGTGGGTGGTGGTTTAAGTTGCCCCATCCCTGTCGAAAGGGGCATCAGGCAGGGATGCCCAATTTCAGGGCAGTTATATAGTCTGGCGATTGAACCAATGCTTTGTTTTTTAAGAGCGAAGCTTACTGGTTTCTTTGTGCCAGGTGTAACGAAGGGTCCCACGATAGCACTGTCTGCGTATGCAGATGACGTGATAGTTTTTATTACAGGGGTGAGGATGTTAAGGTTCTCTCAAACGCTTTAAAGGTGTATGAGGGGGCCTCCTCAGCTAAAGTCAATTGGGGAAAGAGTGAAGCGCTGTGGGCAGGTCAGCTTCAGATGGGGTCTACTCCATGGTTACCAGGGGGCTTCAGTGGGGCAGAGATGGAATGAAGACTTTGGGGGTTTTTCTAGGCTCCGATGTCTTTCAAAAAAGAACTGGGAGGGTGTAGTGGAGAAAGTGTGTGCCAGACTGTCAAGGTGGAAATGGGTGTTGCCCCAGCTGTCTTATAGGGGACGGGTCCTGGTAGCTAATAATCTTGCTGCTTCTACCCTGTGGCACAGACTAATGATTTTACAGCCACCAAAGGGTCTGATACAAGAGCTTCAGAGGACCCTTGTCAATTTCTTCTGGTCTGGGCAACACTGGATTAAAGCTGCAGCCCTGTACCTGCCACTGCACGAGGGTGGGCAAGGCCTGGTGGACATTTCCTCTAGGATCACGGCTTTCAGGCTCCAAGCAGCCCAGAGATTGTTGTACAGAGACTGTTCTAGCTGGGTCGAAACAGCCTACATATTGATGAGGAGAGCGGGCTGTTTGGGCTTCGACAAGCATCTTTTCCTCTTAAAGCTGGAGGGGGTGATTTGACTGGCCTGACTCCATTTTATGAGTCTGTTATGCAGGCTTGGAGAGTCTTTGTCAAGTCCCGTAAGGCCTGCACGCCACCAGGGATGTGGCTTTTTGAAGAGCCTCTTTTTCACAACACTGCCATCCAGTCCCGTGTTCTGGGTTCAGCTAGCCTACGTTCATGCCTGTTAGGCGTGGGGTGTACCAAGCTGGGTCATCTGATGCAGAGCAGGAGCAGATTGGAGGAGCTGGGAGAAAGAGCGGGGATCCGATCATCTCGTCTACTGAGGAAGGTCGTCGATGAGGTCTGCGATTCCTTGCCAGTGCTTCATCTGCAGTATGTGACTGACACTTCCAATTCTGATCGGTGGAAGGAGGGTCTGGATTATGTGTTCCCTGCACTGATTGTTAGTGCTGCGATGGGGGCATTTGAAGAGGACGTGGGGACGCTGCTTTCCTTCGATACCCCGGAGCTGGGGGAGTTCAAGGAGGTGGGAAAGAAGGCCATGTACAGAATATGTTTAAAGGTGTCCCATGCCTCTTCCCTGGAAGGGGTAAAATCGACGAGGTGGGCGGATGTGCTTGGTCCAGGTGCCTCTCCAAAAGGCTGTTGGCGATCATTATATAAACTGCCTATTGATAAGAGGACAGCTGACCTCCAATGGAGGATAATACATGGAGCTATAGCCACCAATATGCATCTGGTACACCTGGATCCTACTGTTGGGGAGGGGTGTCCATTCTGTGCTGGGTCTGAATCTCTGGCACATCTGTTTTTATTGTGTCCCAGGTTGGTTGGGATGATTGAACTGATCACTGATTGGTTCTCAACGTTGGGAGAGGTTCTCTTCCCAACTGTATGTATTTGGGCCAAAGTACAGGTTCAGTCAAAAGGGTGTAGTTGTGTTGCTTAATTTTGTGTTAGGGGCAGCAAAATTAGCGATATGGAAGACCCGAAAGAACAGCATTCGGGGACAGGGGTCTGTGGATGTGGTGGGAATGCTGGAGGGAATGTTGGCAGCGAGACTAAGGATTGAGTTTGCCTATTACAAACTTGTCAACAATATCGATCTGTTTTTGAGTATATGGGGTATACAGAGGCTGTTGTGTGTAGTTACTGTGGAGGAGGAATTGGAGTTGTGTTTTTAATTGATGTGTAACTGTGGTTTTGTATGAGTATTTATTGTGTGGTGGGCCCCCAGACCCAATAAAGAGTATTTAAAACTCAAACTCTCTCTCTCTCTCTCTCTCTCGAATTGTATAAAGATATACAAATACAAACTAAACTCAACATCAACACAGTCAGAAAACTTTAGTGCTCCCTCACCACCATTAAATGCAGTTCAGTATTGCATTCACATGGAACTTGCCTGCACATCTGAAGTTAAGGACACAGTGGGTGGGTTGGGTTCAGCTTTAGCTTCATGCTGAGAGAGCAAGATAAGAAAACCATATACTGGCTGAGACATGTGCAGTATTTGAGTGAATGAAAGAGACAAAAAGAGAGAGAGGATGCTGTAACGGAAGAAAATATATAGTTGAGTGAAAAAGAGAGTCAGTGATAGAGAGATACAGAGAGAGAGAGGAAGATTGAGAACGAGTGAGAGAGAAAGACAGAAAGTGAGAGAGAGAGAGAGAGACCGAGAGAGACCGAGAGAGACCAAGACAGAGAGAGAGGGAGAGAGAGAGAGGGATAGGGAGAGAGAGAGAGAGGGATAGGGAGAGAGAGAGAGAGGGATAGAGAGAGAGAAAGAGAGAGGGAGAGAGATAGAGATAGAGAGAGAGAGAGAGACAGAGAGAGAGAGAGAGAGAGAGAGAGAGAGAGAGAGAGAGAGAGAGAGAGAGAGAGACAGAGAGACAGAGAGACAGAGACAGAGAGAGAGAGAGACAGAGACAGAGACAGAGAGAGAGAGAGACAGAGAGAGAGAGAGACAGAGAGAGAGAGGGTTAGAGACAGAGACAGAGACAGAGAGAGAGAGAGAGAGAGAGAGAGAGAGAGAGAGAGAGGGGGAGAGAGAGAGAGAGAAAGAGAGAAAGAGAATGAGAGAGAAAGAGCCACAAAAGAAGACCATTAAAAGTGCAGCCAGCCCACCACTGGTTACTCCCCTTGTATTCCAACCATAGCGTGTGTCAAACAGCCAACTAATGCTCAGGCAAACTGTTCTCAGTGGATTCACTGGAGAATGACTGGTTAAAGTGTGTCTGTCCACGGATGGTGTATATTATTTTCAAATCATTCAGAGCATGTTTATTCCTCTGGTCCGTGGTTTAGAGCAAGGCAAAGGGGCAAAGGGGAAGTGTCTGCTCCACTTGTCAGGCTACCAGGGGGTTGGTACATGGTCTACTGTGAATTAGTATTTTTATGTAACACACACACACGTTCTTGTACACACACACACACGCACACACACACACACACACACACACACACACACACACACACACACACACACACACAGTCACGTTTTTGTATGAACACACACACACACACACACATGTTCTTGTACACACACACACACACACACACACACATACATACATACATACATACATACATACATACATACATACATACATACATACATACATACATACACACACTGCAGACACGCTCAGCTAGCTGAGAGACAGACATGAGGCTACAAATATGCATGTCTGCAGGTATCAGCCAACTTTGTTCATTTAAAACTGCTAATTACCTGGGTGCTGATGTTGTAAAATAGCCTGAATGAAAACAGAGTCATTGGGCTGACAGCCAGCTTGTGTCTCTTCCCTTAAACAATGGGAGATCAGTGTGATCGTGTGTCGGTGTGTGTGTGTGTGAGTGTGTTGGCTTGGATGGTGGATGGGCTCAAGAGCTCATAGGCAGGAGATAATGATTGAGCACACTTTCCCTCCTATTGTGACCTCTGACCTCTGTTTTATCAGAATGACTACCACTAGCTAGGTTTCCATCCAATTGACATTGTTGTGGATAAAAGGCTGAGCGTGATAACGTACTGCACATAAAAATATTTTTCAGTGAAATTTCCATGTACCAAATAAAAAATTTAAGTTTAATGAGTTTCCATTGCTTTTTCCAATCTACTGTTGGTTTTCTCACAAAAATACTCACAGGGATATCAATGGAGAAAAAAAAGAAACTGACACAAAGAGAGAGAGCAAGAGAGAGAGAGAGAGACCCTCCTACCTGGAGGTGAAAGCATTCCCTCCCCATATGCCCCGCTTGACACAACTACCACAACATAACCAACAAAAATGGGTCACAACGCCTGGAGCTCTGTCACACGCTAGGCATGTACAAAGTCAATGATAGGCTTCGAGGGGACTCTTGCGGTAGGTACACCTATATGTCATCTCTTGGCAGTAGTAGTGTAGACTACTTTATCACTGACCTCAACCCAGTCTCTCAGAGCGTTCACAGTCAGACCACTGACACCCCTATCAGATCATAGCAAAATCACAGTCTACTTGAACAGAGCAAAACTCAATCATGAGGCATCAAAGCCAAAGGAACTGAAGAATATTAAGAAATACTATAGAAGGAAGGAAAATAGTGTGGAAACAAAACAAATTCTATTTCTTTTAGACAACTTGCTGGACTAAATCTTTCATTGTAATAGTGAAGGTGTAAACTTGGCAGTATAAAACCTAAACAGTATGACCTCAGCTTCCCTATCAAATCAAAAACATTTAAGCAGAAAACCTAAGAAAATGAACTAAAATGACAAATGGTTTGAAGAAGAATGCAAAAATCTAAGAAAGAAAATGGAGAAAACTATCCAACCAAAAACATAAAGGCCCAGAAAGCCTGAGCCTACGCCTTCACTATGGTGAATCATTAAAGCAATAAAGAAATACACTGCGTAAAAAGAAAGAACAGCAGGTCAGAAATCAGCTCAATGTAATGGAAGAATCAATAGAATCTAACCATAGAATCCATAGAATCAAACAAAAAAAACACAGAGCTATCTATCCAAAACAGAAATGTATAGAAAAAACATTTCTCCAATCTTTTTGGCCCCAAATAACAAAACAGCAGAACATGAACAGCAGACTCATACATTTCCTCAGCAAAAAAAACATACTAAGAAAATGTCAAATTGGCTTTTTACCAAATTACTGTACAATAGATCATTAACTCACCCTGCACACCCTAATTGACAAACAAACAAACAAACAAACTACAGCAATGGTGAAGTTTCCTCATGGTTTGTTGATTTCAAAAAAATCTTTTGACTCAATTTGCGTCTGCTATACAAATTGATGGAAAGTGGTGTTAGGGGAAAAACATACAATATTATAAAGTCCAAACAACAAATGTGCACTTAAAATTGGCAAAAAACACACACATTTCTTTCCAAACGGCCGTGCAGTAAGACAGGGATACAGCTTAAGCCCCACCCTCTTCATGAGAAAACAAAAAGATAATTACTTGGAAAGAATTAACTAAAAAACTGAGCAACCTGGAATGCTATTTGGCCCTAAACAGAGAGTACACAGTGGCAGAATACCTGATCACTGTGACCGACCCAAACTTAAGGAAAGGTTTGACTATGTACAGAATCAGTGAGCATAGCCTTGCTATTGAGAGAGGACACCATAGGCAGAACTGGCTCTCAAGAGAAGACAGGCTGCATGCAAACTGCCCACAAAATGAGGTGGAAACTGAGCTGCACATCCTAACTTCCTGCCAAATGTATGACCATATTAGAGACACATATTTCCATCAGATTACACAGATTCACAAAGAATTTAAAAACAAATCCAATTTTGATAAACTCCCGTATTTATTGGGTGAAATGTAACTTTATTTGGTAATGTGAACATGTTTTTTTTGCATGCCAATAATAAAGCCTGTTGAATTTCATTGAATTTTGAAAGAGAGCTAGAGAGAGAGAGCAAGAGAGAGATCAAGAGAGAGAGAGCTAGAGAGAGAGCAAGAGAGAGATCAAGAGAGAGAGAGCTAGAGAGAGAGCAAGAGAGAGATCAAGAGAGAGAGAGCTAGAGAGTGAGAGTGAGAGAGCACGAGAGAGAGAAAGAGAGAGAGCAAGAGAGAGAGAGCAATAGAGAGAGAGAGAGAGAGCAAGAGAGACAGAGAGAGAGAGTGAGAGAGAGAGCTAGAGAGAGAGAGCAAGAGAGATAGAGAGAGTGTGAGAGTGCAAGAGAGAGAGAGAAAGAGAAAGGAAGAGAGAGAGCTAGAGAGAGAGCAAGAGAGAGATCAAGAGAGAGAGAGCTAGAGAGAGAGGGAGTATAATTTCACTTTTTTTTGTTATCTAGTTCACTTGCTTTGACAATGTTAACATATGTTTCCTATGCCAATAAAGCCCTTAAACTAAAATTGAATTGATAGTGAGAGATGTGTGACCTTTATAAATACAACCCACATTTATATTTATTTATTTTCCCTCTTGTACTTTAACTATTTGCACATCGTTACAACAATATATATAGACACAATGACATTTGAAATGTGTCTATTCCTTTGGAACTTCTGTGAGTTTAATGTTACTGTTCATTTTTATTGTTTATTTCACTTTGTTTATTATCTATTTCACTTACTTTGGCACTGTAAACATATGATTCCCAAGCCAATAAAGCCCTTAAATTGAAAATTGAAATTGAGAGAAAACAAAAGAGCCTGAAATCTTGGACCGTGAACAAGCGTACAGTCCTCCTCTAGCTCTGTGAACCAATTAGAGATGCAGTTAGTTCCTTTAATCCACCACAGAAAAATTAAACACTTGAATAAAAACCTCAGGTGTGATTCAGTAAAGGTCACACATTTCCACTGTAATCTGGGTAGATAAACTAGTGTGACAAACAGACGTGCCTGAGAACTTCAACAATGGCCCTGCCTCACCTCTAACTCCTCACTGTGTGTGTGTGACAGAGAGATGTGTGACAGAGAGATGTGTGACAGAGAGATGTGTGACAGAGAGATGTGTGACAGAGAGATGTGTGACAGAGAGATGTGCCTCAGAGCTATTTCAATTACAGTTGTCTTTGTTTTTATTATATTAAATACTGTATGTCTCTGAAAATGTGCTTAATGTGTACACTACCAGTCAAAAGTTTTAGAATACCTACTCATTCAAGTGTTTTTCTCTGTTTTTACTATTTTCTACATTGTAGAATAATAGTCAAGACATCAAAACTATGAAATAACACATATGGAATCATGTAGTAACCCAAAAAGTATTAACTCAAAATATAAATATTTTATATTTAAGATTCTTCAAATATCCACCCCTTGCCTTGATGACAGCTTCGCATACTCTTGGCACTCTCTTAACAAGCTTCACCTGGAAAAGCTTTTCCAACAGTCTAGAAAGAGTTCCCACATGCTGAGCACTTGTTGGGTGCTTTTCCTTCACTCTGCGGTATGACTCATCCCAAAACATCTCAATTTGGTTGAGGTCAGAGGATTGTGGAGGCCAGGTCATCTGATGCAGCACTCCATCACTTCTTGGTAAAATAGCCCTTACACAGCCTGGAGGTGTGTTGGGTCATTCTTGTTGAAAAACAAATTATAGTCCGACTACGCCCAAACCAGATGGGATAGCATGGCGTATCGCTGCAGAATGCTATGGCAACCATGCTGGTTAAATGTGCTTTGAATTGTAAAAAATCACAGACAGTGTCACCAGCAAAGCACCCCCACATCATAACACCTCCTCCTCCATGCTTCACGGTGGGAAATACACATGCAGGGATCATCCGTTCACCCACACCACATCTCACAAAGACACAGCGATTGGAAATCTAGACAGATTTCGGTAATGTCCATTGCTCGTGTTTCTTGGTCCAAGCAAATCTCTTCTTCTTATTGGTGTCCTTTAGTAGTGGTTTCTTCGCAGCAAATTGACCATGAAGGCCTGATTCACACAGTCTCCTCTAAACAGTTGATGATGAGAAGTGTGTGTGTCACGCCCTGACCTGAGTATTCTTTGTTTTCTTTTTATATTTTGGTTAGGTCAGGGTGTGACGAAGTTGGTATGTGTGTTTTCGTCTCAGCTAGGGTTTTTGTACCGTCTAGGGGTTTTGTAGATTTATGGGGTTGTTTACTATCTAGGTGTTTATGTAGGTCTGATTGGGAACCATATTTAGGCAGCCATCTTCTTTGGGTATTTCGTGGGTTATTGGCTATGTTATGTTGCACGTTAGCTCAGTGTTTCGTTAGCGGTCACGTTCGTCTTGTTGTTTTGTTCTTCGTGTTCTTCCTTCAATAAAGAAGAATGTATTCACACCACTCTGCGCTTTGGTCCCCTCCATACGACGATCGTGACAGAATATCCCACCAACAAAGGACCAAGCAGCATGTGGTAACAGGGAGCAGCAGCAATCACAGGACTTCTGGACTTGGGAGGAGATTCTGGACGGCAAAGGACCCAGGGCACAGCCAGGGGAATATCGCCGTTCCAAAACAGAACTGGAGGCAGTGAAAGCAGAGAGGCGCCAGTATGAGGAGGCAGCATGGCAGCGCGGCAGGAAGCCTGAGTGGCAGCCCCAAAAATTTCTTGGGGGAGGGCACACGGGGAGTGTGTTGAAGTCAGTTAGGAGACCAGCGCCAGCTCCCCGTGCTTACCGTGGAGAGAGAGGGCGTTGTACTGGGCAGGCACCGTGTTATGCGGTGGAGCGCACGGTGTCCCCGGTGCGTCTGCATAGCCCGGTGCGGTACATTCCAGCTCCTCGTATCGGCCGGACTAGAGTGGATATCGAGCCAGATGCCATGAAGCCGGCTCTACGCATCTGGTCTCCAGTGCGTCTCCTCGGGCTGGCATACATGGCACCAGCCTTACGCATGGTGTCCCTGGTTCGCCAGCACAGCCCAGTGCGGGCTATTCCACCTCGCCGCATTGGCCTGGCTACGGGGAGCATTCAACCAGGTAAGGTTGGACAGGCTCGGTGCTCCAGATCTCCAGTGCGCCTTCTCAGTCCGGTCTATCCGGTGCCATCTCCACGCACCAGCCCTCCGGTGACAGCCCCCTGCACCAGGCTTCCTATGCGTCTCCAGAGCCCAGTGCTTCCTGTTCCTCCTCCCCGCACTCGCCCTGAGGTGCGTGTCCTCGGCCCAGTACCACCAGTGCCGGGCACCACGCACCAGGCCTACAGTGCTCCTCGTCTGTCCTGAGCTGCTAGAGTCTCCCTTCTGTCCTGAGCCGCCAGAGTCTCCCGTCTCGCCTGAGCTGCTAGAGTCTCCCGTCTGTCCTGAGCTGCTAGAGTCTCCAGTCTGTCCTGAGCTGCTAGAGTCTTCCCTCTGTCCTGAGCTGCTAGAGTCTACCGTCTCTCCTGAGCTGCTAGAGTCTCCCGTCTGTCCTGAGCTGCTAGAGTCTCCCGTCTGTCCTGAGCTGCTAGAGTCTCCCGTCTGTCCTGAGCTGCTAGAGTCTCCCGTCTGTCCTGAGCCGCTAGAGCAGCCAGTCTGTCCTGAGCCGCTAGAGCCGCCAGTCTGTCCTGTGCCGTCAGAGCCGCCAGTCTGTCCTGAGCCATCAGAGCTGCCAGTCTGTCCTGAGCCGTCAGTCAACCAGGAGCTGCCAGAGTTGTCAGTCGGCCAGGACCTGCCAGAGCCATCAGCCGGCCAGGAGCCGCCAGAGCCGTCAGCCGGCCAGGAGCCGCTAGAGTCTCCCGTCTGTCCTGAGCTGCTAGAGTCTCCCGTCTGTCCTGAGCTGCTAGAGTCTCCCGTCTGTCCTGAGCTGCTAGAGTCTCCCGTCTGTCCTGAGCTGCTAGAGTCTGCCGTCTGTCCTGAACCGTCAGAGCCACCAGTCTGTCCTGTGCCGTCAGAGCCGCCAGTCTGTCCTGAGCCATCAGAGCTGCCAGTCTGTCCTGAGCCGTCAGTCAACCAGGAGCTGCCAGAGTTGTCAGTCGGCCAGGACCTGCCAGAGCCATCAGCCGGCCAGGAGCCGCCAGAGCCGTCAGCCGGCCAGGAGCCGCTAGAGTCTCCTGTCTGTCCTGAGCTGCTAGAGTCTCCCGTCTGTCCTGAGCTGCTAGAGTCTCCCGTCTGTCCTGAGCTGCTAGAGTCTCCCGTCTGTCCTGAGCTGCTAGAGTCTCCCGTCTGTCCTGAGCTGCTAGAGTCTCCCGTCTGTCCTGAGCTGCTAGAGTCTGCCGTCTGTCCTGAACCGTCAGAGCCACCAGTCTGTCCTGTGCCGTCAGAGCCGCCAGTCTGTCCTGAGCCATCAGAGCTGCCAGTCTGTCCTGAGCCGTCAGTCAACCAGGAGCTGCCAGAGTTGTCAGTCGGCCAGGACCTGCCAGAGCCATCAGCCGGCCAGGAGCCGCCAGAGCCGTCAGCCGGCCAGGAGCCGCTAGAGTCTCCTGTCTGTCCTGAGCTGCTAGAGTCTCCCGTCTGTCCTGAGCTGCTAGAGTCTCCCGTCTGTCCTGAGCTGCTAGAGTCTCCCGTCTGTCCTGAGCTGCTAGAGTCTCCCGTCTGTCCTGAGCTGCTAGAGTCTCCCGTCTGTCCTGAGCTGCTAGAGTCTGCCGTCTGTCCTGAACCGTCAGAGCCACCAGTCTGTCCTGTGCCGTCAGAGCCACCAGTCTGTCCTGAGCCGTCAGAGCCTCCAGTCTGTCCTGAGCCGTCAGAGCCGCCAGTCTGTCCTGTGCCGTCAGTAAACCAGGAGCTGCCAGAGCCGTCAGTCGGCCAGGACCTGCCAGAGCCGTCAGCCGGCCAGGAGGCGCCAGAGCCGTCGGCCAGCCAGGAGCTGCCAGAGCCGTCAGCCAGTCCGGAGCTGCCCCTCAGTCCGGAGCTGCCCCTTAGTCTGGAGCTTTCCCTCAGTCCGGAGCTGCCCCTCAGTCCAGAGGCGCTCCTCAGTCCAGTGGCGCCCTCCACAATGATCTTCAGTCTGGGGCCCGCTGCGAGGGTCCCCACTCCTGAGGAACCACCTAAGTGGGCCAAGACTGAGATAGAGCGGGGTCCACGTCCCGCACCCGAGCCGTCGCCGTGAAGGAGGCCCACCCGGACCCTCCCCTTTAGATTAGGTTTCTGCGGCCGGAGTCCGCACCTTTGTGGGGGGGTACTGTCACGCCCTGACCTGAGTATTCTTTGTTTTCTTTATATATTTTGGTTAGGTCAGGGTGTGATGAGGGTGGTATGTGTGTTTCTGTCTCATCTAAGGTTTTTGTACTGTCTAGGGGTTTTGTAGATTTATGAGGTTGTTTACTATCTAGGTGTTTATGTAGGTCTATGGTTGCCTAGATTGTTTCTCAATTAGAGGCAGGTGTTTATCGTTGTCTCTGATTGGGAACCATATTTAGGCAGCCATCTTCTTTGGGTATTTCGTGGGTTATTGGCTATGTTATGTTGCACGTTAGCTCAGTGTTTCGTTAGCGGTCACGTTCGTCTTGTTGTTTTGTTCTTCGTGTTCTTCGTGTTCTTCCTTCAATAAAGAAGAATGTATTCACACCACTCTGCGCTTTAGTCCCCTCCATACGACGATCGTGACAGTGTGTTTCTTGAACTCTGTGAAGCATTTATTTAGGCTGCAATTTCTGAGGCTGGTAACTCTCATGAACTTATCCTCTACAGCAGAAGTAACTCTGGGTCTTCCATTTCTGTGGTGGTCCTCATGAGAGCCAGTTTCATCATAGTGCTTGATGGTTTTTGCTCCTGCACTTGAAGAAACTTTCAAAGCTCTTGAGATTTTCCGGATTAACTGACCTTCATGTCTTAAAGTAATGATGGAATGTTGTTTCTCTTTGCTTATTAGTGCTGTTCTTGCCATAATATGGACTTTTTACCAAATTCTGTATACCCCGTTACCTTGTGACAACACAACTGTTTGGCTCAAAAGCATTAAGTGGGAAAAAATCCACAAATGAACTTTTAAGAAGCCACACCTGTTAATTTAAATGCATTCCAGGTGACTACCTCGTGCATCTGGTTGAGAGAATGCCAAGAGTGTGCAAAGCTGTCATCAAGGCAAAGGGTGGCTATTTGAAGAATCTCAAATATTCAATATATTTTGATTTGTTAAACACTTTTTTGGTTACTACATGATTCCATGTTTTATTTCATAGTTTTGATGTCTTCACTGTTATTCTACAATGTAGAAAATAGTAAAATAAAGAAAAACCCTTGAATGAGTAGGTGTTCTAAAACTTTTGACCGGTAGTGTATATTTACATATTTGAATAGGGTTGGGGGACTGTCCGTTCTAGCATGAGGAAGTAAGGAGTCATTTCCACTAGTTACCCCAACTACAAAGTCAAAATTGGCTATATTGTAAAAATGTATGAAAACAAACAATTCGCTTTTTGTTCTGAATTTAATGTTAGGGTTAGGCATAAGGTTAGCAGTGTGGTAATGGTGAGGGTTAAGGTTAGGATTAAGGTTAGGGCTAAGGTTTAAAATCACATTTTAAGAAGAGAAAATAGTAACGCCCTAACCTTCTCCATCACTATACCCGTGGGCTGCCTGGGAGTCACTGAAAAGCTAAATGTATGTGAAGAAACTTGCCAAACCGCTGAAGCTTGCTAAAAATTAGAATTTACTGGAAAAGTCCACTGTAGTTTCATCTCCTAGACCTGCAGTTCATATCTCCAAATGTAAAATTAATGAGGACACCGAGATTCAGTGAGCTTTCAGCCAAGGTAGAAAACACGATGCAGGGATGTATCATCTATGGCAGAACTATTCATGTGAATACTGCCTCCAGCAAAAAAAGCAATGTTTTCTTTACATTAAGAACCAGACAGTTTTAGAGCCCAGAGAAGGAGAAGTCTGGGCCTGAACTACTCAGCACTTTGAAAATGGTAAACTACCAGCAATGTTTGCCTTTAAACGACCATATTATTGTCAGAATAGTCCATGAAATGTACTAAGACAAAACCATAAAGTACATTCAAGCCTATTTCAGCATTTCATGCATTGCTCATGACATTTCATGCATTGCTCATGACATTTCATGCATTGCTCATGATATTTCATGCATTGCTCATGACATTTCAGCAAAGGCAGAAGGAATCAAAAGTGACCTTGGATTAAAGCAATGGTCAAGCAGTAATAATCATTGTAAAACTAAGACCTTCATCGTGCCCTTGGTGTTCGAAAAAGGCAAATCAGACAACTTTCTCCCGCTTTCTTGACTGGCCTGCCTGCCTTGTCCCACTGGCCTGCCTGCCTTGTCCCACTAGCCTGCCTGCCTTGTCCCACTGGCCTGCCTGCCTTGTCCCACTGGCCTGCCCGCCTTGTCCCACATGGCTTCCATGTCGTTTCAACTACAAAGTCCAATGTGATAACGTTTAATTAATAAACTTGAGAAAACTGATTGGATTTGCAAAAAGTCATCAGCGTAGAAATTCCGTATTTTCTTGACCCAACTTTTATTAAGCTAAATCCAATGACATGGTGACAGTTTTAGTTGATTTCATGATAAATTCAGTCTAGATGACAACTCAACCAACTGTAAATGAAGACTAGACGTTGAACTGACGTCTGCCCAGTGGGGGCATGGTTACAGTAGCTGGAGTGCCAGAGATTCAACCTTGGGGATGTTTGTGTTTCGAAGCGAGTTGGAGCTTCAGCAGCCAAATTACCTGCCCTTCTCTCGAGTATGCTTATCTGAAGAGTGCTAGATCCAACCTCCTGGTAATCCATCTCCATCCTACTGCCACAGTTCTGCTATCTGACAGGCCGATAGGCGGCCAGTAGACCCAGGACCTGGCCAGGACTCTCCCTCCGCCCACGGAGACATAGAGGCTATTTTCCTCAATGTTCCGTCCGGTCCAGACTGCTGGCTAATACAAGGTCTATTGATTGCATTTGTAAACTTGGATGTACTTTGGAGTGCGTTTTTGTAAAACCCTTAATGTGTTCCAGAGAGGTTTAACCTGCTTTGCGGTTCTGACTGCTCTGCTGCGGTCTTGGCAACCACCCGCCCACACAGTGAGAGGAGAAAACGAATGGAAACTATGTCCAACTACAGATTAAACTCAAATCTGGAAAAAGTAATTGGATGCATCCCAAAGTACACAATAGGGACTACGGTGCCATTCGGGATGCTAGAAGCAGTATGTATGTGAAATATGCTCAGATTGAGATATGAACCCTCCAGAAACAATGAGACATAGTATTCTGTAGAATCTCAGGATCTAAAGAAGGCATACAAGAGAACATGATCTTTCGGAGTGTAGTACAGGACGTACAATATGACCAGGAATACGTCACAATACCTTCGGTATGGTTGTAAAGATATTGGCCTGTCACCCTTACAATTCAATAAAGCTTCACTTTGAATAATGCAGAAAAGCTGTCGAATATAGCATACTTTTGAGATAAAGGACATCTGGAAACAGGAGTGTATTAATAGCATGTGGCGGAGGTTTAACTCCAGTGGTTTGTGTGGGACACAATGACTCTCACCGCTGTAGTATGAAATGGAATGCCCAGTGCATCCTGGGAAGCATGAGAAGCCAAGAGAAGAGGACAACAGAGGCAAGGCAACACAAACCTTTAATATGAGTCCACTAGACTATATACGGTGTTTAACATTTGTATTTTCATTCTGTTGTTAACATTTTCAATCTGTTGCACACACACACACACACACACACACACACACACACACACACACACACACACACACACACACACACACACACACTCCCCCCCATTCAGAGGGCACCCCCATCTCTCTCTAACCCTGTCTCCCCAGTCAGAGGGTACCCCCATCTCTCTCTAACCCTGTCTCCACAGTCAGAGGGCACCCCCATCTGTCTCTAACCCTGTCTCCCCAGTCAGAGGGTACCCCCATCTCTCTCTAACCCTGTCTCCACAGTCAGAGGGCACCCCCATCTCTCCCTCCCTCCCTGTCTCCCCAGTCAGAGGGCACCCCATCTCTCCCTCCCTCCCTGTCTCCACAGTCAGAGGGCACCCCCATCTCTCCTTCCCTCGCTGTCTCCACAGTCAGAGGGTACCCCCATCTCTCCCTTCCTCCCTCTCTCCCCAGTCAGAGGGTACCCCATCTCTCTCTAACCCTGTCTCCCCAGAGGGTACCCCATCTCTCTCTAACCCTGTCTCCCCAGAGGGTACCCCATCTCTCTCTAACCCTGTCTCCCCAGTCAGAGGTGAACCCCATCTCTCACTTCCTCCCCATCTACCTAGTCAGAGGTGAAAACCATCTCTCCCTCCCTCCCTGTCTCTCCAGTCAGAGGGGACCCCCATCAAATCAAAGTTTATTTGTCATGTGTGCCAAATACAACAGGTGTAGGTAGACCTTACGGTGAAATTCTTACTTACAAGCCCTAACCAACAGTGCATTTTTTAAGTAAAAAATAGGTATTAGGTAAACAATAGATAAGTAAAGACATTTTCAAAAATGCAAATAGTCCAAGTAGCCATTTGATTACCTGTTCAGGAGTCTTCTGGCTTGGGGGTAAAAGCTGTTGAGAAGCCTTTTGGACTTAGACTTGGCACTCTGGTACCGCTTGACATGAAGGAAAGCATAGAGAACAGTCTATAACTGGGGTGGCTAGGGTCTTTGACAATTTTTGGGCCTTCTTCTGACACCGCCTGGTGTAGAGGTCTTGGATGGCAGACAGCTTAGCCCCAGTGATGTACTGGGCCATACACACTACCCTCTGTAGTGCCTTGCGGTCAGAGGCCGAGCAGTTGCCGGTCCAGGCAGTGATGCAACCAGTTAGGATGCTCTCAATATTGCAGCTGTAGAACCTTTTGAGGATCTGAGGACCCATGCCAAATCTTTTCAGTTTCCTGAGGGGGAATAGGTTTTGTCGTGCCCTCTTCACACATGTATTGGTGTGTTTGGACCATTCTAGTTTGTTGGGGATGTGGACACCAAGGAACTTGAAGCTCTCAACCTGCTGTACTTCAGCCCCGTTGGTGAGATGGCGGTGTGCTCAGTACTCCTTTTCCTGTAGTCCACAATTATCTCCTTTGTCTTGATTAAGTTGAGGGATAGGTTGTTATTCTGGCAGCACTCCGGCCAGGTCTCTGACCTCCTCCCTATATGCTGTCTCGTCATTCTCGGTGATCAGGCCTGCCACCGTTGTGTCGTTTGCAAACTGAATTATAGTGTTGGAGTTGTGCCTGGCCATGCAGTCATGGGTGAATAGATAGTACAGGAGGGGACTGAGCACGCACCCCTGAGGGGCTCCAGTGTTGAGGATCAGCGTGGCAGATGTGTTGCTACCTACCCTCACCACCAGGGGAAGGCCCGTCAGGAAGTCCAGGATCCAGTTGCAGAGGGAGGTGTCTATTTCCAGGATCCTTAGCTTATTGATGAGCGTTGAGGGCACTATGGTGTTGAATGCTGAGCTGTAGTCAATGAACAGCATTCTCACGTAGGTGTTCCTTTTGTCCAGGTGGGAAAGGGCCGTGTGGAGTGCAATAGAGATGTCATCATCTGTGAATCTGTTTGAGCGGTATGCACATTGGAGTGGGTCTAGGGTTTCTGGGATAATGGCATTAACGTGAGCCATTACCAGCCTTTCAAAGCACTTCATGGCTACGAACCGGGTTTGTAGTCATTTAGGCAGGTTACCTTAGTGATCTCGGACATAGGGACTATGGTGGTCTACTTGAAGCATGTTGGTATTACAGACTCAAGCAGGGACATGTTGAAAATGTCAGTGAAGACACCTGCCAGTTGGTCAGCACATCCCCGGAGCACACATCCTGGTAATCAGTCTGGCCCAGCGGCCTTGTGAATGTTGACCTGTTTAAAGGTCCATCTCTCCTACCTCCTCATCTCCCCAGTTAGAGGGGACCCCCATCTCTCTCTAACCCCCTCTCTCCAGTCAGAAGGTACCCCCATTTCTCTCTAACACCGTCTCCCCAGTCAGAAAGGACCCCCATCTCTCTCTAACCCCGTCTCCCCAGTAAGAGGGGACCCCCATCTGTCTCTAACCCCGTCTCCCTAGTCAGAGGGGACCCCCATCTGTCTCTAACCCCGTCTCCCCAGTCAGAGGGGACCCCCATCTGTCTCTAACCCCATCTCCCTAGTCAGAAGGGACCCCCATTTCTCCTACCTCCCTGTCTCCCCAGTCCAAGGGGAACCACATATCTCCTACCTCCCTGTCTCCCCAGTCCAAGGGGAACCACATATATCCTACCTCCCTGTCTCCCCAGTCCAAGGGGAACCACATATCTCCTACCTCCCTGTCTCCCCAGTCCAAGGGGAACCACATATCTCCTACCTCCCTGTCTCCCCAGTCCAAGGGGAACCACATATCTCCTACCTCCCTGTCTCCCCAGTCCAAGGGGAACCACATATCTCCTACCTCCCTGTCTCCCCAGTCCAAGGGGAACCACATATCTCCTACCTCCCTGTCTCCCCAGTCCAAGGGGAACCACATATCTCCTACCTCCCTGCAAACTTGACACTGCAAACTGGGAGATTGGAAAAAAGAAGAAGAAGAACTTGGAGTTTCCCCCCAAAAAACAAGTCTGTTGTGAAATTGGTATTTTGGTGATGACTCATATCAGGAGGTAATAGTAAATATGCTCTGAAAAAAGCAGATCCCTATCCACACTATACCCTATATAATGCACTACTTTTAACCAGATCCCTATGGGCCCTGGTCAAAAGCAATGCATCACATAGGGAATAGGATTCCATTCGAGATTCAGTCTACTATAGTTGACAATGTGTTTTTTGAAATAACTAGTGCTGAGCGATTCATGATTTTTTTCTAGGTCAGTTTGTTCTCGGTTCGATTAAAAAAAATAATCATGGTTTTTGATTTCAAAATGAAATAATGACATTAAAATATATATTTGCATTTTTTATGGATATTCCAAAGCCAAAAATAGTGAACATTCAATTGCCAAAACATTGAAAATATTCAATCGTCTGTCAGGTTGCTCCCGCTCTCCCTGTCTGGCGCTCGAGGGCGACAGGCTGCCCTTCATTACGCACAGCTGCGCAATATTGGACTCACCTGGACCCCATTACTTTGTTGATTACCCCCTCTATATCTGTTCCCTGTGTCATCATTGATGCCCTTATTTTTCCCCTGTCTAGACGCTGTTCCTGTTCTGTTTCATGTCCATTGTTTATTAAATGTTAATTCCCCAAACCTGCTTCTCGTAGACTTCAATAGAAAAATGGGAAAGTTGAATTCTTCTTATTATTTTTTATTAGATTTTTTGATGTCTCTAGCTAGCCAGACAACGTTATCTCTGTGTTCCCCAAACTGTACTGTCTGTAGTCATCCTGTTTAGCTAGCCTGGCTAAGCATGATGCAAAGCTGTCTGACAAAGTTATTTTACGAGTTCTTCAAAGTATACTTCCAAGAACTGTGTCTATCCTTCTCTCTAGTCATAGTGTCGTGTACATTCCCCTCTCATGAGGTCTGTGTGTATCTAACCTATCGCAGTAGGCGTAAAAGTGTATCAATCTCTGTCTGAGCAGGAAAAAAAAGATGCAATGGATTATGGTCATTGCAGTTAATTACCACGTTTCTGAACTAGGCTGAACTAGGTTGAATATTTCCTTAATGAAAACTCCCTTCAGCCCAGCATCACAAATAGTTATTGAGTTGATTTCTCCTGTGAATTATTTGATTTCTCTCTAGAGAAACGGCACGCTGGGCTCACAAAAACAAATGAACTAAATGAAATTCAAAATAATTGAACCGACCTCGGTCAATTAGTTGTTTAATAACCAAGAAAAAAGGAAATGTTGGTTAATCGCGCAGCACTAGAAATGACCTAATTTAGATCAATCTTACTGACTACAGTAATATACTACAATCTAGTTTCAGATAGGACTGACGGAAAGAGTGAATGGCTGATATCAAACTAAAGGGTATCTCTCAGATGCCTAAGCATGATGGAATGGTACATACACAGAACACATTGTTTAGGTGCTATGCCTGCCTGTATGTGTGTGTGTGTGTGTGTGTGTGTGTGTGTGTGTGTGTGTGTGTGTGCACATACGTGTGTGTGTGTGTGTGTGTGTGTGTGTGTGTGTGTGTGTGTGTGTGTATGTGCATACATGTGTGTGTGTGTGTGTGTGTGTGTGTGTGTGCGGCTCGGTGTTTGCAGTCCTCCAATACTGCCACCGACCTACCTTCGTCACAGCTCTTCCACTCCCCTTTGAATGCGATCAGAAACAAACTTTCGTCTCCACCCTTCACTTCTGAAGCCAGTGGTGTATTCATTATCGCAAACCGTAGCAAACCAAAGCAAAACATTTCGCAACAGAAAACTTTTTGCAAGGAAAACTTGTAAAAACACCCAGAATGGCTGTTTGGTTCTTAGTGAAAACACACAGGATGGCTGTTTGATTCTTATTGAAAACACACAGGATGGCTGTTTGATTCTTATTGAAAACACACAGGATGGCTGTTTGATTCTTATTGAAAACACACAGGATGGCTGTTTGATTCTTATTGAAAACACGCAGGATGGCTGTTTGATTCTTATTGAAAACACGCAGGATTGCCAGGGAAGCAGCACCATCAGGCATGGAACCTTCATTTCTCTGTCTAATTTATTTCATTTAACAATGCAAATCTGTTTGATTGGCTGTAATGGCATAGCAAAAAAACGTCTTTTTTTTTACTGTACCCAATGGTAAGACACCAAACATGAACAATGACTTTGTTTTGAAGAGAACATATTGTTTTCTACACAGTGGAGGAAAAGATGTAGGAGATTAGAGGTCTGTTATAGGAGAGGGTGAGAGTGAGACCAGGCGTGTCCTGTCTATCCCACTAAGACCATTACACAGATAATGGTCGCACATGCTCGGCTATGATGCCTTGGGATCTATCTCAATGACCTGAGTGCCACTGACAGACTGCAGTCTTGTTAGACAGCGTCTTGACCTTGCTAGGAAAGGAGTGATGGAGGGAGGGAAGGATGGATGGAGGGAGGGAAGGAGTGATGGAGGGAGGAAAGGAGTGATGGAGGGAGGGAAGGAGTGATGGAGGGAGGGAAGGAGTGATGAGGGAGGAAAGGAGTGATGGAGGGAGGGAAGGAGTGATGAGGGAGGAAAGGAGTGATGGAGGGAGGGAAGGAGTGATGAGGAAGACTAATCATATACTACTCTAGAGACAGGAGGAAGATTAATCATAGACCACTGTAGAAACAGGATGAAGACTAATCATAGACTACTGTAGAAACAGGAGGAAGACTAATCATAGACTACTGTAGAAACAGGAGGATGACTAATCAAAGACTACTGTAGAAACAGGAGGAAGACTAATCATAGACTACTGTAGAAACAGGAGGAAGACTAATCATAGACTACTGTAGAAACAGGAGGAAGACTAATCATAGACTACTGTAGAAACAGGATGAAGACTAATCATAGACTACTGTAGAAACAGGAGGAAGACTAATCATAGACTACTGTAGAAACAGGAGGAAGACTAATCATAGACTACTGTAGAAACAGGAGGAAGACTAATCATAGACCACTGTAGAAACAGGAGGAAGACTAATCATATACTACTGAAGAGATAGGAGGAAGACTAATCATAGACTACTGTAGAAACAGGAGGAAGACTAATCAGACTACTGTAGAAACAGGAGGAAGACTAATCATAGACTACTGTAGAAACAGGAGGAAGATTAATCATAGACCACTGTAGAAACAGGAGGACGACTAATCATAGACTACTGTAGAAACAGGAGGAAGACTAATCATAGACTACTGTAGAAACAGGAGGAAGACTAATCAGACTACTGTAGAAACAGGAGGAAGACTAATCATAGACTACTGTAGAAACAGGAGGAAGACTAATCAGACTACTGTAGAAACAGGAGGAAGACTAATCATAGGCTACTGTAGAAACAGGAGGAAGACTAATCATAGACTACTGTAGAAACAGGAGGAAGACTAATCATAGACTAGTTTATCTGGAATACAAATCAAAATGTCACACAGTCACAAATATACTGAATCTCTATCAAGTCATGAAGCTCTGGAGCGTCTACTTAATGACTACAATGTACTGTGTACTTAATGTACTTAATGACTACAATGTACTGAGTGTGGTTGGCAAGATAGACCTTCTATGGTCCCTGCTCTGTCTTGGGAGGACGGGTTGGTTGGAGACATTATTAAGGGCTCCACAGCTCCTTTGAAAGGAGATGGAAGGCTGCCTGCCACAGAGTGAGGTAGGCAGAACAAAGCTTTTTTTCGGTCCCATAGGGCGCCTCCCCACACTTTCATGTGGACAGGAGCTGTCTGAACCGCTCGCAATCTCACGCTGATACACACAAACAGAGAAATGTGAAGAAAATAAAGTTTTCCAACATTGGACTCATTGAATGGGAATGTCTAAAATAGAAAACTTGTATGAAATACACTTGAATGGGTACAGCGAACCAGGATTCAGTCGTATTACAGGTTCTTCAACAGTATAATGTATCGTAGGTTTCATTGATTCAAGGACACATGCTTTACTGTTACACACACCATATGATATTGTAGAGTTTAAGATCCTTTAAAAGTTGAAGTTTTAAACATTGTTTATGATACTTTTCCTGGAGGTGTGATCTATTTCAAAACCATCCAACATGATATCAAACTATAAAACCTTGTGTAGATTATTACATCTACAGTACAAACACAAGTTAGTCATATTTATGTATGTCTTCTGAACGAATGGCCGTCGTAAGTCTTTAAATAAAACTGACCTTATGTCCTGATCGTAAGTAAAGAGACATCTGAAAACAACACAGCATTTCAAACTCCTAGGATTTATGCAAAGCTCTGTCCATAAGGATAGGCATCATTTGACTTGGACGACTTCACTTAACCAACAAATGTGTTTTATCCCTATACTTTATGAAAGACGGACAATACATGAAACAGTGCCGGACCAACTAATAGGCTATGCACTCTGAGTAATCGCTGGAGCATGATGGAGAAATGGAATAACTGTTGAGTTGATTTTGCTGGGTTAACTGGATAAAAGCTGCCTGGACTCAGCCCCCTGTAATTACTGCACTACTGGGGATGATGGTTAGTGTCAGGGTCACAACATGGTCATGTCAGGACCAGGGCAGAAATGACAGAGGAATCCCCAGTACATGTGTCGGGTGGCCATTATCAAAGTCCCAACTGTTTCACACACAGAAGGAGGCATTTAGACATGTTAAAGGATCAAATAGTTTCACTTGTCAGATCTCCTGCGAAGAGGACTTTTGGGAATGGTTGAAAAGGTTACATTAGAGCATTAAAACCTACATAGAGATACATAGGTAGAGATATATAGGTAGAGAAATATAGGTAGAGAGATATAGGTAGAGAGATATAGGTAGAGAGAGAGAGATAGAGACCAAAACACTCTATCTTTACATGTCAGTGTTTGTGTGCGGCCATGCAGGGATGAAACGGAGGCAACCAGAGAGCCAGCCAGGACACTGATACTCCTCCTAGGGGGTAATCAGTTGGAGCCAAAGCGGCCTGTCTGATGGCTGCATCTGTGAGGCAGAGGAAAGCTGCCTGCATGTAAGGACCCTTACTCTCTTATGCTCTCCTGGGTGCAACACAGATACAGATAAACCAATTCCCGTTTCCCCGACAAGGCTCCTGGGTTCAGGGGCAGCAGCTGCCGAGACTAATGACATTGTCTACAAGGGAATCAAATGGGCCCTGGCGAAAAAAATATATATACATTTAAGAAGATGAGAGGAAGAAAGGGAGGGAGGAGAGAGGAGAGAGGAGATAGGAGAGTGAGAGAGCAAGAGAGAGAGAGAGACAGCGAAAGAGAGAGGGAAGAGAGGTAGGCTACCACTTCATCTTGGCTCAGTGGGTGTGACTGGTTTTACCCCAGGTCCCCCGTGGAGAAACAGTGGCTCCTTGTCAAAGACTGAAAGATTGCAACATAACAATATCACTAAAGGAACCCCTTGAGGAATGCAACTATTTGTTGGCAACTGCACAGGCCTCTAAAATCAGCCTTTCTTTCCTGTGTTTTTGGCAGTGCAGTTTCCCCTTGATAGTCTTTGGCTAATTCCATTCTGTCTTAATCAGGGCTTCGTTTACCAGAGCCTTCGCATAGTAAAGATCATCGTTAGAACCTTCTTACAATGTATCTTTAATAGCCAAGGTGTTTCCCAGAGCCTTAGATAGTAACGCAGCTCTTAAAAACCTTGGCACATCTACGAATGATCCAGAGCACTTTTCCCCTTAATTTATAACACAGCTGCTGCTACGTAATAAAACAGGTCCATAAATTAAGAGAACAGGCAGGAGGGCAGCAATGTCATAAGAAGGTTTCTGTAGGTTTCTGTATGTAGACCCTGTGGAGGAGGAGGAGGAGGATGATGAGGAGGACAGGAGGAATATGATGACGAAGAGGAGGAGGAAGAGGAGGAGGAGAAGAGGAAGATGATGATGAAGAGTAGAAGGAGGAGGAAGAGGGGGAGGAAGAGGAGGAGGAGAAGAGGAAGATGATGATGAAGAGGAAGGGGAAGAGGGGGAAGAAGAGGAGGAGGAGGGTGAGCTTCTCCACCTTGAGTAGCGTAAGTATTGTGTAGATTCCAAGATGATCAGTTTGAGATATGATAAATTGTCTCTTTGTCAACCCAATAATTATTTGTTAAAGCATTTCAACTGAATTGATTTGAGTTATGATTACTTTGGTGGAATAAAATGCTATTCGATGAGCAATGCTTTTCTTTAACATGAACAAAAACAACTATCTTACATTCCTGTCAAAATCTATATCTCATCAAAGCTTGCTTTGATTGTGACCTATATTCTTATTCAATATTCAGCTTAGACAGAGACAGATATTTTGGCCCTCAGTTTCATTGTCAGTTTTTTATTTTTATCTCCATCCTCATCAGTATGCTGTTTCCATGCCATCACAAACACATAATGCGGGGAGGCATTATTGGAAGAGGCCTTTTCTTTCCTCTGGTGCTTTGATGCTGCCTCACCTCCCTCTCACCTGCCTGCCTTGCTGGCGTCAGATGCAGTATGCATAATGAAATGACAGAGGGCTGGTGCACCAGTCTGGGACCACAGATGACGACCAACGGATGTCCCGTGAGACTCCCTATGCAACCAGTATTTGATAAGCTTATTGGGGGGTAAGGTGGTGGTGGTGGTGGGGGGTCTGTGTATAATTCCATGTGTGTGTGTGTGTGTGTGTGTGTGTACCTGCATGTGTGTGTGTGTGCATGCCTGCCTACGTACGTCTGAGTGTGCCTACATGTGTTAGCCTAACTCCATGCGTATGTGTGTAGTTGCATGTGTGTGTGTACATGCCTTCATGCGTGTGTGTGAGTATACAGAGAACAGAAAATGTGTCTAGGGAAATCAAGGCAGAGGGGGCCTCCTCTCCTCTCCTCTCTTCTCTTCTCCTCTCCTCTCTTTGCCTCTCCTGCCTCCTCTCTTCGCTTCTAGTATTCTCATCTTCTCGCCTCTCCTGCCTCCCTCTCCTCTCCTCACCCTCTCCTCTCCTCTCCTCTCCTCTCCTCTCCTCTCCTCTCCTCTCCTCTCCTCTCCTCTCCTCTCCTCTCCTCTCCTCTCCTCTCTCGTCTCGTCTCGTCTCCTCTGCTCTCCTCTGCTCTCCTCTGCTCTGCTCTGCTCTCCTCTCCTCTCCTCTGCTCTCCTCTCCTCTCTTCTGCTCTCTTCTCTTCTCTTCTCCTCGCTTGCCCCCCCCTCTTCACTTCTCTCCTCTCATCTCCTCTCAGGTAGTCTAGTGGTTAGAGTGTTGGGCCAGTAACTGAAAGGTTGCTAGATTGAATCCCTGAGCTGAAAAGGTCAAAATCTGTCGTTCTGCCTCTGAACAAGGCAGTTAACCCACTGTTCCTAGGCTGTCATTGTAAATAAGAATTTGTTCTTAACTGACTTGCCTAGTTAAATAAAAAAATATATCTTCTCTCCACTGTGTGATGTGTGAGGCTGACTGATGATCGTAACATAACCACCACATCCATGCAGCCAGCATCACAGCTTTTCATTACCCCAACCGTGAATGCATCTCTTCCCCCTGTGCCAGCGGCTGCAAGGTCAGGTTGCAAGCAGGGCCATCAATCACAGCAGCACTCTGTCTGTGTCCCAAATGGCATCCTATTCCCTATGTAGTCCACTACTTTTTCCTGGAGGACTTTTGGCCCTAGTCAAATGTAGTGTACTAGATTGGAAACATTTGCGACTCCAGATCCAGATCCACTCCCAGTCCTGGAGTCTTCAATCCCCATCCCACAGGGGTGCACTGCACTGCATGCACAGTGAGAGCTAATAGCAGCATGGCAACGTGTGTGTATGGGCGTGCGTGCAAGTGTGTGGGCCTATAATAGCTAGCAGCACAGACAGGCAGACGCAGAGCTGGAATGGGCTGGGGGGATCTGTCAATCCACAGTGGGCTGGGGGACCTGTCAATCCACAGTGGGCTGGGGGATCTGTCCATCTGTGGGCTGGGACATCTGTCACTCCACAGTGGGCTGGGACATCTGTTAATCCACAGTGGTCTGGGGGGATCTGTCACTCCATAGTGGGCTGGGGGATCTGTCAATCCACAGTGGGCTGGGAGATCTGTCAATCCACAGTGGGCAAGGGGATCTGTCAAACCACAGTGGGCTGGGGGGATCTGTCACTCCACCGTGGGCTGGGGGATCTGTCAATCCACAGTGGGCTGGGGGATCTGTCAATCTGTGGGATCTGTCACTCCACAGTGGGCTGGGGGGGATCTGTCAATCTGTCGGTTGAGGTATCTGTCACTCCACAGTGGGCTGGGGATCTGTCAATCTGTGGGCTGAGGGATCTGTCACTCCACAGTGGGCTGGGGGATCTGTTAATCCACAGTGGGCTGGGGGATCTGTTAATCCACAGTGGGCTGGGGGAATCTCTCACTCCACAGTAGGCTGGGGATCTGTCACTCCACAGTGGGCTGGGGGAACTGTCAATCCACAGTGGGCTGGGGGATCTGTCAATCTGTGGGCTGGGGGATTTGTCAATCCACAGTGGGCTGGGGGATCTGTCATTCCATAGTGGGCTGGGGGATCTGTCATTCCATAGTGGGCTGGGGGATCTGTCAATCTGTGGGCAATGGGATCTGTCAATCCACAGTGGGCTGGGGGATCTGTCACTCCACAGTGGGTGAGGAGATCTGTCAATCCACAGTGGGCGAGGGGATCTGTCAAACCACAGTGGGCTGGGGGATCTGTCACTCCACAGTGGGCTGGGGGATCTGTCAATCCACATTGGGCTGGGGGATCTGTCACTCCACAGTGGGCTGGGAGATCTGTCAATCTGTGGGCTGGGGGATCTGTCACTCCACAGTGGGCTGAGGGATCTGTCAATCTGTGGGCTGAGGGATCTGTCACTCTACAGTGGGCTGGGGGATCTGTCAATCTGTGGGTTGAGGGATCTGTCACTCCACAGTGGGCTGAGGGGATCTGTTAATCCACAGTGGGCTGGGGGAATCTCTCACTCCACAGTGGGCTGGGGGATCTGTCACTCCACAGTGGGCTGGGGGAACTGTCAATCCACAGTGGGCTGGGGGATCTGTCAATTCCACAGTGGGCTGGGGGATCTGTCAATCCACAGTGGGCTGGGGGATCTGTCAATCCACAGTGGCTGGGGGGATCTGTCACTCCACAGTGGGCGTGGGGATCTGTCACTCCACCGTGGGCTGGAGGGATCTGTCACTCCACAGTGGGTGAGGGGATCTATCCCTACACAGTGGGCTGGGGGATCTGTCACTCCACAGTGGGCTGGGACATCTGTTAATCCACAGTGGGTGAGGAGATCTGTCAATCCACAGTGGGCTGTCACTCCACAGGGGCGAGGGGATCTGTCACTCCACAGTGGGCGAGGGGATCTGTCACTCCACAGTGGGTGAGGAGATCTGTCAATCCACAGTGGGCGAGGGGATCTGTCCCTACACAGTGGGCGAGGGGATCTGTCCCTACACAGTGGGCGAGGGGATCTGTCCCTACACAGTGGGCGGGGATCTGTCACCCCACAGTGGGCGAGGGATCTGTCACTCCACAGTGGGCGAGGGATCTGTCCCTACACAGTGGGCGAGGGGATCTGTGACTCCACAGTGGGCGAGGGGATCTGTCCCTACACAGTGGGCGAGGGGATCTGTCACTCCACAGTGGGCTGGGACATCTGTTAATCCACAGTGGGTGAGGAGATCTGTCAATCCACAGTGGGCGAGGGATCTGTCACTCCACAGTGGGCGAGGGGATCTGTCACTCCACAGTGGGCGAGGGGATCTGTCACCCCACAGTGGGCGAGGGGATCTGTAACTCCACAGTGGGCGAGGGGATCTGTCACTCCACAGTGGGCGAGGGGATCTGTCACTCCACAGTGGGCGAGGGGATCTGTCACTCCAAAGCTTTAACACTAAAATTTGGGATTAGGATTGAATAGTATAAACTTGGCAGACGGACGGCTTGAAGGTGTGTGTGTGTGGGTGTAAGTCTATGTCTCAGTTTCCCATCTCTGCATTTCTCAGCATTGTTGGATATCACATTTCCACCCAGCCAGACACTTTAATTACTCCTGGCTGACCTGAGCATCAGCCCGCATCAGCAGCCATAGCACTGAAGCTAGCTAGCTGCTCTGGCGTTAACACGCACATACACACACACACTCAACAACACACTCACACATTAAGGTCACTAAGGATCCTAGCCTTGCTGGGTCTACCATGGGGGAGTAGATTGTTTAATCTTCTGCTACACGACATGTGCCATTGGCACCGTAAGGTTTGGGACGAAGTCTCTGGCAGCACAGACACAGAGAGTGGAACACCAACAAGAGGACAGACAATGAAACGACTGAGTGAGGTACTGCTCAGCACCTTCCCTGAGTTTCTGATGCACACTTACAACACAAGCAGTCATGCGGTGACACTGTGAGTGTGTGTGTGAGAGAGAGAGAGAGAGAGGGAGAGAGAGAGAGAGAGAGAGAGAGAGAGAGAGGGAGGGAGAGAGAGAGAGAGAGAGAGGAGAGAGAGAGAGAGAGAGAGAGAGGGAGTGAGAGACCAAAAACCAACTCTTTACATGTCAGTGTCATTCTGTTGACTCCCCAGCCTGGCCTCTTCCCTTCATTAGGCATCCCAGAGATATGTGTGTGTGTGAGTGCACACGTGAGATATAAATTCTACCGGCAGTCATTCTATTTATGGTACATGTTAAAATAATTATCTGCTCTACATCATTTTAGGAGTTGTATTTAACCGACTATGCAGAGACTTCTGTACAAATACCGACTTGTACAATCTGTAAATAGCAAAAGAGCGAGCCAGGTGTGTATTTCAAAGCAGACTATTATTGACGCTGGGTTGTTAAATGTAGCAGTTGTGTCCACTCTTATGTTCTTAGGACCCCCAGGCATAGTGCTGTGTTAATGGTGGAGTGGGATCACTGCGGCTGCAGAAAGATGGCGTCTCTTATTCCTGCTTCTGTTTCTCTTATTCCTGCTTTGGATTATCTTATTCCTGCTTTGGCTTCTCTTATTCCTGCTTCGGTTTCTCTTACTCCTGCTTCTGTTTCTCTTATTCCTGCTTTGTCCTTTATTATTCCTGCTTTGGCTTCTAACATTCCTGCTTTGGCGTCTCTTACTCCTGCTTTGGCTTCTCTTATTCCTGCTTTGGCGTCTTTTACTCCTGCTTTGGTTTCTCTTATTCCTGCTTTGGCTTCTATTGTTACTGCTTTGGCTTCTATTATTCCTGATTTGGCTTCTCTTATTCCTGATTTGACTTCTCTTAATCCTGCTTTGGTTTCTCTTATTCCTGCTTTGTCTTCTCTTATTCCTGCTTTGGCTTCTCTTATTCTTGCTTTGGTTTCTCTTATTCCTGCTTTGTCTTCTCTTATTCCTGCTTTGGCTTCTCTTACTCCTGCTTTGGATTCTCTTATTCCTGCTTTGGTTTCTCTTATTCCTGCTTTGGCTTCTCTTATTCCTGCTTTGGCTTCTCTTACTCCTGCTTCGGATTCTCTTACTCCTGCTTCGGTTTCTCTTATTCCTGCTTTGGCGTCTCTTATTCCTGCTTTTGCTTCTCTTACTCCTGTTTTGGCTTCTTTTATTCCTGCTTTGGCTTCTATTATTTCTGCTTTGGCGTCTCTTATTACCGCTTTGCCTTGTCTTAATCCTGCTTTGGCTTTTATTATTCCTGCTTTGGCTTCTATTATTCCTGCTTTGGTTTCTCTTATTCTTGCTTTGGCTTCTCTTACTCCTGCTTTGGTTTATCTTATTCCTGCTTTGGCGTCTCTTGATTACTGTTGTTTGGTTTGTTTTCCACTTTGAAAATAAGTTAAATCGCTTTAGGAAAAGGGGACACCTAGTCAGTTGCAAAACACAATGCACTCAACCTGAAATGTGCCTTCCACATTTAACCCAATCCATTTGAATCAGAGAAGGGCTGGAGGTGGCCTTAGTCAACTCATCTGAATCAGAGAGGTGCAGGAGGTGTCCTTAATCAACATCCATGTCATCATCCCCCGAGGAGCAGTTGTTGTTGGGAGGTTAATTACCTTGCTCAAGGGCAGAACAGCAGATTTTTTCACCTTGCCGCTCGGGGATTCAAACCAGCAATGTTTTGGTTACTGATCCAAAGCTCTAAACCGCTAGACTCCCTGCCTCCCCTCACCTGGCATCTACTCAGTGCATATTTGTCCCCCAATCAATCAATCAATCAATCAATATGTGTCCTGAAAGGAAGCTAGTTCTGAAGACGTCAGTTTCCCTCTGAGGTCATCAGAGTATGGCTATATGTATATGTATTGAACCGGTATCTATATTTATACAGGGAATCCCAATTGAGACCAGGGTCTTATTCAATGGTGCCCTGTGTTACAAGAATAAACCAATCCAAACAGCTTAAACAGTTACAATTACAAATATAAACAGAGCAGATGTATTAGATTATACAAGTCTGAAATGAACCTAATGAAACCATATGCAGAGACATGTTTTTAGATGAACAATAGACTCTGTCTTTATGGTCCCAGTGAGACTATATACTACTGCAGCAAGTCATCCCCTCTAACTATACAGTAACTACATAATAAACAAACCCATCTGAAAGCAACAACCAAAGTGCTTAGGAGGCACATGGCTCCCAATGGGTTATAATATAATGAAATGATCTATGAAATGCGACATCAGGAAAATGCATATGTTAATGAATAGGCGTTGCTAGTCCCCCCTAACTCAACGTGTTACTGATGGCTAAGCAGTGACTTCTCCTGCCATGTTCTTCCCAGCCAAGGGACCACAGCCATTTGTACACCCACCGGTTCATCACCTCTATCCATCCAATTAACAACAGCTGCCAAGCAGGCCAGGCCTGTGTGTGCGTCTGTGTTGTGTTTCTGTGTGGTGTGTGTGTGCGTGTGTGTGTGTGTTTGATGTGTGTGTGTGTGTGTGTTTTTGTGTTTGATGTGTGTTTGATGTGCGTGTGTGTGTGTGTGTGTGTTTTTGTTTTGTGTTTGATGTGTGTGTGTGTGTGTGTTTTTGTGTTTGATGTGCGTGTGTGTGTGTGTGTGTGTGTGTGTGTGTGTGCTTGTGGTGTGTATGTGTGGTGTGTGTGTGTGTATGGTGTATGGTGTGTGTGTGGTGTATGGTGTGTGTGTGTGTGTGTGTGTGTGTATGTGTGTGTGTGTGTGTGTGTGCTTGTGGTGTGTGGTATGTGTGGTGTGTGTGTGTGTATGGTGTATGGTGTGTGTGTGTGTGTGGTGTGTATGGTGTGTGTGTGTGTGTATAGTAACAACATTACCCCTTCTAACCACAAACTGCCAGAGCAACGGTGTAGCACATTCCTTCCTGGTGTGAGGTTCGTTTGAGTGAACTCCTGAGCGAAGACACGTTGCAGCCGTCTACTTCTTACATCACGATTAAAACATTAGTCTGGAGGGAGAAGACGTGCTGTGCCAGAAGCTTTTAAACTAAACTGTTATAAGATTTTGAAGAAGAAGGAAAAAAAAACGGAGCTGGGAGGATGATGAGGAGGCGGTTTGTGCTCTTAGGACCAATTCTGGGGAGACTTTGACATAAAGAGACTCACTCAGTGACGTCATCACTGGGGAGGGAGTAATGGGTTCTAAGGAACTACAGTGTTGTTAGTGTAATCCGGAGATAGGAGTCACTGACGAGCTGTACTGTACTGGGTGAAGTGTTAGTTGCAGAACACAGACAGCAGTCCTATCAGCGGTGCACAGCGCTAAATTAAATCTCCTCCGAGTTGTCCGCACACGACGTCCTAAAGGTGTATCTAGTGCAGGTCCACATAGGGGCATATAGAGACATTGTCCAGAAAGGCTGAATCCTGAAAACATTACAAACGGAAGTCTATTGATCTTCACGGGTTATGTGTGTTTCTGTGTTACAGAGGCAACATACTGTAAACATTACAAAAATTAGAGAAACCTTTCATTTACTATTTCATCTTTAAAATCTCCCAACCATGTCCGAGAAGATATCTAATATCCCCATCATTAATCCATCACTAACCAATTGAAATCATGCATGGAAGTCAAGACTGGTATCATGCACTGAAATCAAATCAAATCCAGAAAATCAAGTTTGCCTAAACAGCATAAGCCTGCCTCCCCAGAGGGCAGCAGTTTTGTTGGCCTTAATCTCCTAACACCTGCTGTTAGTGGCAGGTAGGTGCTGGCAGAGCACTTCCCCTCCTAGGCAGATGGCAGGGGAGACTATGGCTACATTCCAAATAGCATCCTACTCCCTTTTTTTCCCCAGGGTGCAGAGGGCTCTGGTCAAAAGTAGTTCACTTTGTAGGGAATAGGGTGCCATTTGAGGCACAGACTACAGTATCTGGTGGGACTGCCGTGATATTGCTTAGACATCAATCCTACAGGGGGCATCGCGTTAAAGAGAGGAGATGAGGAAATGTCAAAGTGTGTGGGAAGAGCAGATTGAAAAACAGAGTGGTGTCTTGGTTTACAAGGTGGGTTGGATTACTGGGCAGGGAAAGGGTCCAAACCGTTTATACACCAGGTTGGGAAGTAGAGCATAGCATTCCCAAGGCACCAATATGTAAAGTTTAGCCCGGCCACTTTGCATTGTGATAGTCCTTTGTCATTTCATCACTTTTCTGTGGGAGGGCATTTTTCTTGTTCCAATCGAGGGGAAAAAGCTGTGAGTGATTACAAAACTAGATAATACAACAAGACCTATCTAGTCTGTGAAAGCTGTGAGTGATTACAAAACTAGATAATACAACAAGACCCATCTAGTCTGTGAAAGCTGTGAGTGATTACAAGACTAGATAATACAACAAGGCCCATCTAGTCTGTGAAAGCTGTGAGTGATTACAAAACTAGATAACACAACAAGACCCATCTAGTCTGTGAAAGCTGTGAGTGATTACAAAACTAGATAATACAACAAGACCCATCTAGTCTGTGAAAGCTGTGAGTGATTACAAGACTAGATAATACAACAAGGCCCATCTAGTCTGTGAAAGCTGTGAGTGATTACAAAACTAGATAACACAACAAGACCCATCTAGTCTGTGAAAGCTGTGAGTGATTACAAAAATATATCATAAAACAAGACCCATCTAGTCTGTGAAAGCTGTGAGTGATTACAAAACTAGATAATACAACAAGACCCATCTAGTCTGTGAAAGCTGTGAGTGATTACAAAACTAGATAATACAACAAGGCCCATCTAGTCTGTGAAAGCTGTGAGTGATTACAAAAAGATATCATAAAACAAGACCCATCTAGTCTGTGAAAGCTGTGAGTGATTACAAAAAGATATCATAAAACAAGACCCATCTAGTCTGTGAAAGCTGTGAGTGATTACAAAACTAGTTAATACAACAAGACCCATCTATTCTGTGAAAGCTGTGAGTGATTACAAAACTAGATAACACAACAAGACCCATCTAGTCTGTGAAAGCTGTGTGATGACTAAAAACTTTCTCAGTAGCTAGCTGTCTTAGATCTCTTTTGATGTTAAATCCAATAAGTCTCAGGTCATTGAGCAAGAACCATAAAGAATAATAAAACTGGTCTATGATGCAATTATTACGTGCTGAGAGTAAATCACATGGTCAAACTCTACTGTCAATACATGGAGTGTTGGAATACATTTCCCATTTCCCATGTTTGGGGCATTCATTTTAAAACAACATGGAAGCCCAGACAGAAAGGGATTGTGGGCGGGGTTATCCATCCATACCTCTAAACAAAAGGACCAATAGGAGGAAATAGCAACGAGACAAAAAGGTTTCAGCATTATTGTTGGTCAATCAAAAGTGTTTGCTAGATTCCCTCATAGTGCCATGCCAGTTTACTGAGACATTGTACTAAGTCATCTTTGACCATATCGATTTACTCATGCAAATCAATGTAATGTTTTTCTCTCTTCATCTTTCTCTTTCTCCTCTGCTCTCTTTCCCTCGCTCTCCTTCCATCTCTCTCTCCCTCTTACCCCCTCTCCCTTTCTCTCCGACACAGAGACAAAGGGGCCCTCCTTAGAGTCTTAATCTGACACAGAGACAAAGGGGCCCTCTTTAGAGTCTTAATCTGACAGAGACAAAGGGGCCCTCCTTAGAGTCTTACTCTGACACAGAGACAAAGGGGCCCTCCTTAGAATCTTAATCTGACACAGAGACAAAGGGGCCCTCCTTAGAGTCTTAATCTGACACAGAGACAAAGGGGCCCTCCTTAGAGTCTTAATCTGACACAGAGACAAAGGGGCCCTCCTTAGAGTCTTAATCTGACACAGAGACAAATGGGCCCTCCTTAGAGTCTTAATCTGACAGAGACAAAGGGGCCCTCCTTAGAGTCTTACTCTGACACAGAGACAAAGGGGCCCTCCTTAGAGTCTTAATCTGACACAGAGACAAAGGGGCCCTCCTTAGAGTCTTACTCTGACACAGAGACAAAGGGGCCCTCCTTAGAGTCTTACTCTGACACAGAGACAAAGGGGCCCTCAGAGTCTTAATCTGACACCTTAAAGTTAACTTTACGGCAAAGTGGTAGCAATCCATCTCAAGGACTACTTGAGTAGAAACGGAAAAGGGGGATTGTCTGGAACGTGACAAAGACAAAACGGTGGGAGCACCTTTTTCTAAGGTGTGACATGATGTAATCTGCCAAAAGTATGATAAATGAGTGACGGGATAATGTACTAAATTGAAGGATTAGCCATGTGAAAGATGACAAAGGGAGGAGAGACAAAGACTATTTCAGTTACATGAATTGAAGGCAGAGCTGAAATGACACTGGTTTAAATGGAAATACTACTATGGTGCGGAGAATCAGTTATCACTGTTCTGAAAATGGATTTATTAAAAAAGCACATTTTAATCAAGATGATTCAACAACGACAACTACTTATTTGAGATTTGAAATATTTTTTACTCTTCTATTATTTCATCACCTTATCCTGAATCAAAGAAAATACCAAGTGACATTAGTCCCAAAGAAACAACGCCGTCCATTTTAAACCATCTAACCAATGAAGCTGATTTGCTGATTTGCATTCTTTGTTTTCAGGGTGTGGATGAATTGCACGTTGCTGGCTGTAAACAAGGTGAAATTAGAGTGTTTGAAAACGACAGGCTCAGATGGCTCGGCTACCCATACACTTTAATGAACAAGCTTTGGCAGTGATCTTTGAAATGGGAATGGTACTAATGGATAATTGAACTGATACTTGGAGAAATCATTGATTTGAATATAAAGAAGCCTCCTTTGACACTTTTTTAACAACTGTTTTAAGAAGGAACCAGCAGCAACCACTATTTGAGGAAGAGTGAGCGATCAGAGTATTGACCTTAAAAAATATTTATGCCTCTCTGAGACCCTTCATCACCCACTTCATCACCTGCTTATTCAATTGAAGACAAAGAGCAGCTCTGGAGTCCTGGGAAGTGGACATACACCAGGTCCATTTGAGTTAATATTTTGGTAACCACTTTAGCCTGCATGTATAATGCTCTATAACTGTTCAATCTAATCAATCAATCTAATACACAGTGCATTCGGAAAGTATACAGACCGCTTGACGTCTGTATACTGCTGTATTCTAAAATTGACTAAATTGTTTTTTTCCCCTCATCAATCTACACACAATACCCCATAATGACAAAGCAAAAACAGGTTTTTAGAAATGTTTGCAAAAAAAACCCCAATTTATTTACATAAATATTCAGACCCTTTGCTATGATACTGGAAATTGAGCTCAGGAGCATCCTGTTTCCATTGATCATCCTTGAGATGTTTCTACAACTTAATTGGATGTATGATCAATCCATTATGCATACCGTAGATACTCATTCATAGAGCTTGAGAGGATCTGCAGAGAAGAATGGGAGAAACTCTCAAATACAGGTATGCCAAGCGTGTAGCGTCATACCCAAGAAGACTCGAGGCTGCTTCAACAAAGTACTGAGTAAAGGGTCCGAATACTTACATAAATGTGATATTTAAGTTTTTTATTTAGAATATATATTTGCACAAAAAAACAACAACAACAGTTTTTGCTTTGTCATTAAGGGATATTGTGCGTAGATTGATGAGGGAAAGAATATTTTAATCCATTTAAGAATAAAGCTGTAATGTAACAAAAGTCAAGGGGTCTGAAAACTTTCCCAATGCACTGTAGAAAGACGTTCATGTAGAATGGCTCACATGGAAATGTCTAACCATGTCCTCATCTACACCAACACATTTATTCTATCTCTCCTCTACAGTGCATGCTCAGACATTACCTAGGAAATAGGTTTGAGGGTTATTGTTACTGGCATGACAGAGAGAGGAAACAGGCAATGAAGTCAATCACTTCATATAGTAGAGCAGAACAACTCCAGCCATATTCATGCAATATCTGATCTAATGGAAGGATGCAGACTGACATTGTCACAGCAGAGTTGACCCTGTTGTCATGTATTCAGTGTGTCAGTGGTATAATCAATACATGCCAGTTATCTGCCTGTCACCACACCCACTATGCCCCCAAGGCTAAGCTACTTTATTATGCTCATAATGGACATGATGGTGTGTCCAGAAACAGCCTCGGGCGTGATGCTTTCCGCGGCCATTTTCTTAATTAACAATAGAAGATTCGAGTGAGTCTTTTTGACTCAATATGATTTAAATATTATAATTTCTCTGCCATTTTTAAAGTCATGTGCCCCTCTGCCCTTGACTTTTCCTAAATAAGTATATTTAACACACGTACGTTGTGAGAATTTCGATATCACAATCAGAATAAGTATTCAGACCCTTTACTCAGTACTTTGTTGAAGCACCTTTGGCAGCCATTTGTGTTATAAGCAGCTTCAGGAGGACATTTTCTTTTTTTGTTCTTTTAATCATCCTTGGTCATTTTTCTACCTTTTACCAGCAATGTCAATTGGAACCTGGCTAATAGAAACCATGATTCATTTTACCGCTCATCAAAAACATCCTGTGTGACAAACCTGGACGTTATTTTTGTCAGTAGCCTACAATAATGTTTTTGAACTCCAAGAAATTATACTGCATATCGTGCCTTTTAAAGGAACGTGATGGAACTGAACCTGTAAAGCGTTTAAAAGAAGTGAACCTTTTAGAGTGTTGAGACATTGTTTGAAGCCACTACAAAAAGTTGTATTTAATTACAGGGTAAATTGGAGGAGACCCTTAGCTGTCAATCAAACCAAACCCAAGGATGATAGGCAGTTGGTTTGAGGGAGGGAGCAGGGAGAGATGGTTTCAGCATAACCTGGGTTTCAAATACTTTTGCTGCAATCTGACATTGCAGACAGGGCTCAATCAAATGTTCAAAGTTATTTGAAAATAAAGATATTGTCACGTCTGCTCCCGCTCTTCCCCCCCTGGCACTTGAGGGCGCCTTGGTGCCCAGCATTACGCACTCCTACCACCATCATTACACACACCTGCTTTCCCCTGTCACGCACATCAGCGATTATTGGACTCACCTGGACTCAATCACCTCTGTCATTACCTCCCCTATATCTGTCTGTTCCCCGCTTCAGCATTGATTGTCATATGGACTTGTATACCCGTGTGCTGACATTGTTCCTGTCTTGTTCCTTGTCTGTTCTGAATAAATGTTTGACTCTCCATACCTGCTTCTCTACTCCAGCGTCGGTCCTTACACATATACTGTTTGAACTCAGGTCTGCATGGTATTGTATGATAAAGTTTGCCATCTTAGGTCACTGGGACGCCTAAGCCTGCATAGGTGAAAATTAATACCAGTTTCCCTCTCCCACGGACGTGAATTAATAAGAGACAGCACTGTCATTAGTCAGGATGTTGAGGATTACACACAAACAGGACATTAGAACATTGATAGGAAAGGTCATTTTAACACAAGCATCACTGTGACATCCTGAAGGCTTTTGTGGCGGCATGAAGGAACCTGATTAAAGCAGATGTGTTCATAAGCAGCGCCATGCTAATTACGCTGCATTTTTTTTTAAATGGTCTATTTTCCGCCACTTTTAGACGACAGGCTTGCTGATGGGAGAGAAAGAGCAGAGAGATTACTTTTTTGAAGTACCTTTGGCAGCGATTACAGCCTCGAGTCTTCTTGGGTAGGAAGCTACAAGCTTGGCACACCTGTATTTGGGGAGTTTCTCCCATTCTTATACCTTATATAGACAGGTGTGTGCCTTTCCGAATCATGTCCAATACATTTAATTTATCACAGGTGGACTCCAATCAAGTTGTAGAAACATCTCAAGGACGATCATTGGAAACAGGAGGCACCTGAGCTCAATATCTCAAGTCTCATTGCAAAGGGTCTAAATACTTATGAATTTATGTTTTTAATTTTTGTTTTATAAATGTGCAAACATGTATAAAAACCTGTTTTTGCTTTGTCATCATGGGGTGAAAACAATTATTTCATCCATTTTAGAATCCGACTGTAATGTAACAAAGTGTGAAAAGGGAAACGGTCTGGATACTATACGAATGCACTGTGACTAAGTATTCACACCCCTGAGTCAATACATGTTAGTATCCCCTTTGGCAGCGATTACAGTCTTTCTAGGTATGTTTCTACGAGCTTTGCACACCTGGATTGAACAATATTAGTACATGATTGTTATTCAAGCTCTATCAAGTTGGTTGTTGATTATTTCTACATTTTCAAGTCTTGCCATAGATTTTCAAGACAATTTAAGTCAAAACTATAACTAGGCCACTGAGGAACATTCAATGTCATCTTGGTAAGCAACTCCAGTGTATATTTGGCCTTGTGTTTTAGGTTATTGTCCGGCTGAAAGGTGAATTTGTCTCCCAGAGTCTGTTGGAATGCAGACTGAACCAGGTTTTCCTCTAGGATTTTGCCTGTGCTTAACTCAAGTTTGTTTCTTTTTATCCTAAAAAATTCCCTAGTCCTTGCCGATGACCTGCATACCCAAACATGATGCAGCCAACACCTTGGCTTGAAAATATGAAGAGTGGTACTCAGTGACGTTTTGTGTTTGGATTTGCCCAAAACATAACACTTTGTATTCAGGACATAGTTTATTTCTATTGCAGTTTTACTTTAGTGCCCAGAAGGAAGTATGCAGATACTGTACATGGTTCCTTCTTTTCACTCTGTCAATTAGGTTAGTATTGAGGAGTAACTACAATGTTGTTGATCCAGCCTCAGTTTTCTCCTATCACAGCTATTGAACTGTTTTAAAGACAGCATTGGCCTCCTGGTGAATTCCCGAGTGAGTCCACACAACTTAATATGTGACTTGTTTAAGCACATTTTTAGCCATGAACTTATTTTGGTTAGCCATAACAAAGAGGTTGAATTCTTATTTATTTAAGACATTTCAGCTTTTCATTTTTAATTCATTTGTAAAAAATAAAAAAAAGATGTCTAAAAACACAATTTCACTTTGCCATTATGGGGTATTGTGTGTAGGCCAGTGACATTACATCTCAATTTAATCAATTTTTACATTTAGGGTTTAGTACAATAACATGTGGGAAAAGGCGTGTGAATACTCTCTGAAGGTACTGTAGACATTGTAGGTACATTCTGAATCATTGTGGAGTTATTCTGCCTTGCTATATGCAGTGATTGACTTCATTTCCTGTTTCCATTCTCATTCGTGTCCAAAGTTGATTTCCTGTGTGTTTAATGTCTGAGCACAAACTACACAAGAGAGATAAAATATGTAATGCTTTAAATGAGAAAACAAGCTTGACGGTTAGAAACTGAACACTTAATTCTGCAACTGGGATTCCTGGTAAATAACAAGATTGTCAACTGAGAATATGCAACTGTCTATAGTCCAACCAATGGGCTACAATTGATTGGACTTTAAGCATTCTAACATCCAGCATGTAATGTGTAAAACCACATCAAGAGGTTCATTATAGGTGTTTTACACTGTGATGTCATCAGACAGGGAATTCACATTCATCCATAGAATGTAATGTATACCCACCTCAGAGGTTGGATAGGTTTCCATTAGGGATTCACTCTCCAGTGTAACATCCACATGTTAAGTGCATGTTCTTCAAGCTAGCAGATTATTGACGGAAATACTGTAATGATTGGAATCCATGATATCATGAGACTTACATGATGATGTTGATGATGATGATGATGTGGTTGATAATGGTGATGATGATGAATGTGAGGATGATGATGAAGGTGCTGACACTGCTGATGTGGCTGCTGCTGCTGCTGATGAAGATGGTGATGATGGTGATGATGAATGTGAGGATGATGGTGAAGGTGCTGACTAATGCTGATGTTGATGATGATAATGATGGTGATGATGATGATGATGATGATGGTGGTGGTGATGGTGATGAACGTGAGGATGATGATGGTGTTGACACTGCTGCTGCTGATGGTGGTGATGAAGATGATGACAACTCTACTGCTAAAGACAAGTAATTATATTAATATTCATGATATCGAGGACAGAGCGTCCTAAATATGGCAACCGCCACAATCGCTACCTTGCTTTCTAATTTCACATCATCAGCAATGTTCTTATCTCAGCATACTCTAAAAGTGCCTTCGTCTGCCCACTAAATCATTTAAATCAAAGGCATCCGCAGACACCTTGATGCTGAACACTAGACTAAAGTCCCTCATATAAACGGGTTGGCTGACAACGTGACTAAAATGACGCGTGTGCATCGCTGGGTCAGATAGCTTGCAACAGTTACTTGTTTCAGGTGCTTTATGTTGTTCT
>NC_056441.1:11263090-11540590 GCF_018296145.1 Oncorhynchus tshawytscha | reverse complement strand
CTCTGGATTTCACATGACTGGGAATAGAGTTATGCATCCGTTGGCCACAGCTTTAAAAAGGCGTGGATCAGAAAACCAGTCAGTATCTGATGTGACTTTTACTGAAACGTTGTGCTGCCTCCTGCAGCACAACACATCTCCTTCACAATAGAGTTGATCAGGCTGTTGATTATGGCTTGTGGAATGTTGTCCCCCACCTCTTCAGTGCTTGTGCAAAGTTACTGGATATTGGCGGGAACTGGAACACGCTGTTGTACACATCGATTGAAAACATCCCAAACACGCTCAATGGGTGACATGTTGAGTTTATTGAGTTTATTTTATTTGTACAGGGACAGTGCACATTAATCAACGTTTCAGTAAAAGTGCCGGTTTTAGCCAGCCGGCTAATTTTCAACCGCAGTCCCTGTCTGGTGAGTATGCAGGCCATGGAAGAACTGAGACATTCTCAGCTTCCAGGAATTGTGTAGATATCCTTGTGACGTGGGGCAGTACATTACAATGCTGAAACTTGATGTGATGGCGGCGGATGAATGGCACAACAATGGGCCTCAGGATCTTGTCACTGTATCTCTGTGCATTCAAATTGTCATCGATAAAATGCAATCTTGTTTGTTGTCCGTAGCTTATGCCTGCCCATACCATTACCCCATCGCCACCATGGGGCACTTGGTTCACAACATTGACATCAGCAAACCGCTCGCCCAATACGACACCAACTGCCATCTGGCCAGTACAGTTGAAACCGGGATTCATCCATGAAGAGCAGTTCTCCAGTGTACCAGTGGCCATCGAAGGTGAGCATTTGATCACTGAAGTTGGATACGACACCAAACTGCTGTCAGGTCAAGACCCTGGTAAGGACGACGAGCAAGCGGAAGAGCTTCCCTGAGGAGGTTCCTGACAGTTTGGGCAGAAATTATTTGGTTGTGCAAACCCACAATTTCATCAGCTGTCCAGGTGGCTGGTCACAGACAATCCCGCAGGTGAAGAAGCCGGATGTGGCAATCCTGGGTTGTTGTAGTTACTCGTGATTGTGAGGCCGGTTGGACGTACTGCCAAATTCTCTAAAATGATATTGAAGGTGGCTTAAGGTAGATGTATTAACATTAAATTATCGGGTAACAGCTCTGGTGGACGTTCCTGCAGTCAGCATTCCAATTGCACGCTCCCTTAAAACATGTGTGGCATTGTGTTGTGTGACAAAACTGCACATTTCAGATGAGCTTTTATTGTCCCCAGCACAAGGTGTATCTGTGTAATGATCATGCTTTTTAATCAACTTCTTGAAATGCCACACCTGTCAGGTGGATGGATTATCTTGGCAAAGGAGAAATGCAAACAAATGTATGCACACAATTTAAGAGGAATAAGCTTTTGTGCGTTTCTGTTCAGTTTAAATGGGGAAGTCAAAGCTGAGCAAAGAGATGTATTCAATCCACTAACACTAAACATGTGCTTGGAAAATAGAAACATCTCTATTTTTTGTATTTGAGCAATGTTTTTTTCGAGGTGTGGATAACGCCATCTTGAATTGCCACAGTAAGGACTGAAACGTATGCGTCATTGGTAGGAGCAAAGACAGTACAGTACGGTAAGGTTTAGAAACTCTGTGGTAGGAGTGAGCAAATTGTAAGTGTTGGCATGGAAACTGAAAGTGCTACCACCAGGTGGTGTCTTGTCTCTATTGGACCTGAATGGGTTTTCGCAACGTTGACAGCTCTGTCATTGAGATCAGGACAACAATATTAAGGTAAGGAACTGTATACAATATATTTTTATGTTGGTAATTATAATATGTACATTTTAGAGTATTTTTTCCGATTGATAAGACGAGTCTGTGGAATTATTTGTTGATGACAAAGTGAGAAGACAATCATCCAAAACAAGGGAAGGTAGCTAGGTAGTTGATTTAGATGTAAATACTTTCATTGATAACTGTACAAAATAAAATGCTCATATTGACAATTTGAAGAGCATTTGTCATTAGGTATAGGCTAGACCAGAGATGGGGAACTTTGATGGGGGTGCAGTGATGATGAAGGGCTGCAGTGGCTTGTGGGTCTGCGTAGCCACACACGCAGTCAGAGCACTAGACTGTTGAGGTTCTAAGTGACATCTGGTTTTCTCCCCTCTTGACAGAAAATGTTGCTATGGGTCGTAAAGAAAATATTGCAGTTTGAAAGGAAGTTTGCTGCAATTCTACACATTTTTCCATAATAAGGTGGAGAGAAATGTTTGCAGTTTTTACTATGACATCTGAGTGAGAGTGACACAGGCTAATTGAGTGACTGTCACTGACTGACATAACCACAGAAAATATTCTGAGGCAAAACCAAATGTATAAATTGCACCTGGTTTATTCTACTATTGAGACCCCGACTGAGTTCCTAAACAAAATCTGAAAGATTTTGCCAGTGGTTTAGCTAGGTCTAGCCCAGGGATGGCAACTGGAGGGTGGTAGAGGAGAGGGGGTGGTAGAGGTGAGGAGGGTGGTAGGTGGTAGAGGTGAGGAGGGTGGTGGGTGGTAGAGGTGAGGAGGGTGGTAGGTGGTAGAGGTGAGGAGGGTGGTGGGTGGTAGAGGTGAGGAGGGTGGTGGGTGGTAGAGGTGAAGAGGGTGGTAGAGGTGAGGAGGGTCGGTGAGGAGCGTGGTAGAGGTGAGGAGGGTGGTGGATGGTAGAGGTGAGGTGAGGAGGGTGAAGGGTGGTATAGTTGAGGAGGGTGGTGGGTGGTAGAGGTGAGGAGGGTGGTGAGTAGGATGGAGGGTGGTAGAGGTGAGTAGGGTGGTTGATGAGAGGAGGGTGGTGGAGGAGAGGAGGGTGGTAGATGAGGGTGGTAGAGGAGAAGAGGGTGGTTGGTGAGAGGAGGGAGGTGACGGAGAGGAGGGTGGTAGATGGGGGTTGTAGATGAGATGAGGGTGGTAGAAGAGATAAGGGTGGTAGATGAGAGGAGGGTGGTAGAGATGAGAAGGGTGGTAGAGGGTGGTAAGGGAGGGGAGGGTTGTAAGGGAGGGGAGGGTGGTAAGGGAGGGGAGGGTGGTAGGTGTGGCAGAGTTTCTAAACCATTTTTGTCTTTCTGTAGATCCTTGCATGTCCAGTATGTCTGTCTAGTCCACTATGTCTAGCTAGTCCACTATGTCTGTCTAGTCCAGTAAGTCTGTCTAGTCCAGTATGCCTGGCTAGTCCACTATGTCTGTCTAGTCCAGAATGTCTGTATAGTCCAGTTTGTCTGTCTAGTCCAGAATGTCTGTCTAGTCCACTATGTCTGTCTAGTCCAGAATGTCTGTATAGTCCAGTTTGTCTGTCTAGTCCAGTATGTCTGGCTAGTCCAGAATGTCTGTATAGTCCACTATGTCTGTCTAGTCCAGAATGTCTGTATAGTCCTGTTTGTCTGTCTAGTCCAGTATGTCTGGCTAGTCCACTATGTCTGTCTAGTCCAGAATGTCTGTCTAGTCCAGAATGTCTGTCTAGTCCACTATGTCTGTCTAGTCCAGAATGTCTGTATAGTCCAGTTTGTCTGTCTAGTCCAGAATGTCTGCCTAGTCCACTATGTCTGTCTAGTCCAGAATGTCTGGCTAGTCCACTATGTCTGTCTAGTCCAGAATGTCTATATAGTCCAGTTTGTCTGTCTAGTCCAGTATGTCTGCCTAGTCCACTATGTCTGTCTAGTCCAGAATGTCTGTCTAGTCCAGAATGTCTGTATAGTTTGTCTATCTAGTCCAGTATGTCTGTCTAGTCCAGTATGTCTGTCTAGTCCAGTATGTCTGGCTAGTCCACTATGTCTGTCTAGTCCAGAATGTCTGTATAGTCCACTATGTCTGTCTAGTCCAGAATGTCTGTATAGTCCAGTTTGTCTGTCTAGTCCAGTATGTCTGCCTAGTCCACTATGTCTGTCTAGTCCAGAATGTCTGTCTAGTCCAGAATGTCTGTATAGTTTGTCTATCTAGTCCAGTATGTCTCTCTAGTCCAGTATGTCTGTCTAGTCCAGTAGGACCATTACAGTGTCTGGTTTTGATAACTTTTGGTTTGATGTGGACTGATGAGGACCTTATAGAGAACAGCTGGTCTAACTGTGGGATCTCACACAGACAGGTTAACCCATATTTATAAAACACTCTGACAGATTAGAACAAAGTATCAGAACCACCAGCTGGATCAGAAGCCGTCCCATCCAACAGGAGTCTCTCTGCTGTTCATTTTCTGAGCGAATACAAGAGATAAACAGCAGAAACAATGAGAGGGAATCGGAGAAGAGACTTACCTTCATAGTATAATTTAAAGCCGTGAGCGCTCACAGCGAAGTCACTGGTAAGACGCAAGGAGAAGACGGACCCCGTGCTCGTGACTGGTGGAGGGATTGAGAATCCTGTTAACCTATAAGGAAAAGGAGACATCATGCAATACACCAATCAGAATGATCTGGAGACACTATTAACTAAATAGCACACAGACACCAGTGAGAACAACCAATAAGACACTATGAACCAATAACATACCCCAATCAGAATTATCTGAAGATGTACATAGACAACCAGTAGCAGCCTGGCAAGTCTAACCAACCAGTCAGCCCAATGTTGTCATTCAGCTAAAATAGCACAGTGGCGTTACAGTGTGATCTCTGGAGCCAGGAGTAGAGCACAGAGTAGTTGTGAATGTATCAACATCATGTGGAGGGAGAACATATCGATTCTACGGCCCCATTTCAAAGTAAAGATCGTTATAACATTTCAAATGTACATAAGCTCAGGCTTATTTATGGGCTACACTAGCTCTGCTTGGTAGGCTATTAACATTTCGTTGGCCTGAGTTTGTTTCAATAAAGTCATACTGTGAAGACAGGTGGGGAAAATATACACATCAATAGAGACCATACAGATGTACTGTAGGATCTTAATTTGAGCCAGTTTGCAGAAATAATCCTGCAGCAACAGAAAATGTGAATTATTATGTGGATAAAAAATGTACAGACATTTTTGTAGGAGTTGATACATGTTGCGTAAGGGCAAATCAAGTCTAAAATTTCAAAGTGGAAATGACAAACTTCAGAAGCCTTTTTAGAAGCCAAATAGACTACAAGTTTAAAATGTCCTACATTGCAGGAAAGTTTTCCTGCAACAGGGTGATCAAATTCCGATCCTACATCTGTATGCAGGCTATACCATGGGTTAAAACTAAGATATGATACATTCTAGATCAGCAAAGGAAGTAGATAGCTGAGAGCGATAGCAAAGACTAGTGGTGATACGCTCTCTCAATAGAGTGAAAACAACACTTTATATGCATTAGACATGAAATTGCATCGGAGGGTAAATCACTGAACCAGAAAAAAGTAGTCCACATTTAGCACTTTCTGAGATTACGTGTCAATAGGATCATTGAAAGTCAGGCACAATGTACAGTATGTAGCATAAACCTCCAAACCTGATATGGGTTGACTTTTGCCCCGCAGGCCTCCAGAAGCACACTGCTACCATTAGCAATGCTTCTCCTTAAAGCTCTATTCAAATCCACATGACTATGTGTCAGAAGGTGCCGTGTGGCTCTGCTTGATAAAGATGGGTGTTAGCCATGCCATGTAGAGCACACACAGTCTTAGTATGTGTGTACGAGCCATGTAGAGCACACACAGTCTTAGTATGTGTGTACGAGCCATGTAGAGCACACACAGTCTTAGTATGTGTGTACGAGCCATGTAGACAACACACAGTCTTAGTATGTCTGTACGAGCCATGAAGAGCACACACAGTCTTAGTATGTGTGTACGAGCCATGAAGAGCACACACAGTCTTAGTATGTGTGTACGAGCCATGAAGAGCACACACAGTCTTAGTATGTGTGTACGAGCCATGAAGAGCACACACAGTCTTAGTATGTGTGTACGAGCCATGAAGAGCACACACAGTCTTAGTATGTGTGTACGAGCCATGAAGAGCACACACAGTCTTAGTATGTGTGTACGAGCCATGTAGAGCACACACAGTCTTAGTATGTGTGTACGAGCCATGAAGAGCACACACAGTCTTAGTATGTGTGTACGAGCCATGAAGAGCACACACAGTCTTAGTATGTGTGTACGAGCCATGAAGAGCACACACAGTCTTAGTATGTGTGTACGAGCCATGTAGAGCACACACAGTCTTAGTATGTGTGTACGAGCCATGAAGAGCACACACAGTTTTAGTATGTGTGTACGAGCCATGAAGAGCACACACAGTCTTAGTATGTGTGTACGAGCCATGTAGACAACACACAGTCTTAGTATGTCTGTACGAGCCATGAAGAGCACACACAGTCTTAGTATGTGTGTACGAGCCATGAAGAGCACACACAGTCTTAGTATGTGTGTACGAGCCATGAAGAGCACACACAGTCTTAGTATGTGTGTACGAGCCATGTAGGAATTGCACCCACGGCCCCTGGCATGCACATACAGTGAACTCCAAAAGGAGAACTCCAGAACATTGGATTTGAAATGGTACAATGACTGTGAGGTTAAAGTGCAGACTGTCACATTTAATTTCAGGGTATTTTCATCCATATCTGGTGAACCGTTTTAAAAATTACAGCTCAAGTTAAAGCTGACAGTCTTTTGCACTTTAACCTCATAGTCATTGTACCATTTCAAATCCAAAGTGCTGGAGTACAAAACCAAAACAAACAAACAATGTGTCACTGTCCCAATACTGTTGGAGCTCACTGCATAAATATATGTACTCACTAATCTGTAACTTAAGCTGCATTGGATAAAAGCCTCTGTTAAGTGGCGTATCAAAGTAGGTGTCTCCGCAAAAAATTTTGCTTAGTTCAAAAGCCATTTTGATAAGGTACTAGAACTGGCACGATGCTAGTAGCAGTGAAAACCCACTGCCAACCGGTCTTCATGTTAATCTCATAGGGAGAAACTACCAGATCAATATAAAAAAGTTCTGAATAATTAAACACTGAATAATAACAGAGGAGTGTGTGTACTTCAAATTGCGTCATGCATACAGAGATCCTATTGGCTATGCTAATAAAGTAGAATAGTGAGTGAAATATTTATAAAAGCTTTTGCCCCAGGAGATCACAGAGGATCCCTTTAATATGATTAACCTTTCAACTTGTCGGCTTCAAAGAACTTGAGTGAGAAGAGAGTAAGTACCTTCTATTCTGCACATACTGTCTTCAACAAAAAATGCATCTCTCTCTCTCTCTCTCTCTCTCTCCCTCCTATTTATTTATTTCTCTCTCTCTCTCTCTCTCTCTCTCCCTCCTATTTATTTATTTATCTCTCTCTCTCTCTCCCTCTCTCCCTCCTATTTATTTCTTTCTCTCTCTCTCTCTCTCTCTCTCCCTCCTATTTATTTATTTCTCTCTCTCTCTCTCTCTCTCTCTCTCTCTCTCTCTCTCTCTCTCTCGCTCTCTCGCTCTCTCTCTCTCTCCAGCCACCATTGGCTCACAATTGGATAACTAACCACAGATTTTACAATGTGATGCATTTGAACATACATGTCACATGGGATGCCGCTGGAGAGACGAAGCAGGTACGGGGAGTAAAACATTTAATAAAGAACGGACAAGGAACGAGACAGGAACAGCTACAGGAAACAGGTAACAGAAAGGAAAGGCAATCCATGCAGAACTGGGAACAGAGCTGGGAACTGACAAATATAGGGGAGGTAATAACAGGTGATGAGTGAGTCCAGGTGAGTCCAATAACGCCGATGCGTTATTGGGGGGGGGAGACGTGACAATACAAACAGTGTTATTTGCTAAATTCTTTGATCATTTGATGGCCACAGGTTCATTACAAATATGTTTTCACTTTTATTATCTGACAGTATAATCTCAGTAAGACTACCAAACATAGAGCCAGTAACATACTGTATAATCTCAGTAAAACTACCAAACATAGAGCCAGTAACATACTGTATAATCTCAGTAAAACTACCAAACATAGAGCCAGTAACATACTGTATAATCTCAGTAAAACTACCAAACATAGAGCCAGTAACATACTGTATAATCTCAGTAAGACTACCAACCATAGAGCCAGTAACATACTGTATAATCTCAGTAAGACTACCAAGCATAGACACAGTAACATACTGTAGAATATCAATAAGACTACCAAGCATAGACACAGTAAAATACTGTAGAATATCAATAAGACTACCAAGCATAGACACAGTAATATACTGTAGCATCTCAATAACACTACCAAGCATAGACACAGTAACATACTGTAGAATATCAATAAGACTACCAAGCATAGAGACAGCAACATATTGTGCTTAAGTGTGACAGATTATCCTCTATAATTGAACAAAAATTCCAATCCAAGTGAGTTGTGAGGGTGGAGTAATAACCCAACACCTTGATTATGTCTGCTTTAAGTGCAATATCTTCAAAAAGCGTTTGAGGGACAACAATTCCTCACAACGGATTAATTACTGTCATTATCTTTGTAAAGCAGGGGAAAAGAGAGGGATTTGTGAGACTGGGTGGTACACATTCACTCAGCTACTGTCTTAATGAGGTTTCTGCTGCTCTCACACAAGCTTCTTAACCCTAGGGAGCTTCCCAACCCTAGGAGGCTTCCCACCACTGTGTCTAACACAGACACAGACACAGACACACAGACACACAGACACACACACACATGCCTGCACAAAGTAAAATAGAATCGCGCCGACAGAGAGGGCTGCTGTGCTTCTAGCTCTCAGGAAACTGCAGTATTTTGTTTTCTTATGTGTTATTTCTTACATTATTAGCCCAGAAATGGTTTTGTGTTATTACATACAGCAGGGAAGAACAATTGAATATCAGAGCGGCAGTAACTCATCAGCACTACCAGCGTTACGACAAGGAATACGACTTTCCTGAATCGTATCCTTTGTTCGTACACCCCAGGGCAATTGAACTGATTCCAGAGGCCAGAGGAGAGGTACTCGGAGTGGTCTTCTAGTCTGACTTAGGAGGCATGCATACCATCCACCGCTTCCAAGTATATCACTCGCTAATTTTCAGTTACTGGATAATAAAGTTGACGAGCTCAGGGCGAGAATTTCTTTCCAGAGAGACATCAGGGATTGTAACATACTCTGTTTCACATGGCTCTCTCGGGATATACTGTCTGAGTCCGTCCAGCCAGTTGGGTTCTCAGTTCATTGCGCAGAAAGGAATAAATATATCTCTGGAAGAGGAAGGGCGGGGTTGTATTTTTCATGATTAACGACTCATGGTGTGATTCTGATAACATACAGGAACTTAAGTCCTCTTCAACCACAGGAGGTTGAAGAAATGTGGCTTGGCACCTAAAACCCTCACAAGCATCCTGTTGGGCTGTATCACCGCCTGGCAAACTATCTGCACTCCAAGACACCTGCAGCACCCGATGTCACAGGAAGGCCAAAAAGATCATCAAGGACAACAACCACCCAAGCCACTGCCTGTTCACCCAGCTATCATCTAGAAGGTGAGGTCAGTATCAGGTGCATCATCTCAGGATGGTAAGTTGGTGGTTGAAGATATCCCTCTAGTGGTGTGGGGGCTGTGCTTTGGCAAAGTGGGTGGGGTTATATCCTTCCTGTTTGGCCCTGTCTGGGGGTGTCCTCGGATGGGGCCACAGTGTCTCCTGACCCCTCCTGTCTCAGCCTCCAGTATTTATGCTGCAGTAGTTTATGTGTCGGGGGGCTAGGGTCAGTTTGTTATATCTGGAGTACTTCTCCTGTCCTATTCGGTGTCCTGTGTGAATCTAAGTGTGCGTTCTCTAATTCTCTCCTTCTCTCTTTCTTTCTCTCTCTCGGAGGACCTGAGCCCTAGGACCATGCCCCAGGACTACCTGACATGATGACTCCTTGCTGTCCCCAGTACACCTGGCCGTGCTGCTGCTCCAGTTTCAACTGTTCTGCCTTATTATTATACGACCATGCTGGTCATTTATGAACATTTGAACATCTTGGCCATGTTCTGTTATAATCTCCACCGGGCACAGCCAGAAGAGGACTGGCCACCCCACATAGCCTGGTTCCTTTCTAGGTTTCTTCCTAGGTTTTGGCCTTTCTAGGGAGTTTTTCCTAGCCACCGTGCTTCTACACCTGCATTGCTTGCTGTTTGGGGTTTTAGGCTGGTTTTCTGTACAGCACTTTGAGATATCAGCTGATGTACGAAGGGCCATATAAATACATTTGATTTGATTTGATTTGATCAAAGCTGGGACAGAGAGACTGAAAAACAGCTTCTATCTCAAGGCCATCAGACTGTTAAATACTGTTAAAAAGCTATCACTAGCACATTAGAGGCTGCTGTCCTACAGTGGCTCCTCGTTTAAAAGTTGCGTCATACTGAATTCTGTGGCACGTCATTTAATTGTCAGACAGTTTTTCTGTTCATGCGAGTCAGTGCTAGTTTGACCACTAGAGGGCATCTTTGAGAAGCATTCGATATTCTTCCATATTGCAGGCACGCGGGAGACTGTGGTTCAATTCCCTGACCGGGAGGAAGGATTAGGCTGTCCTTGTAAATACGAATTTGTTCTTAACTTTTTCCATATTTGTTACTTCATAGATGTGATGTCTTCACCATTATTCTATTATTCTGTAGAAAATAGGAAAAATATAGAAAAATCCTGGAAGAAGTAGGTGTGTCCAAACTTTGACTGGTACTTGCTTAATTAACTTGATTTATATTATGGTGTGTCTATTCCATAAAAAACAAAAAACCCTCTGGGTTTCTGTTAGGATCGAACGTAAAATATGGCGCTGTACAACGTGACGGTCGGCAGTACAGTACTGGGCTATTTAGCTAAAGAATCCCTGTGTCTTGCGGACGGGAGAATGAGGTTCAATCTCCCAATGGGGAGGAAGGAGTTGGCTGCCCTTGTAAATAAGAATTTGATTTCAACTGATTTCATAGTTGTGATGTCTTCACTATTATTCTACAATGTATAAATTAGTAAAAAATAAAGAAAAATCCTGGAATGAGTAGGTGTGTCATTAAAACCTTGGGACCCAAGTGCATAATGAGTGCTCTAACTCCCCCTTGTGGTTGTCTGGAGCAATGACGCCGTGACCCTGGGTACCTCTAAGTCCCACGGTGTAAGCTCACAACTTTTGAAGGAGGAACCACTGTACATACATAGACTTGGAATCACTGGACACTTTAATAATGGAACACAAGTCACTTTTAAATTGTTTACATGTTTTGCATCACTCATCTCATAAATACTGTATTCTATAATATTCAGCAGTATCTTGGTCTATGCCACTCTGACAAATATTCGACCAAATATTTATATATTCTTAATTCCAGTCCTTTACTTCAGATTTATATGTATTGTTGTGAAATTGTTAGATAATACTGCACTGTTAGTGCTAGAAACACAAGCATTTCGCTGTGTGTATGTGACAAATAAAATTTGATTTTGAAGCAGGTACACATCCATACTTGCACACAAATGCACGTACACACACACACACACACACACACACACACACACACACACACACACACACGCACACAGGTACACACGCACAGGCTAAAACTCACAAACGCACACATACTGTACATCATATGATATGGTTAGCCAATATGTTAAACAGCTATCCATGCGATGTGGGACCTGCCATGCGTCTGAAATGTAGTCAGCCTGGAACACAGACTTTCACAAGGCTTTGATGTTTACAGCCTACAGCATTACAAATCAAGTCAAATACAGCGACCTGCAACCTACTCAAAATACTATTACATTTCCTTGGCCAGGCTTACAGTACACAGATCAACGACCATTATGACAATTACATAAAAGGACAATAACTAGCACTGTATAGCTGGCTGTATAATGTGGAAAAGAGCAGAGTACTCAACAGGACTAATCACTGTTGTTCTGGGATATACAGTACAGTTGCATGTTTATTGGTACACTGTGTTGTCAGGGATCCAGGGATGGTTTGTGGTTTACATCTGCTTGGGTGGAGACACACTTGACAACGTCTGCTCGCACGCACGCACGCACACACACACACACACACACACACACACACACACACACACACACACACACACACACACACACACACACACACACAGCTTCCTCCACTGAGAGTTTGCCTGCATATCCCCTTGGTCATGGATGCCTTTTTTAACTGCTATGCGAGTTAGGACGAGTACATCTCCCCTACGGGCCTTCAGCGCCCATCAGAGAGAACCATACTGCTCATATCGCTCTCTTCCTAGTGGAGCTATCAAAGATTCAAGTTGGATAGACAGGGAGCCTTGGCAGGGTACATGAGACCTTAATCACAATTACCCATAAGCTCAAGATGCACTCTCATATTTAAAAGCCACCTTGCTGACACGCCATAATAACACCTGTATAGAGTTGGGTTTCCAACAGTAGGCTTCAGAATATTCACATTAATAATAAGAAAATCACATTTTAAGACGCTGAGAACACGCTTAGAAGGGATCCTGTGACCATGAAACGATAAAACACACCATTACAACAACACTCATAGTTCTAATGCTGTGATATTCACCATATGCACCCCTCCCTTTAATCTGGTCATTCCATAAATGTACTCACTCGCTCACTGACTCATACTCCAGTCTATTGTCATGATCAGTATTGTCTCCCTCCCTCCGTCCCTTCGTCCGTCCCTTCGTTCCTCCCTCCGTCCCTCCGTCCCTCCCTCTCTCCCTCAGTCCCTCCCTCCGTCCCTCCCTCCGTCCCTCCTCTCAACCCTTCAATGAAAGTACCTTTCTCACACAAACAGAGGAGGAATAATAACACTCCATGTAAAACAGTGTGTGGCATGCTGGCAGCTACTACTTACCATTGCAGGTCTGCTCACTGTACCATTTTGTGATGAATGCTCACATTCTCCTCAATACACTGGATAGCGACACAGAGAGTAGTAGGGCTGTCACTAGTGCTTAAGGTTTCCGGAGGGGAGATAGACTGGAAGATCAGCCAGACTATTCAGATCATCCACTCCCCTCTATCAGTTTCAGGCAGATTGTCAGAGACAGAACTGGCTGCAGAGTAGCTGAAATTACATTACGCACTGAGTAAGCAGAAGTTTTTAAAACTTATTTACACTTTACCAGCAATACCTTAGAGCGCAACGTGTAGTCGTATAACTGGATTTTCCCCAATATAGGCCCCCGCCGCCGTCTGAGATGATGTGACCAGGAGTCTGGTCTCAGCTCATTCAGCTGGGCTTTTCTCTCCTTTCTTTAGTAGCAAACAAACAGAGAAGCATCTGGAGGTACAACTCAGTGATGTGAGTATATTGACAGGTGACTTCAATTAAAGATCCAAAAGGTGGGTTCCTGAGCCGAGTGATTTTTCTTGACGACTCTCAGGTGGAACGAAGAGGAGCGAGCGAGGTTCTGTATCACAATATTTTTCGTAATGCCTCTGGACCTGACAATTTCCCCTCCTTATGTTCAACAGCTAGGTCCATCACAATCCCAAAACAGAGCAAAGGTCTGGGCTAATGAGACAACAAGCATCCCTTAATAACCACCTATTGATTCAACATTGTTATGCGCGGGGAAAACACTCTTGCTTCCATTGAGGCAAAACAAATTGCTTTGACTATCCAACGGCCCAAAACGTGTTGTTTTTGAGACCAATTTGTTTCGTTAGAGCGACAACTGGCCTCACAGCTCTCGAACAAACTGTACATTACAAGTACATTGACCCCTAAAGGTCATTAAGAAGGCACATTCTTAAACAAAGAGGCCATAAGCATGGAATTCATGAAGCTACATTGTGGTGAGGAAAGTAAGCATCTCTATTAGACACACCACACTGTGACGCATCAACGTGTTTTCAAATAATATTGAATAAAAAACACATGTTTATGCATCGGTTCATCATTATATAAAATGAGCAAAAAAAGTTACCGATTGAAAACTATTACCCCCAATTGCATTCTATGACTGGTCTTTCTGTCCTCCTTTAGTTTTCTTTTTAGTTAATTTTTATTTAAAACAAATTGTTCTGAAGGCACCCGCAGAGGAGAACATCCCCAAGTGAGAATCTGCCATGATTTATTTTTGTCTATGGACAGACTACAACTTGTAGAATCCCATTGTTGTTTATCATCTAAAAAACAATTTAAAATACATGGAAAATAGGGCAAATATCCCCCTTGCATTTTTTTCTGTTTTAATATTCAAAAAAGTTTGCAAAGTGAGTGTGTGTGCGTGTGTATGTGTGTGTGTGTGTGTGTGTGTTCTTTCCTTGGTTGGTTTTGATTGGGAGGCACAACTCCGACACAGTTCTAATACAGTACCTTTAATCTGCTACTTCTGAAAAAACGGTCTTCTTTGTCTTTGGATTAGAGCTCAAGACACAAAACCGCTGCCCTAAATGCTTGATGATATCTTGTGGTTGTTTGTTTTCTGTGTATTATTTGTCGCTAGAAAGTGATTTTCTCTCTCGAAGAAAATAAATCCTTATCTCCAACAGTAAAACCCGCAGACCTTAAGACTGCAGACTCAATATACACACTGCAAAATTCACCAGGCAGTTTCACTTCAACTTCAAAATAAATGCAAACGCAATGGCACTTAACATTCATTTCTCCAGGGTTACTGTTGATAATGGCAGACCCTGGCTTTGACCTCACTCTCTGAAGGTATCTCAGGGAGAGTTGGGATATGCATTTCCAATTCACACTTGCATATTATTTAATATATTTGTACATGTGTGAAATAGGACAAATATAAGCACCCATCAAATTATTATTATTATTTTTTTATTTTTTTTATTTTTTATTATTATTATTATTATTATTAGGACACCACTCCAGCTTATGCCCCAAATGACACCCTATTCGCTACATAGTGCACTATGTCTGACAGAGCCTTATGGGCACTTGTTTAAAGTAGTGCACTATAATATAGGGGATAGAGTGCCATTAAGGAGGGAACCCAGGACCATAACCATACATCTCCCCCTTCTTCTAATGTTGCTGCAAACATGTCGTCATGTGAAACATTACCTTTAAATATGAATATCCACCTACCTATCTGTCTTGCTGAGTGTCTCGGTAAATGAAAACAGATGATGTCTTGGTCGCCACCAAAAGATGCAATCCCTCTTGTGGGCGAAACCGCGCCATAAATCTTACAGTCTGCGTTGTTGGTTCCTGCTGCTTGCAGTCATTCAAGCATAGTGTTCACTTTGCTTCAAATACTGAGCTTTGAAACATCTCAACCAGAGCTATTTTCACCACATAATTTAGATGTGATTTGACATCTTTTAAATGACTGAGAACAGAAAGGGAATGGTGCATAGTCGAGGAATCCAGGGAGTATAGCGTGGGGACCACAAAAAAACACTATGACCTAATCTGTGTCATGCACTTACACAAAGCAAAAACCGTTGTGCAAGTAGCTTGTGCAAATTGAGTAATAAAAAACTACAAAAGGTTCAAGAGGCATAAACACACTTAAACTAAGGCCTCTAGCGACTGGTTTCTAAGGCCTCTAGAGACTGGTTTCTAAGGCCTCTGGAGACTTGTTTCTAAGGCCTCTAGAGACTGATTTCTAAGGCCTCTAAAGACTGGTATCTAAGGCCTCTAGAGATTGGTTTCTAAGGCCTCTAGAGCCTGGTTTCTAAGGCCTCTAAAGACTGGTATCTAAGGCCTCTAGAGATTGGTTTCTAAGGCCTCTAACAACTGGTTTCTAAGGCCTCTAGAGACTGGTTTCTAAAGCCTCTAGAGACTGGTTTCTAATGCCTCTAGAGACTGGTTTCTAAGGCCTCTGGAGATTGGTTTCTAAGGCCTCTAGAGCCTGGTTTCTAAGGCCTCTAAAGACTGGTATCTAAGGCCTCTAGAGATTGGTTTCTAAGGCCTCTAACAACTGGTTTCTAAGGCCTCTAGAGACTGGTTTCTAAAGCCTCTAGAGACTGGTTTCTAATGCCTCTAGAGACTGGTTTCTAAGGCCTCTAGAGATTGGTTTCTAAGGCCTCTAGCGACTGGTTTCTAAGGTCTCTAGCGACTGGTGTCTAAGGCCTCTAGAGCCTGGTTTCTAAGGCCTCTAGAGATTGGTTTCTACGGCCTCTAGCGACTGGTTTCTAAAGTCTCTAGCGACTGGTGTCTAAGGCCTCTAGAGCCTGGTTTCTAAGGCCTCTAGAGATTGGTTTCTACGGCCTCTAGCGACTGGTTTCTAAGGTCTCTAGCGACTGTTTTCTAAGGCCTCTAGAGACTGGTTTCTAAGGTTTCTAATGCCTCTAGAGACTGGTTTCTAATGTTTCTAAGGCCTCTAGAGATTGGTTTCTAAGGCCTCTAGAGACTGGTTTCTAAGGCTTCTAGATACTTGTTTCTAAAGCCTCTAGAGTCTTGTTTCTAAGGCCTCTAGAGCCTGGTTTCTAAGGCCTCTAGAGATTGGTTTCTACGGCCTCTAGCGACTGGTTTCTAAGGTCTCTAGCGACTGGTTTCTAAGGTCTCTAGCGACTGTTTTCTAAGGCCTCTAGAGACTGGTTTCTAAGGTTTCTAATGCCTCTAGAGACTGGTTTCTAATGTTTCTAATGCCTCTAGAGATTGGTTTCTAAGGCCTCTAGAGACTGGTTTCCAAGGCCTCTAGAGACTGGTTTCTAAGGATTCTAAGGCCTCTAGAGGCTGGTTTCTAAGTCCTCTAGCGACTGGTTTCTAAGGCCTCTAGAGATTGGTTTCTAAGGCCTCTAGTGACTGGTTTCTAAGGCCTCTAGTGACTGGTTTCTAAGGCCTCTAGAGACTGGTTTCTAAGGCCTCTAGAGACTGGTTTCTAAGGCCTCTAGCAACTGGTGTCTAAGGCCTCTAGCGACTGGTTTCTAAGGCCTCTAGCGACTGGTTGCTAAGGCCTCTAGAGACTGGTTTCTAATGCCTCTAGAGACTGGTTTCTAATGCCTCTAGAGACTGGTTTCTAAGGCCTCTAGTGACAGGTTTCTAAGGCCTCTAGCGACTGGTTTCTAAGGACTCTAGCGACTGGTTTCTAAGGCCTCTAGAGACTGGTTTCTAAGGATTCTAAGGCCTCTAGCGACTGGTTTCTAAGGCCTCTAGAGATTGGTTTCTAAGTTCTCTAGCGACTGGTTTCTAAGTCCTCTAGCGACTGGTTTCTAAGTCCTCTAGCGACTGGTTTCTAAGGCCTCTAGCGACAGATTTCTAAGGCCTCTAGCGACAGGTTTCTAAGGCCTCTAGAGACTGGTTTCTAAGGCCTCTAGCGACAGGTTTCTAAGGTCTCTAGGCGACAGGTTTCTAAGGCCTCTAGAGACAGGTTTCTAAGGCCTCTAGAGACAGGTTTCTAAGGTCTCTAGTGACTGGTTTCTAAGGCCTCTAGCGACAGGTTTCTAAGGCCTCTAGCGACAGGTTTCTAAGGCCTCTAGCGACTGGTTTGTAAGGCCTCTAGTGACAGGTTTCTAAGGCCTCTAGCGACAGGTTTCTAAGGCCTCTAGCGACTGGTTTCTAAGGCCTCTAGCGACAGGTTTCTAAGGCCTCTAGCGACAGGTTTCTAAGGCCTCTAGCGACAGGTTTCTAAGGCCTCTAGAGACAGGTTTCTAAGGCCTCTAGAGACAGGTTTCTAAGGCCTCTAGAGACAGGTTTCTAAGGCCTCTAGAGCATGGTTTCTAAGCACTGAAATCTAGGGATTGTTTTTGATTTTTAAAATGATATATGCGTTCCTACATATATGGAGGTAGAATCTTCTCTAGTGTGAAACAGTACATCTGAGCTATTGACAAGTCATCCCTAGGTAACGGCTCAGAGCAGGTAAAGATAGGGAAGGAGAGAGAGAGGCTAGAGAGACTTCTTGGTTGCAGAAAGCTCCGGTGCATTTTGTGAAATTCACTGACTGCTCTCATTCATCATTTCCATAGCAAATGTCAGCTTTTGAGAATAATTATCAAAATGAAGCATTTTTCTTGGAGGACTGCCAACATCCCAAGGTGGAGTAAAAAAATAAAAATATGATTTATCATCAAAAATGAGCAAAAGAGCAAAACTGTGTTTCCTTGCAACCAATCAACAACATTGAAATTCAAGACACTATTTCAAAGAAATATGTTATTTGGAGATATGCATAACGCATAAAAACCAACTGTCAGTTGCTTCGACGGGCCCCACGAACAAGTCTGAATCAAAACCCTATTTCCTATATAGTGCACTGCTTTTAGCCAAAGCTACTAGCAAACTGGAGAGGAGAACCACACATGTCTGACAGACAGGTAGAGAGGGGGAGAGATGAGATAGGGGGACATGTTGTGGACCAATACACATACACACATCATAGACTGGGGTTAGAAATCAGGGACTTGGGTTACACATCATAGACTGGGGTTACACATCATAGACTGGGGTTACACATCAGAGACTGGTGTTGCACATAATACACTGGGGTTACACATCAGGGACTGGGGTTACACATCATAGACTGGGGTTACACATCAGGGACTGGGGTTACACATCATAGACTGGGGTTACACATCATAGACTGGGGTTACACATCATAGACTGGGGTTCCACATCGTAGACTGGGGTTCCACATCATAGACTGGGGTTCCACATCATAGACTGGGGTTACACATCATAGACTGGGGTTAGAAATCATAGACTGGGGTTCCACATCAGGGACTTGGGTTACACATCAGGGACCTGGGTTACACATCATAGACTGGGGTTACACATCAGGGACTGGGGTTACACATCAGGGACTGGGGTTAGAAATCATAGACTCGGGTTAGAAATCATAGACTGGGGTTCCACATCAGGGACTTGGGTTACACATCAGGGACTGGGGTTCCACATCATAGACTGGGGTTATACATCAGGGACTGGGGTTCCACATCATAGACTGGGGTTAGAAATCAGGGACTTGGGTTACACATCATAGACTGGGGTTACACATCAGGGACCTGGGTTACACATCATAGACTGGTGTTACACATCATAGACTGGGGTTACACATCATAGACTGGGGTTAACAATCATAGACTGGGGTTACACGTCATAGACTGGGGTTACACATCAGGGACTGGGGTTACACATCATAGACTGGGGTTCCACATCATAGACTGGGGTTAGAAATCAGGGACTTGGGTTACACATCATAGACTGGTGTTACACATCATAGACTGGGGTTACACATCGTAGACTGGGATTACACATCATAGACTGGGGTTCCACATCATAGACTGGGGTTCCACATCATAGACTGGGGTTACACATCATAGACTGAGGTTACACATCATAGACTGGGGTTACACATCATAGACTGGGGTTACACGTCATAGACTGGGGTTACACATCAGGGACTGGGGTTACCCATCATAGACTGGGGTTACACATCATAGACTGGGGTTAGAAATCATAGACTGGGGTTACACATCATAGACTGGGGTTCCACATCATAGACTGGGGTTACACATCAGGGACTGGGGTTCCACATTATAGACTGGGGTTCCACATCATAGACTGGGGTTACACATCAGGGACTGGGGTTCCACATTATAGACTGGGGTTAGAAATCATAGACTGGGGTTACACATCAGGGACTGGGGTTCCACATCAGGGACTGGGGTTACACATCATAGACTGGGGTTCCACATCATAGACTGGGGTTACACATCATAGACTGGGATTACACATCATAGACTGGGGTTCCACATCATAGACTGGGGTTCCACATCATAGACTGGGGTTACACATCATAGACTGGGGTTACACATCATAGACTGGGGTTACACGTCATAGACTGGGGTTACACATCAGGGACTGGGGTTACACATCATAGACTGGGGTTACACATCATAGACTGGGGTTAGAAATCATAGACTGGGGTTACACATCATAGACTGGGGTTACACATCAGGGACTGGGGTTCCACATTATAGACTGGGGTTACACATCAGGGACTGGGGTTCCACATTATAAACTGGGGTTCCACATCATAGACTGGGGTTACACATCAGGGACTGGGGTTCCACATTATAGACTGGTGTTACACATCAGGGACTGGGGTTCCACATCATAGACTGGGGTTCCACATCATAGACTGGGGTTCCACATCAGGGACCTGGGTTCCACATCATAGACTGGGGTTCCACATCATAGACTGGGGTTACACATCATAGACTGGGGTTACACATCATAGACTGGGGTTAGAAATCAGGGACTTGGGTTACACATCATAGACTGGTGTTACACATCATAGACTGGGGTTACACATCGTAGACTGGGGTTAACAATCATAGACTGGGGTTACACATCAGGGACTGGGGTTCCACATTATAGACTGGGGTTCCACATCATAGACTGGGGTTACACATGAGGGACTGGGGTTCCACATTATAGACTGGGGTTAGAAATCATAGACTGGGGTTACACATCAGGGACTGGGGTTCCACATCAGGGACTGGGGTTCCACATCATAGACTGGGGTTCCACATCATAGACTGGGGTTCCACATCATAGACTGGGGTTCCACATCATAGACTGGGATTACACATCATAGACTGGGGTTCCACATCATAGACTGGGGTTCCACATCATAGACTGGGGTTACACATCATAGACTGGGGTTCCACATCATAGACTGGGGTTCCACATCATAGACTGGGGTTCCACATCATAGACTGGGGTTACACGTCATAGACTGGGGTTACACATCAGGGACTGGGGTTACACATCATAGACTGGGGTTACACATCATAGACTGGGGTTAGAAATCATAGACTGGGGTTACACATCATAGACTGGGGTTACACATCAGGGACTGGGGTTCCACATTATAGACTGGGGTTACACATCAGGGACTGTGGTTCCACATTATAGACTGGGGTTCCACATCATAGACTGGGGTTACACATCAGGGACTGGCGTTCCACATTATAGACTGGTGTTACACATCAGGGACTGGGGTTACACATCATAGACTGGGGTTACACATCATAGACTGGGGTTCCACATCAGGGACTTGGGTTACATGCTAAGATTTGTTTGGGGCTGAATCGATCTGAGAAGGCATGTCAGTTTACAATGGTGGTGATTAACCCTTTATTTCATAACATCCTCCCCTTGGACCCTTATGTCATGTGACTAGCACTGATTATGCAAAGCAACAACCTACAGTAGTCCCTTGCAGAGATGGAGACACATACAGCTTTTCAGTTTCAGAAAATCCCAGCATCCCAGCACAGACAGGCAGGCAGAATCAGTTTGCCAAAGGCTACATCCCAAATAGCACCCCATTCCCTATAGTATATGGAGCACTAGGGTAGCCTAGTGGTTAGAGCGTTGGACTAGTAACCGGAAGGTTGCAAGTTCAAACCCCCGAGCTAACAAGGTACAAATAAATCTGTCGTTCTGCCCCTGAACAGGCAGTTAACCCACTGTTCCTAGGCCATCATTGAAAATAAGAATTTGTTCTTAACTGACTTGCCTGGTAAAATAAAAAACAACAACTTTTGTCCAGGGCCTATATAGGGAATAGGGTTCAAGTTTGGCCCACTGCATTGTTCTGTTAGTTTTGTGTTAGAAACTGAACAATGCTAGTAATCAAAGTAGAGAGCATTATAGTAATGAAAGATTTATATGAACAATGGCCAAAACAGCCCTGAATTCATACTCATCAATCCTAGCTATTACTATTCAAATCACGGCCAACTTTTTTGTGTTATTTAAAATGTTTTTCTTACATTTCAACAATGAAGATGGTTGACTGACACCCATGATTATTTAATTACAATATCATCAATCATCTAATGACGGGTAACATTTCAAGAAACATTCTGTCGGTAATTGATCCAAATCTACAAAAATCTATATTTCCAAGCTTTCATGAATATATAGGGAATTATTAGCAGGGTTGGAGAGTAACGGGTTACATGTATGGGATTACAAAACAAACTGTAACTGTAATCCGTTACGTTGACAGCAAAAATATTGTAAACACATGACAGAGAATTTGAAAAACTAGATGATTATTTCGAGGATTACTTTTAAATTCAGAATGGGATGTTTGCGGAAAAAAAAGAAGCTTTTCCACTTCTCTGTTTTCTCAATGGCATTCAAATCAGCATTGAAAAAGGCCCAAGTTTATATTTGTTCAACGTGAGTGAGTCTGACCATAAATTAGGGACCACTCTGACGACACACCAAATGTGTTTGATGGATCGCGGGAAAAGAGCAGGAATAGGCTTTTGTGGGCTACTGTCCAAGCCATGTCTTCCAATGGTGAGACTGCTGTAGGCATCCAAAGATTATCCAACTAGAAAAAACGCTTGGAGGTGAGGATGACAGCAGTGGTGTAGTCTACGGCGATACGGATATGACTTATTATAGATATCTACATGGTGCATTGATGTGAATCACACTGCTGCTCTCTCATCTAGCCATTTGCCGCCTTACGGATTGTGGTTGTTGTGGATGGCTGTTCACAAATCTAAATTCGTATTTGAACCCAATAATGGTTGAATTCAAGATGTTTAAGCTGCCTATCAATCATTGTTTTTGAAACCAGTGGGCAGCTTGTGAAAAATGCTCTCTTGCAACAGCTGCGTAGTGCGGATCCCAGCCTATGGAATAACAGCTGCGTAGTGCAGATCCCAGCCTGTGGAACAACAGCTGCGTAGTGCGGATCCCAGCCTGTGGAACAACAGCTGCGTAGTGCGGATCCCAGCCTATGGAATAACCCAGCCTATGGAACAACAGCTGCAGCCTAGTGCGGATCCCATCCTATGGAACAGCTGCGTACAGCTGGAATAACAGCTAGTGCAGATCCCAGCCTATGGAACAACAGCTGCATAGTGCAGATCCCAGCCTATAGAATAACAGCTGCATAGTGCAGATCCCAGCCTATGGAACAACAGCTGCGTAGTGCAGATCCCAGCCTATGGAACAACAGCTGCATAGTGCAGATCCCAGCCTATGGAATAAAAGTCAGGCTTTTATTGCTCAATCTAATTCATGCTGATAAAATGATCCGTAGGCCTAATGGACACATGCTCAAACTCACACACTTTTGATTGACTTAAAGGGGCAATATGTAGTTGCTACATCCATTTTTATATACATATGCATTATATTCTTGAAGAATATACCTTTTTAAATGCATCATGACCTTAGTTCAACTATCACACTCCATGAGAACCCAAAATATAAGCTTGTTTTTCTCCAATGTTTGTAAAGATAGTAAATGCAAACAAACACTGTATAGCCTCATAACATGGTTAAAACGATACATTTTATATGATGGGTGTTCAGTCCTTGCATCCATAGCTTTGTCTATTCATATGAGAGTGGTTGCATTTCCCCATACCTCAGCTTTTTACCAAAACAGACATGGGGTGACAGTTTTGTTATCGTTTCATCTGTGGATTTGCCCTTTAAACAGCTGCATATTATCAAGGTGTCAAAGTGTCACCAACAAAAAGGTAAACAATCGGCCTATAGCAAATGCAGAATATGGCATTCATTTTTCACATGTAAATTGCACTTTTCAGTATGCTCAAAGAATGCCATTCCATGGGTGCAGCATTTATTTTTCAACTGGAATCAATGAGCCCAATCAGTCCTCCATGACATCAAAATCATTAACAACAGAGTAGGGCTGGCTAATATGTCATTAGTTTTGGGGTAATGCTCAGGTAAAACAATTTGGTTAATCTATCCTTCCATATTTCCAAGGACTATTCTTGAAGATCAAGGGGTATACCATTTATTGGAATGACTGGAATTCTGATAGACTTTGGTTTTTAATGTAAAGATATAATTTAATCGTATTATTATATGTAGTAGAAAGCAATGGGTTAGAAGCAGCCTATAAAACCAACCCATAAAGTAAAATTTAACACCCATAGATGGCCAGCTATGTAAACTTTAACAATGATTTATCCTGCTCCATAGATGTTGTTCAATTGGTAACATACATTTTTGTATTTTTCTAATGCCTCTCAAGGGAAAGTAATCTAATAGTAGCTAAATGTAATCAGATTACGTAACTGAGTTTGTGTAATCCAAAAGTCACGTTCCTGATTACGATTTTGGACAGGTAACTAGTACCTGTAACGGATTACATGTAGAAAGTAACCTACCCAACCCTGATTATTAGCATGGGGCATCACAGCAATGTACAAATTATTTACACCGTTCTCTACTACTAAATGAAAGACATGCAGTATCATATTGTTGTTGTAAAGGCACATAGCTAAGGAAAATGTTCCCATCAGTATCCCAATGGCAAAGGGCAAATTACCATACAAATAATATTCCACTACTGTACCCAGTGAGAGATATTCATACAGGTTATTGTACAGTTTGTAATACAGGCACTTAGCTAGCTAAGTGAGACAAACTTTCTCATCAAGCGACGTGTTTGTATACAGCGTCCAATTGGCCGTCACAGAGAGAGAACCACAACCCGGTGAGGACGGACAACGGACGGACGACTAGTGACACCATGAATCATCTGAAGAGTTCGTGGGCTCTGGGTTACACAGTCACAGTGCTGCAGCCTACCCTCTGTCGTGTTGGCTCCAGCATGCCCCAGCTGCCAATAACGCAGCTCAATAACCCAGAGTAGAAACCCCTTCTGTTCTGTTCTATCTGCCCAGCCAGACGCACTATTCTACACAGCAACATACAGCCTTATCAAAACCTACATTCTAGCAGGGCCATACTTTCTCTCAACAGGGACAAGCAATGTCTCCGTTTCTCCCGTTTGCAATCTGCTGCGTCGGAGGGACAGTTTCCAGTTTCCACTCAAGTAGTCTTATAGCTATTTATAAGGAGCCTTCTGTTCGGCAAAAAGGGCACTGGAGCACTTCTGTTGCTAATAAGGGGTATGGTTTCTTGAAAATAAACACAGCAAGTGGAGCTACACATTGTGGACCGCACAGGGGGTATGACAGACAGGTTGGCAGTGAAACTGCTGATGTGTATAGGTTGATTCAGTGCCACGCAATGCTGATATCATTGTATAGACACACTGTAGAGGTTAAGGTAGGTTGCAAGTTTTTTGAGATGCTACCTATGCACCTGTGTGAACACTATAACAGTATGCCACCTACGCACAATTTGGTATTGGGGTATTTTATTAGCATCCCCATTAGCTGTTTCATTGTTTCAAAGGTACAAATTCAACATATTTTATACAAGGTTTATCTATGTTGAAGATTGGTTACCATGATGACATAATCCTGTGGTTTGAAATTTACCCTCAAAACTAAACACAAACTGGAAATCCAATGTATTTTCCACGCAGATTCCATGTCATAATACGTTGACAAACCAGTTTGTGTCCAGTGGGTTGGTTTGACACTCTCCAAGTTGTTTTGCAAGAAACATTGTCTCCCCCTCCCTCCCCCCCAACGCTGTTTTTGAATTGAAGTCTGACAGTTAAGATATACCTCCTCCCCCAACACACGTTCACAGCAAGACTCTGGTTATCTGGAATCGAATCCAAGGCAATCAAGCGGGACAGTTTCGATAACAAAGCGGACTGAGTAACTGGCGAGCGGCGGGGTGCGGCGCTGCGCGGTGCAGGGAGGCTGGGAGCTTTGTGAGCGACAGATGCGGCCTGGGTGACAGCAGGGGTGGTGGAGTGGAGTGAAGCTCAGCCTGAAGGAGCTGCTCTATGTGCTGGTGGGAGTCAGGAGATCTAGGAGTCAGGAGATGGGACTGTCACACACAGAGACAAACACTCACACACACACCCAAAGACTTCTCCACAGCAGAAAAGAGGGGGGAGCGGGGTCAAAGCCTGCATGTTTGCTCACAGGGTGGCACAGACTGCAAAAACATTGATACCATTTACAGCTGAACTAACAGTCACCTCATGACCCCCAGTCACGCAGCAACACATTCCCCAACACAAAGCGTTGCTCTCACTCTGTACTGATTGGATGCTATGGGAATGGTGGGAAAATTGTTTTTTAGCTTCCATTCATGGCAAGGCAGTTTCAGGTAATTTGCTCTCTGTGCCTCATTGAGGGCTGGGAAATGGCAGTCACTCAGTAAGATAGAGCCATTCAAGTTTTCCACTCAAAAACTACTCAGAGGAAATTGCACTTAGCATCCGGTGTGATATTCCTACTATGACAAATAATTGTTAAACGCTCAAATTTTCTTGAGTGGGAACTGATATGAACTTTAGTAACGCTAGCCTACATTCTACTTGCTATGTTCAGTTTGTGGTTCTAGCAGGGCATTACTGTACACACAGTCACACACTCAGGCTACAATACACCTAGTGAGCCATGGTTGCCTTCCTTCCTTCCTTCCTTCCTTTCCTTTTGTTTCCTTTTACTTTGTCTCTTTTCTCTTCCCTTTCCTTCTTCCATCATCCTCTACCAACACAATTTCAATAATGTCTGTCAGGCCAGGCAGGGAAGGCTGCTTGTAAATCAATCACATTACAGCACAACAGACGCACCCCACCTTGATGAGCTCCTAAAATTGTATTCATCACTTGTTTACTTACAGGCCCATCCCAGCAATGCAGAGAGAAAGAAAATAGAGAAATAATAGAAAAGTAATAAAATGAATAATAAATACACAATGAGTAATGATAATATGGATACATACACAGGGTACCATTACCAAATCCATGTGCAGGGGTACGAGGTAATTGAGGTAGATATGTACATACTGTATAGGAATAAAGTGACTTAGGCAACAGGATAGATAATAGACAGTAGCAGCATTGTATGTAATGAGTCAAAAAAGTTAGTGCAAAAAGGGTCAATGCAGACAGTCTGGGTAGCTATTTGGTTAGGTATTTATCAGTCTTATGTCTTGGGGGTAGAAGCTGTTCAGGGTCCTGTTGGTTCCAGACTTGGTGCATTGGTACTGCTTCCCATTCGCTAGCAGAGAGAACCGTCTATGACTTGGGTAGCTGGAGTCTTTGACAATTTTTAGGGCCTTCCTCTGATACCGCCTGGTATAGAGGTCCTGGATGGCAGGGAGCTCGGCCCCAGTGATGTACTGGGCTGTACGCAATAACCTCTGTTGCGCCTTGCGGTTGGATGCCAAGCAGTTGCCACACCAACCAGTGATACAGCCAGTCAAGATGCTCTCAATGCTGCAGTATAACTTTTTGAGGATCTGAGGGCCCGTGCCGAATCTTTTCAGCCTTCTGAGGGGGAAGAGGCGTTAGTCACTTATAAAGGTTACCTTGGCATTCTTGGGCACAGGGACTATGGTGGTCTGCTTGAAACATGTAGTTATTACAGACTGGGTCAGAGAGAGATTGACATTTTTAGCGTTCTAGTAATCCGTCTGGCCGTTCAGTCTTGCGAATGCTAACCTGTTTAAAGGTCTTATATCGGCTATGGAGAGTGAGATCACACAGTCGTCCGGAACAGCTGGTATTCTCATGCATGGTTAAGTGCTGCTTTCTTCGATGCAAGCATAAAAGGTATTATCTCTTGTGATAGGTAGGCTTGCGTCACATCTGACAAGCTTCAGAGCCGGCGTAATATGATTAGATCTTATTCCTGTCTTGACATTTTGTCTGTGTGATGGCTTGTCGGAAGTCATAGCGGTATTTCTTATAAGCATCCAGATTAATGACCCGCTCCTTGAAAGCGTCAGCTCTAACCTTTAGCTCAGTGAGGATGTTGCCTGTAATCCATGGCTTCTGGTTGGGGTATGTACGTACGGTCACTGTGGGGTTGACATCATCGATGCACTTATTGATGAAGCTAATGACTGATGTGGTGTACTCCTCATTGCCATCGGAGGAATATCGGAATATATTCCAGTCTGTGCAAAACAGTCCTGTAGCTTAGGGCATCTGCTTCATCTGACCACTTTTTTATTGATCTTGTCACTGGTGCTTCCTGCTTTAATTTGTACATGTAAGCAGGAATCAGGAGGATAGAATGATGGTCAGATTTGCCAAATGGAGGGCAAGGGAGAGTTTGTATGCGTCTCTGTGTGTGAAGTAAAGGTGGTCCAGAGTTTTTTTCCCCTCTGCTTGCACATTTAACATGCTGATTTATAGCTTGTTGAGTGCGGTTTTAGTGCCAGCATCGGTTTGTGGTGGTAAATAGACAGCTACAAAAAATATATACAGCTTATCATGAGGTATTCTAACTCAGGCGAGCAGAACCTCGAGACTTCCGTAATATTAGAGATTGCGCACCAGCTGTTGTTAACAAAGAGACACAAACCAGAGGGAAGAGGCGGAGTATTTATTCGTCAACGTAGTTTCGTCAGGGTGCCGGCATGCCTGCCTCTCTTTTGCCGCCTTTTTCTTTTGTGAGTGTCTGGGATCAGGGCCTGGTCCTGGGTGAGCAGTATGTCATGCACCGCCGACTCATTGAAGTAGAAATCTTCATCCAAATCGAGGTTAGTGATCTATGTTCTGATGTCCAAAAGCTCTTTTGGGTCATAGGAAATTATGGCGGAAACATTATGTACAAAAAAAGTTAAAGATCAGCGCAAAAAAAAGCATTAGAGCATCGTCGTATTAGAGTGGTCGTCGTATTAGAGTGGTCGTCGTATTAGAGTGGTCGTCGTATTAGAGTGGTCGTCGTATTAGAGTGGTCGTCGTACTAGAGTGGTCGTCGTATTAGAGTGGTCGTCGTACTAGAGTGGTTGTCGTACTAGAGTGGTCGTCGTATTAGAGTGGTCGTCGTACTAGAGTGGTCGTCGTATTAGAGTGGTCGTCGTACTAGAGTGGTCTTCGTACTAGAGTGGTCGTCGTATTAGAGTGGTCGTCGTACTAGAGTGGTCGTCGTATTAGAGTGGTCGTCGTATTAGAGTGTTCGTCGTACTAGAGTGGTCGTCGTATTAGAGTGGTCGCCGTACTAGAGTGGTCGTCGTATTAGAGTGGTCGTCGTATTAGAGTGGTTGTCGTACTAGAGTGGTCGTCGTATTAGAGTGGTCGTCGTACTAGAGTGGTCGTCGTATTAGAGTGGTCGTCGTATTAGAGTGGTCGTCGTACTAGAGTGGTCGTCGTATTAGAGTGGTCGTCGTACTAGAGTGGTCGTCATACTAGAGTGGTCGTCGTACTAGAGTGGTCGTCTTATTAGAGTGGTCGTCGTATTAGAGTGGTCGTCGTACGAGAGTGGTCGTCGTACTAGAGTGGTCGTCGTATTAGAGTGGTCTATTAATGTCATGAAAAGGTCATTGGAGATCAGTTATGATGGGCCTTTTACCGACATATTGGCCTTTAAAAAGAGAGTGAACAACTGTCCTGCATACAACTATAGGGGAAAAAAATTGGGCAAGTAGCTGAACGACGCAAATAACCTACGGCTGCATTTAGAGAGGCAGCCCAAATCTGATATTTTGCCAAATTACACTCAAAAGAGATAATCTGATTGGTCCAAATGCCAATTAGTTGAAAAGCTCACAAGTGTGGCAGAGATAAGCTAATAATTAGTAAGATATGTTATGTTTAGTGTTTAATCCGTTATAAGGTCACTTCAATCAGCATAACCAGACCTATGGAGCATTTTACTATTGCTGTGGTCTCTGAAGAATATTTAATAGCAAATAATGTAACATGTCTTCTTCGCTTGCTATACAGGATATAGTGACTTCTTTTCATGCTGTTTATTTGTTTCTGATAGATGATCATTTGATGATAATAATGATAGTATAATGCTAATGGTGATTAAAATGTTGCATCCTTCAAAAAATTACCACACGCTGTTTTGAAATTCAATTTTGGAGAAGAAGTGAGGAGAGTTCATTAGGAGAATCATCAAAACATGAAAAACATTGGGTTGTACAGTACTGTATGTCTCATACTTTTAACAATGTTCAAACATACAGTACATGCATACTGTACATTACCCATACATCACCACAGCATTTATACGGATTGCATTAAAAATATGACAAAAAGTTAATTCTGAGTACTGGATGCAAATTTGCTCTATTTTGATTGCAGGATAAATACATCCACTGATGGGCTAAATACATTCACTAATGGGCTAAATACATTCACTAATGGGCTAAATACATCCACGAATGGGCTAAATACATCCACGAATGGGCTAAATACATCCACGAATGGGCTAAATACATCCACGAATGGGCTAAATACATCCACGAATGGGCTAAATACATCCACGAATGGGCTAAATACATCCACTGAATGGGCTAAATACATCCACTGAATGGGCTAAATACATCCACGAATGGGCTAAATACATCCACTGATGGGCTAAATACGTCCACTGATGGGCTAAATACATCCACGAATGGGCTAAATACATCCACTGATGGGCAAAATATGTCCACTGATGGGCTAAATACATCCACGAATGGGCTAAATACATCCACTGATGGGCTAAATACATCCACTGATGGGCTAAATACATTCACTAATGCACTAAATACACCCACGAATGGGCTAAATACATCCACTAATGGGCTAAATACATTCACTGATGGGCTAAATACATTCACCGATGGGCTAAATACATTCACCAATGGGCTAAATACATCCACGAATGGGCTAAATACATTCACTAATGGGCTAAATACATTCACTAATGGGCTAAATACATTCACCGATGGGCTAAATACATTCACCAATGGGCTAAATACATCCACGAATGGGCTAAATACATTCACTAATGGACTAAATACATTCACTAATGGACTAAATACATTCACTAATGGACTAAATACATTCACTAATGGACTAAATACATTCACTAATGGGCTAAATGCATTCACTAATGGGCTAAATACATCCACGAATGGGCTAAATACATCCACTAATGGGCTAAATACATTCACTAATGGACTAAATACATTCACTAATGGACTAAATACATTCACTAATGGGCTAAATAACTAACCCTCCATAATGTACATACTGCCACATGTCCAGCTCTATATTCAGAAGAGGAAGGCAGGACTATATAACATTATCCCAGACCATGCTGTCACTCACAACCATTCACAAGCACATTTTCTCTCCCTCATCGCTCTCTTTCTCTTTCCTTCTAAACTCTCCCTATATCTCTCTCTACAGAATCTATGTCTTTCTCCCCATCCCTCTGTCCCTCCCTCCCATTCACTTTCTCCCTCACCCATCTCTCTCCCTCTCTCTTTCACTCCCTTCTCTTTCTCTCTCCCCATATCTCTCTCTCTCATAACACCCTCTCTCCCTCCCATAACTCTCTCTCCCCCCACTCTCTCTCCACTCCCATCTCTCCTTCCATCTCTCCCGTCATGAGCAGGATTGAGCTGCATCAGAGCAGATAACACTGAAGCACTCCCAGCAGTGACACTTCAAAGACCTCGGTCACATATTGACTATGGAAATTAAAATTATCAGATTTTCTTCAGAAGCAATTCACTAACCACTAACGCTATTTAGCCAGGCATCCTGCAATATTTCATAATGTTCATATAGATTTTCCTGAGGTATTCATTCCTATCCTCTTCAGTGGAGGATGAACAGAGATCTTTGAATATGTGTTGCCTCCCTACTGACTTTTGCTCAACAGGGCGACTGGCGACGTAATCATGTTCAATGAATGGGCAAACAATGTGGCTCTGCAAGGGTGAAGTTATTGGGGGGGGGGGTGACATCATCCTCTATGAGGAGATAGCAAGCGTTTTTGAAACAGCCTTCAGCACACAGACACACACACAGCCTTGTACAACTAACTAACTAACTAACTTACTAACAAACTAACACACAAGCGCGCGCACGCACACACACGCGCACGCACACACAGCCTTGTACTATTAACACACACACACAGCCGTGTACAACTAACTAACTGAACAGACACACACACACACACACACACACACAGCCTTGTACAACTAAAACACACACACAGCCTTGTACAACTAACACACACACACACACACACACACACACAGCCTTGAACAACTACCACACACACAGACACACGCGCACACACACACACACACACACACACACACACACACACACACACACACACACACACACACACACACACAGCATTGTACAACTACCACACACACACACACACAGACACACACACACACACACACACACACACACACACACACACACACACACACAGCCTTGTACAACTAAAACACACACACAGCCTTGTACAACTAACACACACACACACACACACACACACACAGCCTTGAACAACTACCACACACACACATACACACACAGAGCACGTACACACACACACACACACACACACACACACACACACACACACACACACACACACACACACAGCCTTGTACAACTAAAACACACACACAGCCTTGTACAACTAACACACACACACACACACACATACACAGCCTTGAACAACTACCACACACACACACACACACACACACAGCCTTGTACAACTACCACACACACACACAGACACGTGCACACACACACACACACACACACACACATCCTTGTACAACTAACACACACACACACACACACACACACACACACACACACAGCCTTGGACCCCAGAGCCCTGGACCCCACAGCCTTGTACAACTAACACACACACACAGCCTTGTAAAACTAACACACGCACACCGCCTTGTATAACTCACACACACAGACACACACACACACACAGACACACACACGCCCAAGTGAAGAGGCAGTTTCAATGACAATTACTAATGGTATGTGTGCTGTGGGAGAGCAGTAATTGGATCGGGACAGACGGTCTCCTGTACACACACATACACAGACACAGACACACATGCACGCTTAGACGCACAAACACACACCGTTGTCGTGTAAACAGAAATCAACCCACTGATTCGCGGGGCATTGCTGGAGGGAACAACACCAAAGTAATCACGCCATCCGTCATGACGTGGATCAGCATTCTAATGGGGTTCACATCATTAATCACAAACTGAATATTTAATGTCCGCTGCCATCATGGCCCTAATGTGGGCGAGACAAAAGTCATTTGATAGAAACGTTATGATATTCATCAAAGGCAACGGCAGAGGAGTTTTCAATCATTTGTTGCCTCGAATTGTGGGCCGGGTGTACCCCCTCCGAATTGAATGACCCTGGAGGTGTTTTTGATGCTGTGAGAGATAGTTCAAGGAGTGGGCCTGCCTGCCTGCCTGCCTCTGTCTGTTTGTATAATGTTGTTGCATTGACATCTGTCTTTGTGTGTGTACATCAATCTTGTCTTTATAGGGTCTGCTATTTCGCTGCATACAAACACAGTTTGGTACGTCAACTGTGTAAAGATCATTAGATGTCAGTGGAGTTGCAGTATTGTGTTTCTCAACATTGACTGATTGATGGACTAATAGACAACCCAATGCAACACACACATGCAAACACTCACTCACTAACACACACAAACACATGGTTCAACCTACTCTGCCTGCCCTCTTTATTCTGCCAGTTCTCTCTCTCTCTCTGCCAGTCTCTCTCTCTCTCTCTCTCTCTCTCTCTCTCTCTCTCTCAACCTTGAGGGTACAGTGAGAAGGAACACAGTGGCCAGGACAATAAGCTAAGCCAGTCTAATTATTCACTGTTTACCTCACTGCACTCCCCATTCAGCCATTCCCACAGCCCTGGACCCCAGCCCAGACAAGATGCTCTCCAGAGAGAATAGTTCCTAATGGGGAATGCTATCTGTGTGACACAGAAAGGAGAGTTCCTGGTCAGAGGAAACCTATCAGCGTGACACAGAAAGGAGAGTTCCTGGTCGGAGGAATGCTATCAGCGTGACACAGAATGGAGAGTTCCTGGTCGGAGAAATGCTATCAGCGTGACACAGAAAGGAGAGTTTCTGGTCGGAGGAATGCTATCAGCGTGACACAGAAAGGAGAGTTCTGGTCGGAGGAATGCTATCAGCGTGACACAGAAAGGAGAGTTCCTGGTTGGAGGAATGCTATCAGCGTGACACAGAAAGGAGAGTTCCTGGTCGGAGGAATGCTATCAGCGTGACACAGCTGGTTTAAGAGGGTCCATTTACAAGGCCAGTGAAAAGTTTGATTCAGACGTTTATTTGATAGCGAGGGACACAGTACACTTCACATCTGTTAAATAGAGTTCCTAGAGATTATACATATGCTTTTGTTGATGGAAGGTTTTTTGGGGTTTGGCCGGCTATATTGTGGTAGGGTTATTTATCATCTCCAACCACCAGAACGATTCACAACTCAGGGAGTTCAACCAATTCCAGAGACTATGACTTGGATGACTGGAGTCTTTGAACATTTTTGTGGCCTTACTCTGACCCCGCCTGGTATAGAGGTCCTGGATGGCAGGGAGCTCGGCCCCAGTGATGTACTGGGCCGTACTCGCCACACTTTGTAGCCCCTTGCGGTCATCTCAGTGGTCCAAGGTAACATATCAGTGGTCCCATGGTAGTATCTCAGTGGTCCAAGGTAATATCTCAGTGGTCCATGGTAACATATCAATGGTCCATGGTAACATCTCAATGATCCATGGTAACATCTCAGTGGTCCATGGTAACATCTCAGTGGTCCATGGTAACATCTCAGTGGTCCATGGTAGTATCTCAGTGGTCCAAGGTAACATATCAGTAGTCCATGGTAACATATCAAGGTAGTATCTCAGTGGTCCAAGGTAGTATCTCAGTGGTCCAAGGTAATATCTCAGTGTTTCAAGGTAATATCTCAGTAGTCCAAGGTAGTATCTCAGTGGTCCAAGGTAATACCTCAGTAGTCCAAGGTAGTATCTCAGTGGTCCAAGGTAACATATCAGTAGTCCATGGTAACATATCAAGGTAGTATCTCAGTGGTCCAAGGTAATATCTCAGTGTTTCAAGGTAATATCTCAGTAGTCCAAGGTAATATCTCAGTAGTCCAAGGTAATATCTCAGTAGTCCAAGGTAATATCTCAGTAGTCCAAGGTAGTATCTCAGTAGTCCAAGGTAACATATCAGTAGTCCATGGTAACATATCAGTAGTCCAAGGTAACATATCAGTAGTCCAAGGTAATATCTCAATGGTCCAAGGTAATATCTCAGTAGTCCAAGGTAATATCTCAATGGTCCAAGGTAATATCTCAGCCCATATCAACTGTGAGATTTTATATTTTTTTGCTTCAGGTTATTTTAGTAAATATTTTCTTAACACTTTTTTCTGAAAACTGCATTGTTGGTTAAGGTCTTGTAAGTAAGCTTTTCACTGTAAGGTCTACACCTGATGTATTCGGCGCATGTGACAAATACAATTTTATTTGAGATGACCAAAGTGCGCTATGTGATGTTCTGCAGCGTAGCAATAAGTCATTTTTTGAAAACCGAAAACAGCCTATCTATTTAGTATCTAGCTACATGTGAAAACCACTCCAGAGCCATAGACCTTTTAGGGTGTAACATATGGCATATGTTTCTGAACAGTCTTTATGGAACAGGGCCTCTTCCATGAAGAACCCACATACAACCTCAGTCTTTAACATCATTCGTGGCACAGCTAACAACATAGCCTATCTCTGAGGCTACATTAAGAGAGAGAGATGGGGGGAAAGAGGGAGAGGAGGGAAGGGAAGGGGAGGGAGACCCTGCCAGCCAAAGTCATTTTGGCTTCCCGGTTGGTCCGATCTGTGATTCGCAATCACAAAGAAAGCTTTGTTCACTCTCTCGGTGGCCCCTACTGCCCCCACACAGTTCCTCCACAGTTCCAGAGGACAAACTGTTCCGCCACTGAATACATAACAGCAAGGAAATATTTGCTGCTGAAAAAGAAGCTGGCACCAGTTTAGCAGGGTGGGGAGAGACAGATAAGAGAAGGCTGAGAATAACACGGATGTTGGGAGAGGGAGGAGAGGAGGAAAAGCCTTCTCTCTCTCGGAGTCATACAGAGATACCAAACTGTGAGGTGGCTTTAGTCATGGAAATTAAGACACAGTCGAATGGTGGCACGACCAGTGCCACACAAACGTAAACTGATAAAGAGAAAGCGCGATCGAATGCACCCAGAAACCCCTAAACTGCTGGCAGAGCTGTAGCGAAAGGTGTTTTGAATAGCCCCAGTACACATCACACACCGTCTCTCCTTGCTTGTTACGTTCAAACACCTGCAGGTTGCCAAAGCACCTGCATCAAACTGCCACCAGGAGTTCAGCACTTCAGAACATGTTATTCCTAACAGGTCACTGTAGACGTATGCACAACAAACCTGTCGTTTCCTTATGTATCTAAATATGCTGATGGCATCTGGACCAGCGGACCAAGGAACCATCAGATCATAGCATAGTAGTGGTGGCAGTGTAGTCTATAATATAGGTTTCACAATGAATGACATTATTCATGTAAAGTAGAACACACATACATATAGTTAGACCATATGCAGGCCATACAGTGTGGTTGACCAGGCCCCAGGCCTGACTTTAGATGACCAGGCCCCAGGCCTGACGTTAGATGACCAGGCCCCAGGCCTGACTTTAGATGACCAGGCCCCAACCCTGACTTTAGTTGACCAGGCCCCAACCCTGACTTTAGATGACCAGGCCACAACCCTGACTTTAGATGACCAGGCCCCAACCCTGACTTTAGATGACCAGGCCCCAACCCTGACGTTAGATGACCAGGCCCCAACCCTGACTTTAGATGACCAGGCCCCAGGCCTGACTTTAGATGACCAGGCCCCAGCCCTGGCTTTAGATGACCAGGCCCCAGCCCTGGCTTTAGATGACCAGGCCCCAACCCTGACTTTAGATGACCAGGCCCCAGCCCTGACTTTAGATGACCAGGCCCCAGCCCTGACTTTAGATGACCAGGCCCCAGCCCTGACTTTAGATGACCAGGCCCCAGCCCTGACTTTAGATGACCAGGCCCCAGCCCTGGCTTTAGATGACCAGGCCCCAGCCCTGACTTTAGATGACCAGGCCCCAGCCCTGACTTTAGATGACCAGGCCCCAGCCCTGACTTTAGATGACCAGGCCCCAACCCTGACTTTAGATGACCAGGCCCCAACCCTGACTTTAGATGACCAGGCCCCAGGCCTGACTTTAGATGACCAGGCCCCAACCCTGACTTTAGATGACCAGGCCCCAGCCCTCACTTTAGTTGACCAGGCCCCAACCCTGACTTTAGATGACCAGGCCCCAACCCTGACTTTAGATGACCAGGCCCCAACCCTGACTTTAGATGACCAGGCCCCAACCCTGACGTTAGATGACCAGGCCCCAACCCTGACTTTAGTTGACCAGGCCCCAACCCTGACTTTAGATGACCAGGCCCCAGCCCTGGCTTTAGATGACCAGGCCCCAACCCTGACTTTAGATGACCAGGCCCCAGGCCTGACTTTAGATGACCAGGCCCCAACCCTGACTTTAGATGACCAGGCCCCAGCCCTCACTTTAGATGACCAGGCCCCAACCCTGACTTTAGATGACCAGGCCCCAATCCTGACTTTAGATGACCAGGCCCCAACCCTGACTTTAGATGACCAGGCCCCAACCCTGACTTTAGATGACCAGGCCCAAGCCCTGACTTTAGATGACCAGGCCCCAGCCCTGACTCTAGATGACCAGGCCCCAACCCTGACTTTAGATGACCAGGCCCCAACCCTGACTTTAGATCAGCCCTATGGGGCAATAAGAATACGTCATGTATAAAGCCAAGCTGTCAAATGGAACTGGTGTGATTAATTGATACGTCTTTACGGGCGCAATGATGTACTACTTCTGTCAGGGCGGGTGACAATGAGTGTTCACTTTCTTTTTGCCTTCCTCTCAACAGAACCACTACAGGTCAAATTACAGCAGTACTTAATTAAATCCTTGTATTTCTGTCAGCTAAATTAATGAAGCGGCCAGCGAACCATGGCACGAACCTATGTTCCCTGTGGAAAAACGTCTTGTGACAGCGGCGGGATGGAAGGGAGACTGACTCCACCTCGAGCCGGGGGAGTTGGACCGGATGCTCCATCTGACTCTTTTTCACAAAAACACAGAGTAGCAGTGCTTATCTTGGATCAGGTCCTTCCTGTCTGTATAATCATATTAATTATGACCTAAAAAGGTTAAACTGATCCTAGTTCAGCGCTCTGGGACCACAGACTGGAACATGCCATGGTTGAAGACTGTATAGTGAAACACACAACACTTCTTCAGAAGAAAACCTGTAGAAATTATGTAGAACTTTCACACACGATTGCTGCTACCTTTCATTAGACTAGTAAATACACAGTGTTTCCATCCAGGCCTGTATCTTGGTCTTAGATCAAAGCAGTGTGTATTTACTAGTCTTTTGAACCTGGTCCATCTGACTGTGGCGTGAGGGCATCAACATCATCACAAGCAAATTACTTAGCAGGCTACTCAAAGCCAGAACAATACCATTAAAGCTAGTGTGACTCTCAGCCCCTAGAACTGGTTGACTGTTTGAAGTGTCCCTTGAGGCAGTGCCCCTTAAGGCAGTGTCCCTTAAGACAGTGAGTCTTTAGACAGTGAGACTGGAGACAGTGAGACTTGAGACAGTGAGTCTTGAGACAGTGAGACTGGAGACAGTGAGACTGGAGACAGTGAGACTGGAGACAGTGAGTCTTGAGACAGTGAGACTGGAGACAGTGAGACTTGAGACAGTGAGACAGTGAGACTGGAGACAGTGAGACTGGAGACAGTGAGACTTGAGACAGTGAAAATGGAGACAGTGAGACTTGAGACAGTGAGACAGGGAGACAGTGAGACTGGAGACAGTGAGACTTGAGACAGTGAGACTGGAGACAGTGAGACTGGAGACAGTGAGACTTGAGACAGTGAGACTGGAGACAGTGAGACTGGAGACAGACCTTGAGACAGTGAGACTTGAGACAGTGAGACTGAGACAGTGAACAGACAGTGAGTCTTGAGACAGTGAGACTGAGACAGTGAGACTGGAGACAGTGAGACTGGAGACAGTGAAACAGTGAGACTGACAGTGAGACTTGAGACAGTGAGACTGGAGTGAGAGACTGGAGACAGTGAGACAGTGAGACAGTGAGACAGTGAGACTTGAGACAGTGAGACTGAGACAGTGAGACTGGAGACAGTGAGACTGGAGACAGTGAGACTTGAGACAGTGAGACTGGAGACAGTGAGACTGGAGACAGTGAGACTGGACTGAGACAGTGAGACTGGAGACAGTGAGACTGGAGACAGTGAGACTGGAGACAGTGAGACTCTGGAGACAGTGAGACTGGAGACAGTGAGACTGGAGACAGTGAGACTTGAGACAGTGAGACTGGAGACAGTGAGACTCTTGAGACAGTGAGACTGGAGACAGTGAGACTGATCCTTGAGACAGTGAGTCAGTGAGACTTGAGACAGTGAGACTGGAGACAGTGAGACTGGAGACAGTGAGTCTTGAGACAGTGAGACTGGAGACAGTGAGACTGGAGACAGTGAGACTGGAGACAGTGAATCTTGAGACAGTGAGTCTTGAGACAGTGAGACTGGAGACAGTGAGACTGGAGACAGTGAGACTGGAGACAGTGAATCTTGAGACAGTGAGTCTTGAGACAGTGAGACTGGAGACAGTGAGACTGGAGACACTTTATAAGGTAAGATCTGTATGCGGAGAAGAGACTCCCCTGGTCTATTTGTCCCCTACTGTCCTTACAGTGTTTTATGACAACTAAACATTCAGTATTCAGTGAGCTGAAAAACAGGAAGGGCATTTGAACGGCTTAAAATAATATTTTCCCAATACATTTTATTATATTTATCAGACACTCTCATCCAGACTGCATACATTTTCATACTGGACCCCCTTGGGAATCGAACCCACAACCCTGGTGTTGAAAGTGACAGACACATGGGATGTAGACTGGATAGTCTGGCGACGAGTACAAGAGGGGTTTGGTGGGCAAATCTACAAAGTCCTGCTCATTATTTTGATTCTAATACCATTCTTCTTCATTGGTTTGATCTTTGTGCATATGCCCGACCCAAAAATATAATGTAAAATGAAACACAAAAAATATTTTGATCTTAAAACCCATTACATGACTGCCTGGCTTGCCCCTTAAAGCCTGATGAAGGAAAGGACCACCGCTACGGCTGAATGAACCCTCTGTTGCTACACTAACCAGAAGCTCCTGGCTACAGATTAAAGGGAAATTGAGGAAGTTGTTGTTTTCACAATGCGTAAGCAGCCTTTTTAGCAGCGGTAAAAGACACAGAGAGACAGGTTGTGTGTAGCTAGGAGTATTAGCATTCCTGCTACGCTTGTCTTTTATCAACTTCTGGGAAATTTAGAAAAATAAGATTAGTGTGTTATGTGCCTAAGGATGTTTTGGCCGATATTAGAAATGTTTGAATAAATGAATATGTGTTGCCTCTGTCTGCGGAACGGAGGCTGTTTGGTCCTGGCTGTGTTACAGCACCAGACCTCTGTCTGCAGAAAGGAGGATGTCTTGTCCTGGCTGTGTTACAGCACCAGACCTCTGTCTGCAGAAAGGAGGCTGTCTGGCCCTGGCTGTGTTACAGCACCAGACCTCTGTCTGCAGAAAGGAGGCTGTCTGGCCCTGGCTGTGTTACAGCACCAGACCTCTGTCTGCAGAAAGGAGGCTGTCAGGCCCTGGCTGTGTTACAGCACCAGACCTCTGTCTGCAGAAAGGAGGCTGTCTTGTCCTGGCTGTGTTACAGCACCAGACCTCTGTCTGCAGAAGGGAGGCTGTCTGGCCCTGGCTGTGTTACAGCACCAGACCTCTGTCTGCAGAAACAGCACCAGACCTCTGTCTGCAGAAGGGAGGCTGTCTGGCCCTGGCTGTGTTACAGCACCAGACCTCTGTCTGCAGAAAGGAGGCTGTCTGGCCCTGGCTGTGTTACAGCACCAGACCTCTGTCTGCAGAAGGGAGGCTGTCTGGCCCTGGCTGTGTTAGCACCAGGCAGATGCCTTGGCTTTCATTAATTCTAGACTTTACAGAACGATTGTGAAACCTCCAGTAGAAACCACCAAGGACCAGCCTGTGTCACCTGTTCAGTGTATGTCACACACACACACAGACACACACAAACAGACACGCACACACAGACATGCACACACACACACAGACACACAGACAGACACACACACAGACACACACACACACACACACAGAGACACAGACACACACACACACACACACAGACACACACAGACAGACACGCACACACCCACACACACACACAACACACAGACACACACAGACACAGCACACACCCACACAGACACACACACACACACACACACACACACAGCACAGACAGACACACACACACACACACAGACACAGACACACACACACACACACACACACACACACACACACACACACACACAGGGCTTTATTTTTAGATGAACCTCCATTGGTAACTCCAGTCTTTGAACCCAGAGTGTTACTATGATGAAAGACCACAGGAACAGGCTATTCTACTTAAGATTCTGAGCATAATGTTCCTTTATCTTAGAATCATAGAAATGGCAAACTAATGGTGCTCCATGAAGCACTGGTGCAGGGCCTGTACTACTGGCATTACTGACCACTATTTGACATTTGTGGTCAAGAGGAGACCAAAAGTTAATGTCATTCATGATGATGATGATGAAAAGGTCACCTTTCTTTGAAGCATTACTATGGAAAACTCTATTTTAGTCTTTCATTCATTAGTCCACTGTTAGAAAGTACACTTACACTGCTGACTAGCGAACAAAATCCTCAAATATATATATTTTGTGAAGTATTTCTTTAAACAGATCTTTAAAAAATACTACATTTTCTAAATCAGATCATGTTTAATGTATACCAGCTGTCAGACAACAGTAACACATCTGACAGCATGTTCTACGCTACTGTATGTACGGTAAAACATGGTGGTCTTCCTGTAGATGCTCTGATCAGTGATCGCACACACACAGGAGCCAGGACACAAGTCTCTATCTGTTCGAGTATGGAGAGAACCAAGGTGTTCAGCCCAAACGACACCACCACTAAACCCCACTAATGGATGATTTTTACCATGCTAAGAGTATCCTCCGAGAGCAATTCACCACGTCCCATATCATACAATCACGTTCCCCCGTGTTGTTTTCATGCACCCGCACACATAGCAAATGTGTAAAAATACAGAAGAAAGATACGTTAACCATTTCCAACCCAGCCCATGCCGCCCGCCCGCCCACGCAGACCAGACAAGCCTGAGTTACAGTCGGTGTGATCATTTGCATTCTGTGAATGTAGACATGTCTCTATGTCTCCATGTCTACAAGCTACTCTATGATCTCATAGGCTTTCTGAAGGGGAGCAATAAGGGACATCCTGTGATGATAATTTGTTTAAAAAGTTAATCAAACATGTAAAGTAGGTTTGTAGCCCCCGAGCTTGTGTTCTAATGATGCATCCTCAGAGCTGCTCTTCTCTACAGGCAGACAGTACAAACAGAGTCCCAGTGTCTCAGGGAGTTAAAAGGTGAGAGCAATGTGGCCCCCCTCCGCATGAATATTTCATTAACACGGGACCAAAACAAAAGATTTTAATTCGGGGGCGTGCTTTTGAATAATGCAGCGACATCACTGGAGCCATGTTGATGGGAAATGTAACGCTTCTGGATCTGCGATGTTAAGGAGAAAGGGGACAGCGGCTTTCACACGCCAGAGAGATGACATTCTGCAAACACTAATGCTTTTACGAGGAAGTACAAGTGGGCCACCGCGAGCATGGGGCCAGCTAGCCTTTCTGTGGCCTCCTCATAATGACTGTGCCCTTTAAACAAATCCATTTGTAAAATGCAAGTTATTTGACAGAAATAAATGACAAAATAGCCAAAAAATAGCAAATAAATTGCCCCAGTGGTGTTATTATCTTAGTTAGCCTCCTGGTAGCAGAATAAAGGGCTGGCTGTATAACAATATAGCTCATGCCAATTCTGCACTGGTTGGATCATTAACACTAAGACAACACTGCATCAACAGAACAGTTGGGGCTATTTAGTAATGTCGCTGGGGAGAGAGTGACATGGGGTTCACTGCATCAACAGAACAGTTGGGGATATTTAGTAATGTCGCTGGGGAGAGAGTGACATGGGGTTCACTGCATCAACAGAACAGTTGGGGATATTTAGTAATGTCGCTGGGGAGAGAGTGACATGGGGTTCACTGCATCAACAGAACAGTTGGGGATATTTAGTAATGTCGCTGGGGAGAGAGTGACATGGGGTTCACTGCATCAACAGAACAGTTGGGGATATTTAGTAATGTCGCTGGGGAGAGAGTGACATGGGGTTCACTGCATCAACAGAACAGTTGGGGATATTTAGTAATGTCGCTGGGGAGAGGGGTTCAGCATGACATGGGGTTCACTGCATCAACAGAACAGTTGGGGATATTTAGTAATGTCGCTGGGGAGAGAGTGACATGGGGTTCACTGCATCAACAGAACAGTTGGGGATATTTAGTAATGTCGCTGGGGAGAGAGTGACATGGGGTTCACTGCATCAACAGAACAGTTGGGGATATTTAGTAATGTCGCTGGGGAGAGAGTGACATGGGGTTCACTGCATCAACAGAACAGTTGGGGATATTTAGTAATGTCTGGGGAGAGAGTGACATGGGGTTCACTGCATCAACAGAACAGTTGGGGATATTTAGTAATGTCGCTGGGGAGAGAGTGACATGGGGTTCACTGCATCAACAGAACAGTTGGGGATATTTAGTAATGTCAGAGAGTGACATGGGGTTCACTGCATCAACAGAACAGTTGGGGATATTTAGTAATGTCGCTGGGGAGAGAGTGACATGGGGTTCACTGCATCAACAGAACAGTTGGGGTATTTAGTAATGTCGCTGGGGAGAGAGTGACATGGGGTTCACTGCATCAACAGAACAGTTGGGGATATTTAGTAATGTCGCTGGGGAGAGAGTGACATGGGGTTCACTGCATTAACAGAACAGTTGGGGATATTTAGTAATGTCGCTGGGGAGAGAGTGACATGGGGTTCACTGCATCAACAGAACAGTTGGGGCTATTTAGTAATGTCGCTGGGGAGAGAGTGACATGGGGTTCACTGCATCAACAGAACAGTTGGGGCTATTTAGTAATGTCGCTGGGGAGAGAGTGACATGGGGTTCACTGCATCAACAGAACAGTTGGGGATATTTAGTAATGTCGCTGGGGAGAGAGTGACATGGGGTTCACTGCATCAACAGAACAGTTGGGGATATTTAGTAATGTCGCTGGGGAGAGAGTGACATGGGGTTCACTGCATCAACAGAACAGTTGGGGCTATTTAGTAATGTCGCTGGGGAGAGAGTGACATGGGGTTCACTGCATCAACAGAACAGTTGGGGATATTTAGTAATGTCGCTGGGGAGAGAGTGACATGGGGTTCACTGCATTAACAGAACAGTTGGGGATATTTAGTAATGTCGCTGGGGAGAGAGTGACATGGGGTTCACTGCATCAACAGAACAGTTGGGGCTATTTAGTAATGTCGCTGGGGAGAGAGTGACATGGGGTTCACTGCATCAACAGAACAGTTGGGGCTATTTAGTAATGTCGCTGGGGAGAGAGTGACATGGGGTTCACTGCATCAACAGAACAGTTGGGGATATTTAGTAATGTCGCTGGGGAGAGAGTGACATGGGGTTCACTGCATCAACAGAACAGTTGGGGATATTTAGTAATGTCGCTGGGGAGAGAGTGACATGGGGTTCACTGCATCAACAGAACAGTTGGGGATATTTAGTAATGTCGCTGGGGAGAGAGTGACATGGGGTTCACTGCATCAACAGAACAGTTGGGGATATTTAGTAATGTCGCTGGGGAGAGAGTGACATGGGGTTCACTGCATTAACAGAACAGTTGGGGATATTTAGTAATGTCACTGGGGAGAGAGTGACATGGGGTTCACTGCATCAACAGAACAGTTGGGGATATTTAGTAATGTCGCTGGGGAGAGAGTGACATTGGGTTCACTGCATCAACAGAACAGTTGGGGCTATTTAGTAATGTCGCTGGGGAGAGAGTGACATGGGGTTCACTGCATCAACAGAACAGTTGGGGATATTTAGTAATGTCGCTGGGGAGAGAGTGACATTGGGTTCACTGCATCAACAGAACAGTTGGGGCTATTTAGTAATGTCGCTGGGGAGAGAGTGACATGGGGTTCACTGCATCAACAGAACAGTTGGGGATATTTAGTAATGTCGCTGGGGAGAGAGTGACATGGGGTTCACTGCATCAACAGAACAGTTGGGGCTATTTAGTAATGTCGCTGGGGAGAGAGTGACATGGGGTTCACTGCATCAACAGAACAGTTGGGGATATTTAGTAATGTCGCTGGGGAGAGAGTGACATGGGGTTCACTGCATCAACAGAACAGTTGGGGATATTTAGTAATGTCGCTGGGGAGAGAGTGACATGGGGTTCACTGCATCAACAGAACAGTTGGGGATATTTAGTAATGTCGCTGGGGAGAGAGTGACATGGGGTTCACTGCATCAACAGAACAGTTGGGGCTATTTAGTAATGTCGCTGGGGAGAGAGTGACATGGGGTTCACTGCATCAACAGAACAGTTGGGGCTATTTAGTAATGTCGCTGGGGAGAGAGTGACATGGGGTTCACTGCATCAACAGAACAGTTGGGGCATTTAGTTGGGGAGAGAGTGACATGGGGTTCACTGTCAACAGAACAGTGTATTTAGTAATGGGAGAGAGAGTGACATGGGGTTCACTGCATCAACAGAACAGTTGGGGATATTTAGTAATGTCGCTGGGGAGAGAGTGACATGGGGTTCACTGCATCAACAGAACAGTTGGGGATATTTAGTAATGTCGCTGGGGAGAGAGTGACATGGGGTTCACTGCATCAACAGAATAGTTGGGGCTTGTTGAGTAATGTTGCTGGGAAGAGAGTGTGACATGGGGTTCACTGCATCAACAGAACAGTCGGGGATATTTAGTAATGTCGCTGGGGAGAGAGTGACATGGGGTTCACTGCATCAACAGAATAGTTGGGGCTTGTTGAGTAATGTTGCTGGGAAGAGAGTGTGACATGGGGTTCACTGCATCAACAGAACAGTCAGGGATATTTAGTAATGTCGCTGGGGAGAGACAGTGACATGGGGTTCACTGCATCAACAGAACAGTCGGGGATATTTAGTAATGTCGCTGGGGAGAGACAGTGACATGGGGTTCACTGCATCAACAGAACAGTTGGGGCTTGTTGAGTAATGTCGCTGGGGAGAGAGTGACATGGGGTCCACTGCATCAACAGAACAGTCGGGGCTTGCTTAGTAATGTCGCTGGGGAGAGACAGTGACATGGGGTCCACTGCATCAACAGAACAGTTGGGGCTTGTTGAGTAATGTCGCTGGGGAGAGACAGTGACATGGGGTTCACTGCATCAACAGAAGAGTCGGGGCTTGCTTAGTAATGTCGCTGGGGAGAGACAGTGACATGGGGTTCACTGCATCAACAGAACAGTCGGGGCTTGCTTAGTAATGTCGCTGGGGAGAGACAGTGACATGGGTTCCACTGCATCAACAGAACAGTTGGGGCTTGTTGAGTAATGTCGCTGGGGAGAGACAGTGACATGGGGTTCACTGCATCAACAGAACAGTCGGGGCTTGTTGAGTAATGTCGCTGGGGAGAGACAGTGACATGCGGTCCACTGCATCAACAGAACAGTCGGGGCTTGTTGAGTAATGTCGCTGGGGAGAGAGTGACACGGGGTTCACTCTGGGGGACACAATGCTGCCGACACCGTGGTAATTCGTTCTGCGGCAGCAGTGTTCGTTAATCCAGTGAGATTACCTGTAGCACAGGTACAGCTCTGTGTTCATACAGAATATATGTGTGGTTTCTTGTAACGTCCCAGAATACACAAATCTGATTGATTGACGGATGCATATACAGTGTAATGTATTATAAAAGGCTGCAAAGCAAACATCAGCATCATTTCTACATAATGCACACTACCGGCAAAAGTTTTAGAACATCTTCTTATTCAAGGGTTTTTCTTAATTTTTTACTATTTTCTATATTGTAAAATAATAATGAAGACATCTAAACTATTAAATAACACATATGGAATCATGTAGTAACCAAAAAAGTGTTAAACAAATCAAAATCCAAATGTATTTTATATTTGAGATCATTAAAATAGCGTTTCTTAAAATAGTATTTCTTGGCCCAAACAAGTCTCTTCTTATTATTGGGGTTTAGTAGTGTTTTTTTTGCAGCAATTTGACCACGAAGGTCTTCGATTCACAGTCTCCTCTGAACAGTTGATGTTGAGATGTGTCTGTGTCACGACTTCCACCGAAGGTGGCTCCTCTTCCTGTTTGGGCAGCGCCCGGCGGTCGTCGTCACCGGTCTACTAGCTGCCACCGAAGGTGGCTCCTCTTCCTGTTCGGGCGGCGCTCGGCGGTCATCGTCACCGGTCTACTAGCTGCCACCGATCTGTTAGTTTTGTCTTATTGGTTACACCTGTTTCTTGTTTGGGTTTTGGTTAGGGCTATGTAAGCCGGTTATGACCGCCTGCGTTTGTGCGGGCTTGGTCCTCTGTTAGTTTTTGTGGATGTGCATTTTATCTTATTTTCTCCGGACTGTTTGGGTCCTGTTTTTGGGCCGTTCAGTTGTCTGCGCCTGGTGTTTTGGTGTGACCGTTTCTGTACCGGAATAAATACAATTGTCCTAAACCCTCTGCTCTCTGCGCCTGACTCCGCACACACTACTCCTAGAAGTCCTGACAGTCTGTTACTTGAACTCTGTGAAGCATTTCTTTGGGCTGCAATTTCTGAGTCTGGTAACTCTACTGATCTTATCCTCTGCAGCAGAGGTAACTCTGGTTCTTCCATTCCTGTGGCGGTACTCAAGAGAGCCAGTTTCATCATAGCTCTTGATGGTTTTTGCGACTGCACTTGAATAAACTTTCAAAGTTCTTGAAATGTTCCGTATTGACTGACCTTCATGTCTTAAAGAAATGATGGACTGTCGTTTCTCTTTGCTTATTTGAGCTGTTCTTGCCATAATATGGACTTGGTCTTTTACCAAATAGGGCTGTCTTCTGTATACCACTCCTACCTTGTCACAACACAACTGATTGTCTCAAACGCATTAAGAAGGAAAGAAATTCCACAAATTACATTTTAAGAAGGCACACCTGTTAATTGAAATGCATTCCAGGTGACCATCTAATGAAGCTGGTTGAGAGATTGCCAAGAGTGGGGAAATGTGTTATTAAGGCAAAAGGCGGCTATTTGAAGAATCTCAAATATAAAATATATTTTGATTAGTTTAACCATGTTTTGGTTACTACATGATTCTATATGTGTTATTTCATAGTTATGATGTCTTCACTATTATTCTACTATGTAGAAAATAGTTTTTTTTTTAAGTGTAAAAACTTGAGTATTCTATATCTATAGAATGTACAGTGAGGCAAAAAAAGTATTTAGTCAGCCACCAATTGTGCAAGTTCTCCCACTTAAAAAGATGACTATGTCAACTATGACAGACAAAATAAATAAAAAAATCCAGAAAATCACATTGTAGGATTTTTAATGAATTTATTTGCAAATTATGGTGGAAAATAAGTATTTGGTCACCTACAAACAAGCCAGATTTGCATGCACAGGTGCAGGCTCACACACAAACACACTCACATTCTCACACTGATGCCTATGGAGGGCCAGAACACCCAGTTCCTCTCCCAGGGCAGGCTAAGTCCCTGTCCCTTAGTCCCTGTCCCTTAGTCCCTTAGTCCCTGTCCCTTAGTCCCTGTCCCTGTCCCTTGGTCCCTGTCCCTTAGTCCCTGGTCCTTAGTCCCTGTCCCTTAGTCCCTGTCCCTTGGTCCCTGTCCCTTAGTCCCTGGTCCTTAGTCCCTGTCCCTTAGTCCATAGTCCCTGGTCCTTAGTCCCTGGTCCTTAGTCCCTGGTCCTTAGTTCCGGGTCCATAGAACCTGGTCCTTAGTCCAAGAATTCCTTAGTTCCTGGTCCTTAGTCCCTGAATATCTGGTCTTTAGTTCCTGAATTTCTTAGTCCCTGGTCCTTAGTCCCTGGTCCTTAGTCCCTGGTCCTTAGTCCCTGGTCCTTAGTCCCTGGTCCTTAGTCCCTGGTCCTTAGTCCCTGTCCCTTAGTCCATGTCCCTGTCCCTTAGTCCCTGGTCCTTAGTCCCTGGTCCCTGGTCCTTAGTCCCTGAATAGCTGGTCTTTAGTTCCTGAAGTTCTTAGTTCCTGGTCCTTAGTTCCTGGTCCTTAGTCCCTGGTCCTTAGTCCCTGAATCTCTGGTCCTTGATACCAGAGGGGGATTATACACTGTTCTACCGCATCATCCAGGGGATCTACTGTACAAACAGGGGTGACACCATATCATCACAGGGAGACACCATATCATCACAGGGAGACACCATATCATCACAGGGAGACACCATATCATCACAGGGGCGACACCATATCATCACAGGGGCGACACCATATCATCACAGGGAGACACCATATCATCACAGGGAGACACCATATCATCACAGGGGCGACACCATATCATCACAGGGGTGACATCATAATCACAGGGGCAACACCATATCATCACAGGGGCGACAGAGACACCATATCATCACAGGGAGACACCATATCATCACAGGGAGACACCATATCATCACAGGGGAATCACCATATCATCACAGGGGACACCATATCATCACAGGGAGACACCATATCATCACAGGGAGACACCATATCATCACAGGGAGACACCATATCATCACAGGGAGACACCATATCATCACAGGAGACACCATATCATCACAGGAGACACCATATCATCACAGGGAGACACCATATCATCACAGGGAGACACCATATCATCACAGGGGAGACACCATATCATCACAGGGAGACACCATATCATCACAGGGAGACACCATATCATCACAGGGAGACACCATATCATCACAGGGAGACACCATATCATCACAGGGAGACACCATATCATCACAGGGAGACACCATATCATCACAGGGAGACACCATATCATCACAGGGAGACACCATATCATCACAGGGGAGACACCATATCATCACAGGGAGACACCATATCATCACAGGGGAGACACCATATCATCACAGGGAGACACCATATCATCACAGGGAGACACCATATCATCACAGGGAGACACCATATCATCACAGGGAGACACCATATCATCACAGGGAGACACCATATCATCACAGGGAGACACCATATCATCACAGGGAACACCATATCATCACAGGGAGACACCATATCATCACAAAGGGACGACACCATATCATCAAAGGGAGACACCATATAATCACAGGGGAGACACCATATCATCACAGGGAGACACCATATCATCACAGGGACACACCATATCATCACAGGGAGACACCATATCATCACAGGGAGACACCATATCATCACAGGGAGACACCATACCATCACAGGGAGACACCATATAATCACAGGGAGACACCATATCATCACAGGGACACACCATATCATCACAGGGCGACACCATATCATCACAGGGAGACACCATATCATCACAGGGAGACACCATATCATCACAGGGAGACACCATATCATCACAGGGAGACACCATATCATCACAGGGGAGACACCATATCATCACAGGGAGACACCATATCATCACAGGGAGACACCATATCATCACAGGGAGACACCATACCATCACAGGGAGACACCATATCATCACAGGGAGACACCATATCATCACAGGGAGACACCATACCATCACAGGGAGACACCATATCATCACAGGGAGACACCATACCATCACAGGGAGACACCATATCATCACAGGGAGACACCATACCATCACAGGGAGACACCATACCATCACAGGGAGACACCATATCATCACAGGGACAGGTCGAAGGCTATGCAAACAGGACCTTGATTGTACCTCGAAGACGCAGTCTCCATCTTACACACTGTTTCACCGGATCACCGTTAGAAAATAGAGGTGACATGACGTCATATCAAAGGGACAGGAAGGGGAAGTTTAGCTATAGACTACGCAAACAGGACCTGACACCTTGAGGACACATCAACTTGTAGCCGTCTCTATATATGCCTGGTTAGAATCTGTCATTTTACACTCTAGGCTAATTACAGTTCTATTCTATTGCATTTTCTATTCTCCCTTGCAGTGTACAAAATTGTTCCGAAAATAACCACATGTTCCCATGTCGATGTATAATTTGGGCTTGAAAGAGCTTGACCCTCTAATCACGAGTCATTAATTTGAGCACCACAGGTGGTAAACCACTGGTCTTCACTAAATTTAAGAGGAGTGCATTGTTCTCTGTGATACTGTCTTAATCCTTGAGCTAGTGAACGGCTTTAATTCACCTTTACACGGTAGATGTTATCGTGGTGACATCGTGAAACCATGTCACAGGACACTAAGCGCCAAGCCAAACACACAAGGCCTATTAATCATCAGAAAAAAAGGGAAAATTCTGTTATGTGGGTAAGTGAATTAATAGAATATTTATCAAAATAATAGCAGTGCAGCTTGTATTTTACTCAGTGAGGAAAGTGTCATAATGTGCTAGACTAGCCTTAGATACAGTAGCCTATAAAACAGCATGAAGCTACAGTTCCTTGCAAAAGTACTCAAACCCATTGGATTTGTTCACATTTTATTGTGTTACAAAGCGGGATTAAAATGTATGCAATTGTAACATTCTGTCAATCTACACAAAACACTCTGTAATGTAAAAGTGGAAGACTTTTGGATACAGCTACTCATTCTACACACCGATAAACACAACATGCAAAGTTACAGTTAACAAGATAATCAGTGAATTGAAATACAGTAGTTAGGCCCTACCTAACCCTATGGATTTCACATGACTGGGAATACAGATATGCATCTGTTGGTCACAAATACCGTTTAAAAAATGAGGCCGTGGATCTGAAAACCAGTCAGTATCTGGTGTGTCCAGAAGTTACCTCATGCAGCGCGACACATCTCCTTCGCAGAGTTGATCAGGCTGTTGATTATGGCCTGTGGAATGTTGTCCCACTCTTCAATGTCTGTGCGAAGTTGCTGGATATTGGCGGGAACTGGAACACGCTGTCGTACACGTCAATCCAGAGCATTCTAAACTTGCTCAATGGGTGACATGTCTGGTGAGTATGCAGGCCATGGAAGAACTGGGACATTTTCTGCTTCCAGGAATTGTGAACAGATCCTTGCGACATGGGGCAGTGTATTATCATGCTGAAACACGAGGTGATGGGGGCAGATGAATGGCACGACAACGGGCAACAGGATCTCGTCACGGTATCTCTGTGCATTCAAATGGCCATCGATAAAATGTAATTGTGTTTGTTGTCCGTAGCTTACGCCTGCCCATCCCATAACCCCACCGCCACCTGTTCACAATGTTGACATCAGCAAACCGCTCGCCCACACGACGCCATAAACACCGTCTGCCATCTGCCCGGTACAGTTGAAATCGGGATTCATCCATGAAGAGCACACTTCTCCAGCGTGCCAGTGGCCATCGAAGGTGAGCCCACTGAAGTTGGTTACGATGCCCAACTGCAGTCACTTTAAGACCCTCGTGAGGACGACGAGCAAAAATATGATCTTCCCTGAGATTGTTTCTGACAGTTTCTGCAGAAATTCTTTGGTTGTGCAAACTCACAGTTTCATCAGCTGTTCGTTCGGGTGGCTGGTCTCAGATGATCCCGCAGGTGAAGAAGTCAGATGTGGAGGTCCTAGGCTGTCATGGTTACACGTGGCCTGCGGTAGTGAGGCCGGTTAGACGTACTGCCAAATTCTCAAAAATTATGTTGGAGGCAGCTTATGGTAGAGAAATTAACATACAATTATCTGGCAAAAGCTCTGGTGGACATTCCTGCAGTCAGCATGCCAATTGCACGCTTCCTCAAAACTTGAGACATCTGTGGCATTGTGTTGTGTGAGAAAACTGCACATTTTGTGGCCTTTTATTGTCCCCAGCACAAGGAGCACCTGTATAATGATCATGCTTCTTGATCTGCCACAGCTGTCAGGTTGATGGATCGTCTTGGTAACAGAGAAATTCTCACTAACAGTGATATAAAAACAAAAATTGCACAAAATTTAAGTGAAATATGCTTTTTGTGTATGGAATATTTCTGCAATCTTTTATTTCATGAAACATGGGACCAACACTTTAAATGTTGCGTTTATATTTTTGTTCAGTTATAGAATTTTTATGATTTTTTTTTTTTTTGTAGTTTGTTGACCAACAAAAATTACAATTACATTTGAATCCCACTTTGTAACAATAAAATGTGAAGAAATCCAAGGGGTCTGAATACTTTTGCAAGGCACTGTACATGCTGTGGCAGTAGATCATCACAATGATACAGCTTTCTACCTGTCAAGCGTTAGTCTCCCTATCACGACTATCATCAAACACCCCCTGGGTGGGATGTAATGCAGGGAGAGAGATGAACCTAACTCCTGAGGGATAAACATCTCCACAGCAGCTACTGTAGCCGGCCTCAGCTCTGCAGCATAGCAACGTGTCGACAGCCACCGAACATCAAAGGGTCTCCGTGGTGTTTTTCATACCTAAATTATTATGGGAAAAAATCTGACAAGTGGTTTTGAGGTCTAATTGGGGAGATTGGGATAAGTGGATTACACCAAGGTGTGGAAATCATCGGAGAGCATCGGGTAACACCCTCTTCCTACAGCAACAAAGATGTCTGCCGTGGATCCTGATGCCACTTTATCCTACAGGAACCTTCTGATGATGTTTGTCACAGGTCATATTACTAAAATCAAATTGACACACAATAATTATTTTAACTGTAAACAAGTTTGTGTTATTAAAATTGCAGTTAAACTTGACTAGTCTACTGTAAAAGGTCATGAGAAGCCCCATGACTCCATTTCCTAGACCAAACCACTACAGCATCATATAATACCATACACCTTGTATCAGCCCTGGGCCTGCTCCTTGTGTTGACTCCATCAGCCCTGGGCCTGCTCCTTGTGTTGACTCCATCAGCCCTGGGCCTGCTCCTTGTGTTGACTCCATCAGCCCTGGGCCTGTTCCTTGTGTTGTCTCCATCAGCCCTGGGCCTGTTCCTTGTGTTGTCTCCATCAGCCCTGGGCCTGTTCCTTGTGTTGACTCCATCAGCCCTGGGCCTGTTCCTTGTGTTGTCTCCATCAGCCCTGGGCCTGCTCCTTGTGTTGACTCCATCAGCCCTGGGCCTGCTCCTTGTGTTGACTCCATCAGCCCTGGGCCTGCTCCTTGTGTTGACTCCATCAGCCCTGGGCATGCTCCTTGTGTTGTCTCCATCAGCCCTGGGCCTGTTCCTTGTGTTGTTTCCATCAGCCCTGGGCCTGTTCCTTGTGCTGTCTCCATCAGCCCTGGGCCTGTTCCTTGTGTTGTATCCATCAGCCTGGGCCTGTTCCTTGTGTTGACTCCATCAGCCCTGGGCCTGTTCCTTGTGTTGTCTCCATCAGCCCTGGGCCTGTTCCTTGTGTTGTCTCCATCAGCCCTGGGTCTGTTCCTTGTGTTGTCTCCATCAGCCCTGGGGATTGTTCCTTGTGTTGACTCCATCAGCCCTGGGCCTGTTCCTTGTGTTGACTCCATCAGCCCTGGGCCTGTTCCTTGTGTTGACTCCATCAGCCCTGGGCCTGTTCCTTGTGTTGTTTCCATCAGCCCTGGGCCTGTTCCTTGTGCTGTCTCCCTGACTCCATCAAAACCAATTCCAGTGTAATGGGGTAGAAACAGGGGAAGGGGAATGGCAGTGGAACAAGTGCAACAACAGTGAATGATCACAATGGCACTATGGCTCAAGCGCTAGTTCCAACTGTTGCCAAACCGTTTCATCTTGATTTACACCAGGTTACTTCATGTAAGCCCTGCAGCTAGACTGTAGCTGTTTCAGAGCCAGAAGCTCTCTCCCTCCCTCTCTCACTCCCTCCCCTGATCCCTCTCTCACCTGCTCCCTTTCTTCCCTTCTCCCTCCCTCCCCTGCTCCCTCTCTCCCCTGCTCCCTTTCTTCCCTGCTCCCTCCCTCCCCTGCTCCGTTTCTTCCCTTCTCCCTCTCTCCCCTGCTCCCTCTCTCCCCTGCTCCCTCTCTTCCCTGCTCCCTCCCTCCCCTGCTCCCTCCCTCCCCTGCTCCCTCTCTCCCCTGCTCCCTTTCTTCCCTGCTCCCTCCCTCCCCTGCTCCGTTTCTTCCCTTCTCCCTCCCTCCCTCCCCTGCTCCCTCTCTCCCCTGCTCCCTTTCTTCCCTGCTCCCTCCCTCCCCTGCTCCGTTTCTTCCCTTCTCCCTCTCTCCCCTGCTCCCTCTCTCCCCTGCTCCCTCTCTTCCCTGCTCCCTTTCTCCCCTGCTCCCCTTTCTTCCCTGCTCCCTTTCTCCCCTGCTCCCTCTCCCTTCCCTGCTCCCTCTCTCCCCTGCTCCCTTTCTTCCCTGCTCCCCTCTCTCCCTCAGTTCTCTCCATCCCTATTTCGCCTGCTGCCTCTCTCCCCTGCTCCCTCTCTCCCTCAGTTCTCTCCATCCCTACTTCGCCTGCTGCCTCTCTCCCCTGCTCCCTCTCTCCCTCAGTTCTCTCCATCCCTACTTCGCCTGCTGCCTCTCTCCCCTGCTCCCTCTCTCCCTCAGTTCTCTCCATCCCTACTTCGCCTGCTGCCTCTCTCCCCTGCTCCCTCTCTCCCTCAGTTCTCTCCATCCCTACTTCGCCTGCTGCCTCTCTCCCCTGCTCCCTCTCTACCTCTGTTCTCTCCATCCCTACTTCGCCTGCTGCCTCTCTCCCCTGATCCCTCTCTCCCTCAGTTCTTTCCATCCCTACTCCCTCTCTCCCCTGCTCCCTCCCTCCCTACTCCCTCTCTACCCTGTTCCCTCCATGGTCCTTCCATCCCTGCTCCCTCCCTCCCTGTTCTCTTCTTCCCCTACTCCATCCCTCCCCTGCTCCCTCTCTCCCTGCTCCCTCTCAATCTTAACTTAAAGAAATTCTGTTCGGCACAAACAACCCCCCCAAAAGAAAGTCAAGCCTTTACAAAGTAGCTTAAATAGGCATTTCCGTAGCAAACGGTGATAATTGCTGGATGCTTAAAGGCACGCTGTCAGAAGGAGAATCTGGCACGGGCACAAACAGCTGAGGCAAAACGATCAAGTGACTAAATCTCTGTACAAAGGGCGTCTAATAGCACAATGGCAGAGTGTTGCTATTTAAAGTGTCAGACTGGGGAGGACTAGGAGACACCAACCAAGCCACATTATGATTATACATTATGATTATAAGACATATCAACAGCTAGAAAAGCTTGTCTAGGAACTATTCATCAGAAAGACCCCTTGCAAATGTCCCCTTCATCATTTTCCTCATCATCCTCCCCCATGGAACAGTGTACATCCACATCAGTTCAATGACCAGATCGATCTATAAGGCAATAAGCTGAACTTTTAACTCTAACTTGGAGCAAGTCAGCCCTTATAGAGAGAGAGAGACAGGCTGATAATGGCTAAAAACAGCAAGACCACCGGGTCTTTAGCCAGGGCTCACCTGGGCTGCAGAGCCCTGGTTACCCATCCTCATGGCTCCGGCTAAACGCCATGCCTACTAACGTCTCCTCTCCACCATGAGTCTGGATTTTCTTTCCCCCTTGATGACTTCCAGAATGCGAACACATTCTGACCATTCTGATTGGCCCCAGGAACCGATGGGTTGGACTAGAGCTTGTGTACACCAATCACGAATCACGTAATTTTGACATCAGCACAAACAACTTCTAGGATGTTAGGTATGGAGCGATCGATAGAGCAGCGGAATTAAATGGAATTAAATTCAGCAGTCATCAGGTGACTGCAACCCTGCCAAACATGGGTGTGCTATGCTACAGTGCTACAGCGTTCCACTCTGTGAATCTGAAGCAGTACACATATTCACCACAGGATGTCAGTAGCTGGAGAGAGAGAGAGAGAGAGAGAGAGAGAGAGAGAGAGAGAGGGAGAGAGAGACAGAGAGGGAGAGAGAGAGAGACAGAGAGGGAGAGAGAGAGAGACACAGAGAGAGAGAGACAGAGAGAGAGACAGAGAGAGACAGAGAGAGAAAGAGAGACAGAGAGAGAGAGAGAGAAACAGAGAGACAGAGAGAGACAGAGAGAGAGAGAGAGACAGAGAGAGAGAAACAGAGAGACAGAGAGAGACAGAGAGAGATACAGAGAGAGAGAGCAGTCAGTGCTTACCGTACCTTTTCCATCACTGTATGACCGTATTCACAGACCAACTCTTGACAGCTGACATGATACACACAGGAGGTAAAAAACTGTCCCTTACAGACAGGCTTTGATAACAGAGGTCTGGAGATGGAGGGGAGGAGAGCAGACACAATCCTGTGCACAGCCTTGTGTCATCGTCTGGAAGCTGCAGCTGTAGCTGTCATGGAGACCTGTGTGTGATGCAGGATGGTTCTGTTGGAGTTAAAATGCCATCTGTCTGTTACACTGCTCTCTCTCTCTCATGCTCTCTCCTTCTCTCTCCCTCTCCCTCATGCACTCTCCTTCTCTCTCCCTCTCCCTCCCTCTCTCTCTCCCTGTCCCTCTCTCTCCTTCTCTCTCTCTCATGCACTCTCCTTCTCTCTCCCTCCCTCTCTCTCTCCCTGTCCCTCTCTCTCTCTCTCTCTCCCTCCCTCTCTCTCTCCCTGTCCCTCTCTCTCTTTCTCTCTCTCTCTCTCTCTCTCTCTCTCATGCTCTCTCTTTCTCTGTCCCTCTCTCCCTCTCTCTCTCTCTCTCTCTCTTTCTCTCTCTCTCATGCTCTCTTTCTCTCTCCCTGTCCCTCTCTCTCTCTCATGCTCTCTCTTTCTCTCTCTCTCTGCTGTTAGCGTGCATGAGAACATAAGGCATCCCCCGTTACACATTCAGACTCAGCGATCTGTCACAGAGAAAATTCTAAATCCACAGAGCCAGAAGAAAACCAAGCATTATGGGTATATGGATGAATATATTATATGCATGCCATATGGATATATGTTGGTATAGATTTAGAAATACAAAGAGAATGCTCAGGAAGGATACAAAGACTAGATCTAATCTTTAACTACTAATAAATCAGATATAATAGAATAACATTTCTAAATCGCTCACTCAGTAACCACAGACGCATGTCAACGTACCTTAAAAAGTGTGTGTGTTAACTACTTGGTTAGACACGCACTAGTGTCTGTATATGATACAGACATTCCACAGGGACCTCTGCAAGAAGGTTCCAAGGGAATTCTCTCACACAGAAAATACTGGATGATATTAGTGTGCTCTAGAAAATTGGAATTCACAGATCAAATAAAAACAGTCCTTCTTGGTATTCTGTGACCACATTTAGTAGTGGTTTCTGGTTATTCTATGTGCACAAGACTGACTTGCATAAGCCGCTGCTGTAAGTATAAGAACTGCATAGCTTTTAAGAAGAAGCATTCATGGATGACGCTTAGAGAGCATGAGAGAGAGAGAGAGCATGAGAGAGAGACAGCATGAGAGAGGGAGAGAGAGCATGAGAGAGAGTGTGAGAGAGAGAGAGAGCATGAGAGAGAGAGAGCATGAAAGAAAGAGAGAGAGAGAGAGAGAGAGAGAGTGTGAGAGAGAGAGAGAGCATGAGAGAGAGAGCATGAAAGAGAGAGAGAGAGCATGAGAGAGAGTGAGAGAGAGAAAGAGAGCATGAGAGAGAGAGAGAGAGCATGAGAGAGAGAGAGAGAGAGCATGAGAGAGAGAGATGGAGCAAAAGAGATAGAGAGATCTGGAGCGAAAGAGAGAGAGAGCACACAAAAAAACGATACATACCTCGGCCTAAACATCAGTGCTACAGGTAACTTCCACAAAGCTGTGAACGATCTGAGAGACAAGGCAAGAAAGTCCTTCTACACCATTAAAGTAACATACCAATTAGGATCTGGCTAAAAATACTTGTATCAGTGTAGACTTTACCGTAAAATGCTTATTACCCAACAGTGCAGTTCAAGAAGAGTTAAGAAAATATTTACCAAATAAACTAAAGTAAAAAATTATAAAAGTAACACAATAAAATAACAATAATGAGGCTATATACAGGGGGTACCGGTACAGAGTCAGTGTGCGGGGGTACAGGTTAGTCGAGGTAATTTGTACATGTAGGTAGGGGTGAAGTGACTATGCATAGATAATAACAGAGTAGCAGCAGTGTACAAAAAAAATAAAGGGGGGGGGGTGTCAATGTAAATATTTTGGTGGCATTTGATTAATTGTTCAGGAGTCTTATGGCCTGGGGGTAGAAGCTGTTAAGGAGCCTTTTGGTCTTACACTTGGCGCTCCGCTACCGCTTGCTGTGCGGTAGCAGAGAAACCAGTCTATGACTAGGGTGGTTGGAGTCTCTGACAATTTTATGGGCTTTCCTCTGACACTATTATTATATTGGTCCTGGGTGGCAGGAAGCTTGGCCCAGGTGATGTACTGGGCCATACACACTAGCTTCTGTAGCGCCTTACGCTCAGATACCGAACAGTTGCCGTACCAGGCAGTGATGCAAAGGGTCAGGATGCTCTCGATGGTGCAGCTGTAGAACCTTTTGGGGATCTGGAGACCCATGCCAAATCTTTTTAGTCTCCTGGGGGGAAAAGGTATTGTTGTGCCCTCTTTACGACTGTCTTTGTGTGTTTGGACCATGATAGTTCTTTGGTGATGTGGACACCAAGGAACTTGAAACTCTCAACCCGCTCCACTACAGCCCTGTCGATGTTAATGGGGGCCTGTTCGGCCCTCCTTTTCCTGTAGTCCATTTGCCTTGCCCACATTGAAGGAGAGGTTGTTGTCCTGACAGCACACTGCCAGTTCTCTGACCTCCTCCCATTGCCTCCCAGAACCCATTGCCCTTCGTGGTTGTGAACACTGGGGTCCACTTACAAAAAACAAATCGAGACTCTGCATGCAGAATTCTGCCAAAATATCCCTCTTGTACAACATAAAACACCAACTAACACATGCAGAGCAGAATTTGGCCGCTAATTATAAAAATACAGAACAGAGACGTTAAAAATCTACAACAAACTAAAAGGAAGCAATTCGCAAACCTTCAATAACAAAGACATCACCTACAGAGAGATTCATCTGGAGAGAGCAGCCTAAGCAAGCTGGTCCTGGGGCTCTGTTCACAAACACAAACCGAGCCCCAGGATGTATGACCATATTAGAGACACATACACTGCTCAAAAAAATAATGGGAACACTTAAACAACACAATGTAACTCCAAGTCAATCAAACTTCTGTGAAATCAAACTGTCCACTTAGGAAGCAACACTGATTGACAATAAATTTCACAATCTGTTGTGCAAATGGAATAGACAACTTGTGGAAATTATAGGCCATTAGCAAGACACCCCCAATAAAGGAGTGGTTCTGCAGGTGATAACCACAGACCACTTCTCAGTTCCTATGCTTCCTGGCTGATGTTTTGGTCACTTTTGAATGCTGGCCGTGCTTTCACTCTAGTGGTAGCATGAGACAGAGTCTACAACCCACACAAGTGGCTCAGGTAGTGCAGCTCATCCAGGATGGTACATCAATGCGAGCTGTGGCAAGAAGGTTTGCTGCGTCTGTCAGCGTAGTGTCCAGAGCATGGAGGCGCTACCAGGAGACAGGCCAGTACATCAGGAGACGTGGAGGAGGCCGTAGGAGGGCAACAACCCAGCAGCAGGACCGCTACCTCCGCCTTTGTGCAAGGAGGAGCAGGAGGAGCACTGCCAGAGCCCTGCAAAATGACCTCCAGCAGGCCACAAATGTGCATGTGTCTGCTCAAACGGTCAGAAACAGACTCCATGAGGGTGGTATGAGGGCCTGATGTCCACAGGTGGGGGTTGTGCTTACAGCCCAACACCGTGCAGGACGTTTGGCGTTTGCCAGAGAACACCAAGATTGGCAAATTCGCCACTGGTGCCCTGTGCTCTTCACAGATGAAAGCAGGTTCACACTGAGCACATGTGACAGACGTGACAGTCTGGAGACGCCGTGGAGAACGTTCTGCTGCCTGCAACATCCTCCAGCATGACCGGTTTGGCGGTGGGTCAGTCATGGTGTGGGGTGGAATTTCTTTGGGGGGCCGCACAGCCCTCCATGTGCTCGCCAGAGATAGCCTGACTGCCATTAGGTACCGAGATGAGATCTTCAGACCCCTTGTGAGACCATATGCTGGTGCGGTTGGCCCTGGGTTCCTCCTAATGCAAGACAATGCTAGACCTCATGTGGCTGGAGTGTGTCAGCAGTTCCTGCAAGAGGAAGGCATTGATGCTATGGACTGGCCCGCCCGTTCCCCAGACCTGAATCCAATTGAGCACATCTGGGACATCATGTCTCGCTCCATCCACCAACGCCACGTTGCACCACAGACTGTCCAGGATTTGGCGGATGCTTTAGTCCAGGTCTGGGAGGAGATCCCTCAGGAGACCATCTGCCACCTCATCAGGAGCATGCCCAGGCGTTGTAGGGAGGTCATACAGGCACGTGGAGGCCACACACACTACTGAGCCTCATTTTGACTTGTTTTAAGGACATTACATCAAAGTTGGATCAGCCTGTAGTGTGGTTTTCCACTTTAATTTTGAGTGTGACTCCAAATCCAGACCTCCATGGGTTGATAAATTTGATTTCCATTGATCATTTTTGTGTGATTTGGTTGTCAGCACATTCAACTATGTAAAGAAAAAAGTATTTAATAAGAATATTTCATTCATTCAGATCTAGGATGTGTTATTTTAGTGTTCCCTTTATTTTTTTGAGCAGTGTATTTCCCTCAGATTACACAGATCCACAAATAATTATAAAAATAAATCCCATATCTATTAGGAGTCCCACTCCCATATCTATTAGGTGAAATACCACAGTGTCCCAACAGCATTATTTGTGATCTCTTGCCACAAGGGCAACCAGTGAAGAATCGTAAATTGTAAATTCAACTCATATTTATGTTTTTTTTATTTTCCCTTTTGTGCTGTAACTATTTGCACATCATTAAAACACGGTATATAGACATAATATGACGTTTGAAATGTCTTTATTCCTTTGTCTCTATTCCACTGTTGTTTATTATCCATTTCCCTTGCTTTGACAAAGTAAACGTGTGTTTCCCAGGCCGATAAATCCCCTTACATTGAATTGAGACAGAGAGAGAGAAAAAGAAAATAGACACACTCATCGGGATACATATTTTAATATTTCAACGGGTCTGTGAATAATTCAGAAGGAAACGTTAATAGTATAACAGAACCTCAAATGAGTGACTGATATCTTTAAAAATGTCCTGCTCTGAATAATGTGACAATATGATGACACTGTCAGGTTGGTGGCTGCATATGAGTGAGGAGAGAAAAAAATAAAGTACTTAGGTTAAAATACTTCGATGTACTACTACTTAAGTAATTTTTTGTGGTATCTGTACATTACGTCACTATCTATATTAACACATTTTCCTTTTATGTTTAACTCACTACATTCCTCAAGAAAATCTAACTTTTTTCTCCTGACATTTAGAATGCTCAGGAAGGACAGCAATATGGTCTGATTCAAACACCTTTTAAATATAATGCATTGTCATCCCTACTGTCTCTAACCTGCGGACCTACTAAAAACAAATCATGTGTTTTGTCAATTATTTGTATGTCTGAGTGTTGGAGTGTGCCCCTGGCACAATAAAAAGAACAAATTGTGCTTCCTGGTTTGCATAATATAAGGAATTTGATGTATAGCGTTTGCTTTTACTTTTACTCAAGTATGACAATTTAGTACTTTTCCCACCACGGTACTTAAGTACATTTAAAATAAGATACTTTTAGACTTTTACTCAAGTAGCATTTTACTAGGTGACTTTCACTTAAGTCATTTTCTATTAAGGTATCTATACTTTTACTTTGACGATTGGGTACTTTTTCTACCACTGTGTGTGTTTGTGAGTGTGTGTGTGTGTGTGTGTGTGTGTGTGTTTGTGTGTGTGTTTGTGAGTGTGTGTGTGTACCTGTGTTTTAGCGTGTGTACATATGAGTGAGGTGTCTACGTGTGTGAGAGTGTGTGTGTGTGTGTATGTGTGTGTGTTTTTCCAGCAGGTGTGCACTCGTGTGTTGGCGGACGACGTAATTTGCCAGTGCTGTTATTTGCTGCAGAGCCTTTTATAAAGGAAGTTGATTTATTGTGCAGCATTCATTAGGAGGCTGACACTTCACAATTTATGCAAAAGTAGGTCACAGAGTATCGATCAAGAGCCCTGATCTGGAACATAGTGTGTGTGTGTGTCTCCCTCCTCGACAAGGCCAAATGAAAATAATGTAACTAAGGCCCTCTTAATGCACTCACAATCCCCTCTCAACAAACCCTCATACACACCCTCTCAACACACAGCGCACACACTAATTGCACTTAGGCCCCACATTAAACTCTCTACGTTCACAGGGGAGAGACCAGACCAGAGGTACCATAACATTCCTTAATGAAGTCAGATACCAAATCAAATTACAAACTGTTATTAATAGTTAAGGTGTTTACATTCTACCTATCCATGTCAGATCTAAATATGGAGGTGGTCATCAAATACTAATAATTCTAATAATATGGGGTACTATCTAACAAGAGCAATCAGTCAGTGGAGGGAAGGAAGGAGAGAGAGAGGGAGGTAGAGCGAGAGAGAGGGACAGGGAGGGAGGGAGAGACAGAGAGTGAGGGAAGGAGGGAGAGAGAGTAGGAGGGAGAGGGAAGGAGGGAGAGAGGGAGGTAGAGCGAGAGAGGGACAGGGAGGGTGGGAGAGACAGAGAGTGAGGGAAGGAGGGAGAGAGGGAAGGAGGGAGAGAGGGAGAGTGGGAGATAGAGCGAGAGAGAGGGACAGGGAGGCAGGGAGAGACAGAGAGTGAGGGAAGGAGGGAAGGAGAGAGAGAGAGAGGGAAGGAGGGAGAGAGGGAAGGAGGGAGAGAGGGAGGTAGAGCGAGAGAGAGGGACAGGGAGGCAGGGAGAGACAGAGAGTGAGGGAAGGAGGGACGGAGGGAGAGAGGGAGAGAGGATGATGCTGGTGACACTGCCTCTGATTGCAGAGACAGGATTTAAATTAGGGGGTAAAGTATGAACATAGTATTTGTCTCTTACAGAGAGGAACACGGTCGATGCAGAGTGTGACCCACAGGGAGAAGCTCAGCCAGCCTGACAGCAAATACCTGCATTGTGTGTGTGTGTGTGTGTGTGTGTGTGTGTGTGTGTTTGTGTGTTTGTGTCTGTCTGTCTTCAGAACTACATTTACTCCTTTAACTGTTTACGTCACCTCCTTCCCTCTGAGGTGTCTAGTCTCCTCCTTCCCTCTGAGGTGTCTAGTCTCCTCCTTCCCTCTGGGGTGTCTAGTCACCTCCTTCCCTCTGGGGTGTATAGTCACCTCCCTCCCTCTGGGGTGTCTAGTCTCCTCCTTCCCTCTGGGGTGTCTAGTCTCCTCCTTCCCTCTGAGGTGTATAGTCACCTCCTTTCCTCTGGGGTGTCTAGTCTCCTCCTTCCCTCTGGGGTGTCTAGTCTCCTCCTTCCCTCTGGGGGTGTCTAGTCTCCTCCTTCCCTCTGGGGTGTCTAGTCTCCTCCTTCCCTCTGGGGTGTCTAGTCTCCTCCTTCCCTCTGGGGTGTCTAGTCACCTCCTTCCCTCTGGTGGTGTCTAGTCACCTCCTTCCCTCTGGGGTGTCTAGTCTCCTCCTTCCCTCTGGGGTGTCTAGTCTCCTCCTTCCCTCTGGGGTGTCTAGTCACCTCCTTCCCTCTGGGGTGTCTAGTCTCCTCCTTCCCTCTGGGGTGTCTAGTCTCCTCCTTCCCTCTGGGGTGTCTAGTCTCCTCCTTCCCTCTGAGGTGTATAGTCACCTCCTTTCCTCTGAGGTGTATAGTCACCTCCTTCCCTCTGGGGTGTCTAGTCTCCTCCTTCCCTCTGGGGTGTCTAGTCTCCCCTCCTTCCCTCTGGGGTGTATAGTCACCTCCTTCTCTCTGGGGTGTCTAGTCTCCTCCTTCCCTCTGGGGTGTCTAGTCTCCTCCTTCCATCTGGGGTGTATAGTCACCTCCTTCCCTTTGGGGTGTATAGTCACCTCCTTTCCTCTGAGGTGTATAGTCACCTCCTTCCCTCTGAGGGGTATTGTCATCTCCTTCCCTCTGGGGTGTCTAGTCACCTCCTTCCCTTTGGGGTGTATAGTCACCTCCTTCCCTCTGGGGTGTCTAGTCTCCTCCTTCCCTCTGGGGTGTATAGTCACCTCCTTCTCTCTGGGGTGTCTAGTCACCTCCTTCCCTCTGGGGTGTCTAGTCACCCCCTTCCCTCTGGGGTGTCTAGTCACCTCCTTCCCTCTGGGGTGTCTAGTCACTTCCTTCCCTCTGGGGTGTCTAGTCACCTCCTTCCCTCTGGGGTGTCTAGTCTCCTCCTTCCCTCTGGGGTGTCTAGTCTCCTCCTTCCCTCTGAGGTGTATAGTCACCTCCTTTCCTCTGAGGTGTATAGTCACCTCCTTCCCTATGAGGGGTATTGTCACCTCCTTCCCTCTGAGGTGTATTGTCACCTCCTTCTCTCTGGGGTGTCTAGTCACCTCCTTCCCTCTGGGGTGTATAGTCACCTCCTTCCCTCTGGGGTGTATAGTCACCTCCTTCCCTCTGGGGTGTCTAGTCACCTCCTTCCCTCTGGGGTGTCTAGTCACCTCCTTCCCTCTGGGGTGTCTAGTCACCTCCTTCCCTCTGTGGTGTCTAGTCACCTCCTTCCCTCTGAGGTGTCTAGTCACCTCCTTCCCTCTGAGGTGTCTAGTCACCTCCTTCCCTCTGGGGTGTCTAGTCACCTCCTTCCCTCTGGGGTGTCTAGTCACCTCCTTCCCTCTGGGGTGTCTAGTCACCTCCTTCCCTCTGGGGTGTCTAGTCACCTCCTTCCCTCTGGGGTGTCTAGTCACCTCCTTCCCTCTGGGGTGTCTAGTCACCTCCTTCCCTCTGGGGTGTCTAGTCACCTCCTTCCCTCTGGGGTGTCTAGTCTCCTCCTTCCCTCTGGGGTGTCTAGTCTCCTCCTTCCCTCTGGGGTGTATAGTCACCTCCTTCCCTTTGGGGTGTATAGTCACCTCCTTTCCTCTGAGGTGTATAGTCACCTCCTTCCCTCTGAGGGGTATTGTCACCTCCTTCCCTCTGGGGTGTCTAGTCACCTCCTTCCCTTTGGGGTGTATAGTCACCTCCTTCCCTCTGGAGTGTCTAGTCTCCTCCTTCCCTCTGGGGTGTCTAGTCACCTCCTTCCCTTTGGGGTGTATATTCACCTCCTTCCCTCTGGGGTGTCTAGTCATTTATCTCCACATCCTTTTTAAATTGTTTGGCGGTTTTTGATTCAATTGAACATGTTCCACATGGAGGGTAGTGCTATTAGAGGAGGTGACGTGTGTGTCAAATCAAATCTAAATGTATTAGTCTCATGCTTCGTAAACAACAGGTGTAGACGAACAGTGAAATGCTTAATTACTAACAATGCAGAGTTAAATATAAAGATAGCTCTGATAGCCATGATGAAACCGGGGCTTTATAAGCCGCTTCGCCACAGTCCCCCTAATGAATGACTAGAATGTTCAAAGCTAATGAGGGTTCCGAGGGCACAGAAAACATTCCAATCAAACGGCAAGGTTTTGAAAGGAAAGTATCTGCTGTGTATTAGCACAGGTTAATGGGAGCCAGAGTAATTACAATAACCAGCTAATTGGACAGAGCTGTTCCATTTTCTCTGCCTTAATCACCTGGTGTGATTTCTCAGTGGCGGCTTTAATTCGGTCAAACTGCCGGAGCGATCTTGTATCCATGTAAGCAACAAATTACAATGGAATGATTTGGACTGATCTCTTTCCCAGTGATCAAACGTGTTCGGAAATGAGTGAGAGAGTTCTGCCTGCTCTGATGGAAGAAGCTGCTGGGCTTCCATTTTAGATTAGAATGGGCTAATCAGGTTATCCAAGACCATATCGCTCTCAAAGTCCGCTCTGCTCTGACGAAAGTCTTGCGTGAAATGAACAGTGTAAGTAGCATACTCATCTATCTTTTAAAATGTCAACCCTAAAGCCGAAAATCCTATATTCAGCTACTAGAAGAAAAGAAGAAGCAGGATTTTATCAGACAGGGATTGAAGAATTAAGGCAAGGAGATATATAGAAATAAGTAATGAACATTGTATTAAAATGGCACCCACCTTGTCCTGAAGTTCACCGGATGAGGATGTCCATCGTAAAGCGATAAAAAGTCATACTCCTCCTCCACAGCGAAGGACTGAAAGACAATTTGAATTCGGTTCCCCTCCTCTGCTACAATAACCCATGTACAGTTAGCCCCATTGGGGTACCCATACGGAAAACCTGGGCTTTCAATGGTGCCATTACGACCTTTCAGCATCCCACCACACGTATATATGAAACCTGGAGAGGAGAGAGGAGATAACAGATGAGCATTATTTGGGAGGCGTCCATATAATTGACTCATAGTGCACATAACAAGCAACACAACGATGTAATCACTGCGGTATAGTTATCACCATTATGTGGGAAAAACAGAGATTTTACCAAAAAAAGCAGAGTAAAAAATAACTACAACTTTACCACACAAAAACATATATGTGGATAAACTAAACTCAGATACAGTGTTCCTCTGTAGCTCAGTTGGTAGAGTATGCCTCTCTTCCATTCTCAGGGGACCACTCATACATACAACATTTATGCACAACTGACTGTAAGCCATTTCGGATGAACGCGGCTGCTAAGTGGCATATATTACTTAAGTGATAATGCCCTCAAAGCCGGTGTTTGGAGGATATACTGGCATGGGTGTTGTTAACCGTGACAATATATCCTCCAAACACCAGCTTTGAGGGCATTATCAGTTTAATACAACGGGTTACCAACATATTCAAATACTGATTAGCATATTTTCACAAAAACTTTATTGTGATGAATTTATTCAAGACTATTTCATCCTTTCACAAGATTTAGTCACGAAAAACAAATGTAGGGTTGCTACCCAAGCCGGCTAGTCATTCGTTCTATTGGTTCGATGGTCAGAGACATGACCCAGTCGTTCAGTCTTTTTGTTCTGTATCTATGGACGTGACCCAGTCGTTCGTTTTAAATGTTCCATTGCCAAACAGGCTGGCAACATTTTCATCCCTTGCTTGCTACGGCTAACTTACAGTCACGCCAAACAGAGCAGACAGAATAACAACTGTCACTGCATTTGTTTAAGCTTTTTTATAGTGAGATTTATTTGGATAAATCCATAACAACGAGCTAATGAGGCACAATTTTGCCTAGCATTGAAAATGTGCTTTCTTGTTAGGACAATGTTGTTCAGAGGAGATAGCAAACAACACACTAACATAATAACTTCAAACTGAAGATGGAAAGACGGCAAACTAGCTTGTTTCAATTTACATTTCTTTTTATACATCCATAAAAGTGATGCCAGCTGATTCATGATTTGGGCTAGCTGAGAAACACTGCCTGCCTCTCTCTCTTGTCCCAACCACTACAAGTACACTAATATGGGACAGTTGAAGATCGAATTTGAATATTGAAACAATGTTGCAAATGACGGAGAGACAGATTGAAACAATGTTGCAAATGACAGAGAGACAGACAGTATGGTGAAAACAAATGTTAGCCTAAAAGAAATGTGAGATAATGTCTAGATGCTTTTTATAGTGGAGATCAAGTTCATCAAGTGACTGGTTAGGCTGATGAGACAGTGGATAGCTCAGTCATATTGAACAGTAAATATGCATTGTAACGTCATAGATTTCATTTAGCCGATGGTAACTTATGGAATAGACACTGGCTGGAATGCGCTTTTAACCAATCAGCATTCAGGATTAGACCCGCCATTGTATAAAGTCTGTTATAAAATGGGTGGTTCGAGCTCTGAATGCTGATTGGCTGACAGCCGTGGTATATCAGACCGTATACCATGGGAATGATAAAAACATTTATTTTTGCTCCACTAATTACTTTGGTAACCAGTTTAAAATAGCAATAAGGCACCTCGGAGGGTTTGTAGTATATGGCCAATATACCACGACTAAGGCCTGTATCCAGGCACTCCGCGTTGCGTTGTGCAAGGGAACAGCCCTTAGTCGTGCTATATTGACTATATACCAAACCCCCTCAGGCTTTATTGCTTAAATATACCACTCAGCATTCAATCAGCATTCAGAGCTCGAACCACCCAGTTTATATTACAGTACATATAGTAATACAACCTTTTAGAAATAATACTGTATGGCAGATGTCTCATCTAAAAGCATATTGATAAAGATACAGATAAAATATAGTGCAACCCTTTCCAGAAACCCTACTGTACTGCTATATACCGTATGTAGCAGGTGCCAGATCGGGAGTCTAGCAGTGTGCTCTTGCTGCATACAGTGACACAGACACATAGACACCATGTCCTGCATGGGGAGAGCCAGCAGGCCGCCACAATCACGCCCAGCATGCCGTCCCTAGAATATCAGTCTCAGCTAGATGCATGTCCAATGCCATGCTGTGTACTATGCTTTATTTTGGGAGGAAGACTTGCTCTGCTATTTACACACAGAGAACTTACACAACACCACTACTGCACTGCTGCATTAAACACATTCTCATGGTCCAGAAGGCATGGTTCCTCTGGGCTTGAAGTAAAACACACTCATGATTCAATATTACAGTTCTTGGAGACTGTAACCCTGGATCTCAGTAACCCTAGGTGAGCATAACCATGGCTCAGAATAAACCTGGGTCAGAATAACCCTGATTCAGAATAACCCTGGATCAGAAGAGTCCTGGATCAGAATAACCCTGGGTCAGAATAACCCTGGGTCAGAAGAGTCCTGGGTCAGAATAACCCTGGGTCAGAATAACCTTGGATCAGAAGAGTCCTGGATCAGAAGAATGCCTAATGGTAGAAGAACTTTTGCCAGCCCTGTGGCCTTCGTGGTATAATGGCTTCAGAATGGCTGACCTCCAGATGATCTATATAGACTCCAGGCCTCCATGACCCCTGGTTTTCTTTCGGCTCCATTGTCAGCAAAAGCCTCCCATTCACATTGTCCTTCAATGGAGTTCAATGGAAAATACTCCAAGCAAAGGCTCGCATTGATCGTTTAAATTTGAGTTATTCTCAATCAAAACAGTGACCGATGCCAGTATATTAATGGGAATTCGGTATTATATTCTAGGTTTATTAATGGTATTATATTCTAGGTTTATGAATGGTATTATATTCTAGGTTTATGATTGGGAATTTGGTATTATATTCTAGGTTTATTAATGGTATTATATTCTAGGTTCATTAATGGTATTTTATTCTAGGCTTATGAATGGGAATTCGGTATTATATTCAAGGTTTATTAATGGTATTATATTCTAGGTTTATTAATGGTATTATATTCAAGGTTTATTAATGGTGTTATATTCTAGGTTTATTAATGGTGTTATATTCTAGCTATATTAATGGTGTTATATTCTAGGTTTATTAATGGTATTATATTCAAGGTTTATTAATGGTGTTATATTCTAGGTTTATTAATGGTGTTATATTCTAGCTATATTAATGGTGTTATATTCTAGGTTTATTAATGGTGTTATATTCTAGGTTTATTAATGGTATTATATTCTACAGTGGCTTGCCAAAGTATTCACTCCCCTTGGCATTTTTCCTATTTTGTTGCCTTACAACCTGGAATTAAAATAGATTTTTGGGGGGGTTTGTATCATTTCATTAACACAACATGCCTACCACTTTGAAGATGCACTATGCTTCTACACCTGCATTGCTTGCTGTTTGGGGTTTTAGGCTGGGTTTCTGTACAGCACTTTGAGATATCAGCTGATGTACGAAGGGCTATATAAATAAATTTGATTTGATTTGATATATTCTTTATTGTGAAACCAGCGAGAAATATGAAAAAAAAGAAAACGTGAGCGTGCATAACTATTCACCCCCCCAAAGTCAATACGTTGTAGAGCCAGCTTTTCCAGCAATTACAGCTGCAAGTCTCTTGGGGGAATGTCTCTATAAGCTTGGCACATCTAGCAACTGCGATTTCTGCCCATTCTTCAAGGCAAAACTGCTCCAGCTCCTTCATGTTGGATGGGTTCCGCTGGTGTCTCAATTGGATTGAGGTCTGGGCTTTGACTAGGCCATTCCAAGACATTTAAATGTTTCCCCATAAACCCCTCAAGTGTTGCTTTGGCAGTATGCTTAGGATCATTGGAAGGTTGTGTCCCAGTCTCAAATCTCTGGAAGACTGAAACAGGTTTCCCTCAAGCATTTTCCTGTATTTAGCGCCATCCAACATTCCTTCAATTCTGAGCAGTTTCCCAGTCCCTGCCGATGAAAAACATCCCCACAGCATGATGCTGCCACCACCATGCTTCACTGTGGGGATGGTGTTCTCGGGTGATGAGAGGTGTTGGGTTTGCGCCAGGCATAGTGTTTATCTCGATGGCCAAAAAGCTCAATTTTAGCCTCATCTGACCAGAGTACATTCTTCCATATGTTTGGGGAGTCTCCCACATGCCTTTTTTGCAAACACTTTAAGCAATGGCTTTTTTTCTGGCCACTCTTCTGTAAAGCCCATCTCTGTGGAGTGTATGGCTTAAAGTGGTCCTATGGACAGATACTCCAATCTCTGCTGTGGAGCTTTGCAGCTCCTTCAGGGTTATCTTTGGTCTCTTTGTTGCCTCTCTGATTAAAGCCCTTCTTGCCTGGTCTGTGAGTTTTGGTGGGCAGCCCTCTCTTGGCAGGTTGGTTATGGTGCCATATTCGTTCCATTTTTTAATAATGGATTTAATGGTGCTCCGTGGGAAGTTTCTGATATTTTTTATCACCCAACCCTGATATGTACTTCTCCACAACTTTGTCCCTAACCTGTTCGTAGAGCTCCTTGGTCTTCATGGCGTCGCGTGCTTGGTGGTGCTTCTAGCTTAGTGGTGTTGTAGACTCTGGGGGCTTTCAGAACAGGTGTATATATACTGAGATCATGTGACAAATCATGTGACACTTAAATAAAGTCCACCTGTGTGCAATCTAACTAATTATGTGACTTCTGAAGGTAATTGGTTGCACCAAATCTTATTTAACCAGTTGGATTTAAGGGGCGCTATTTACATTTTTGGATGAAAAACGTTCCCGTTTTAAACAAGATATTTTGTCACGAAAAGATGCTTGACTATGCATATAATTGACAGCTTTGGAAAGAAATCACTCTGACGTTTCCAAAACTGCAAAGATATTGTCTGTGAGTGCCACAGAACTGATGTTACAGGCGAAACCCAGATAAAAATCCAATCAGGAAGAGCCGCATTTTTTGAAACCGCCTTATGCCAATGACTCCTTATATGGCTGTGAATGAGCTACGAATGAGCTTACGTTTTCCACGCATTCCCCAAGGTGTCTACAGCATTGTGACGTCTTTTTAGGCATTTCCATTTGCGAATGGCTGTAAGGAACCATATTGAGCGAGTGGACATGGTGTCTCCCGGAGAAAATCTTGAGTAAAATACTGAGGTAGCCATTTTTCCAATCGCTTCTTATGAGAAACCAATTGCCTCGACGGATATATTATCGAATACATATGTTAAAAACACCTTGAGGATGGATCCTAAACAACGTTTGCCGTGTTTCTGTCGATATTATGGAGCAAATTTTGAAAAAAGTTCAGCGTTATAGTTGAAGTATTTTTCGGTCGATTTCTCAGCCAAGCAGGATGAAAAAACGGGAGCTTTTTCGCCTACAAAAATATTATTTTTGGAAAAAAGGAACATTTGCTATCTAACTGGGAGTCTCCTGAGTGAAAGCATCTGAAGTTCTTCAAAGGTAAATTATTTCATTTGGTTGCTTTTCTTATTTTCGTGAAAATGTTGCCTGCTGCCAGCAGAGCCTAGCATAGCATTATGCCATGATAAACGTACACAAATGCTTGTCTAGCGTTGGCTGTAACGCATATTTTGAAAATCTGAGATGACAGTGTTGTTAACAAAAGGCTAATCTTGTGTTTGAATATATTTATTTCACTTCATTTGCAATTTTCATGAATAGGAAAAGTTTATAGGGGTATTTATATCCGTTGCGTTATGCTAATGCATTTGAGGCTATGATTACGCTCCCGGATACGGGTTTGCTCGTCGCAAAAGTTTAAGGGCTTCATAGCAAAGGGGGTGAATACATACAGTATGCACGCACCACTTTTCCTTATAATTTTTTTTTTAAACAAGTAATTTTTTTCACTTCACTAATTTGGACTATTTTGTGTATGTCCATTACTGTAACGTTCGTCGTCTTCCACTGATGAGGAGTAAGAGAGGTTGGACCAATTTGCAGCGTGGTATTTGTCCATTTTAATAAGACAAACTAAACACTACACAAATACAAAATAACAAAGTGAAACAAAGTAAACGGTCCTGTGTGGTAACAAACACTAACACAGAAAAGAATCACCCACAACTCAAAAGGGAAACCAGGCTACCTAAATATGGTTCTCAATCAGGGACAATGATAAACAGCTGCCTCTGATTGAGAACAATACCAGGCCAAACACAGAAATCCCAAAACATAGAAAAAGGAACAAAGACAACCCACCCAACTCACGCCCTGACCATACTAAAACAAAGACATAATAAAATAACTAAGGTCAGAACATGACAGTACCCTCCCCCCCAAAGGTGCAGACTCAGGCCGCAAAACCTAAACCTATAGGGAAGGGTCTGGTTGGGTGTCTGTCTGCGGTGGCGGTGGTGGCTCTGGCTCGGACGTGGACCCCACTCCACCATAGTCCTTCTCCGCCTCTTTACCCGCCTCCGTGGCCTCTTTAATGGAGCGACCCTCGCCGCCGACCTCGGACTGGGGACCCAAGCCACGGATCCCGAATGGACGGGAGATTCCGGCAGCACCGGACGGTCGGGAGATTCCGGCAACACCGGACAAGCGGGAGACTCCGGCAGCTCCGGAGTGAAGGGCGATTCTGGCAGCTCCTGGCTGACTGACGGCTCTGGCAGCTCAGGACAGACGGGCGACTCTGGCAGCTCAGGACAGACGGGAGACTCTGGCAGCGCGGGACGGGCGGGAGCAACTGTAGGGACGGAGAGACAGCCTGGGGCTGCCACCGGAGGGCTGGTGCGTGGAGGTGGCACTGGATAGACCGGACCGTGAAGGCGCACTGGAGGTCTCGAGCACCGAGCCTGCCCAACCCTACCTGGCTGAATGCTCCCCGTAGCCAGGCCAGTGCGGCGAGGTGGAATAGCCCCCACTGGGCTGTGCTGGCGAACTGGGGACACCATGCGTAGGGCTGGTGCCATGTACCCCGGCCCGAGGAGACGCACTGGAGACCAGATGCGCTGAGCCGGCTTCATGGCACCTGGCTCGATGCCCAACCTAGCCCGGCCGATACAAGGCGCTGCTATGTACCACACCGGGCTATGCCTGTGCACCGGGGACACCGTGTGCCTCACGGCATAACACGGTGCCTGCCTGGTCCCTCTCTCTCCACGATAAGCATGGGTGTTGGCGCAGGTCTCCTACCTGACTTCGCCACACTCTCCGTGTGCTCCCCCCCAAAACGTTTGGCTGCCTCTTGGGCTTCCAGCCGTGCTGACTCCTCATACCACCACCTCTCGGCTTTCGCTGCCTCCAGCTCAGCCTTGGGGTGGCGATATTCTCCAGCCTGTGCCCAGGATCCCTTTCCGTCCAGAATCTCCTCCCATGTCCAGGAGTCATGAGATCGCTGCTGCTCCCCTTTACCACGCTGCCTGGGCCTTTGGTGGTGGGTGTTTCTGTAACGGCTGTCTTCCTCCTCCGACGACCAGGAGGAGTAGTAAGGATCGGAGCACCAATGCACAGCATGGTACGTGTTCATGCTCTTTATTAAAACAAGCGAACACTGAAACAAAACAATAAACGACACGTGAAATATCCAACCGAAACAGTTCCGTGTGGAACACAGACACAGCAAATAAACACCCACCAAACACAAGTGGGAAAATGCTACCTAAGTATGATTCTCAATCAGAGACAACTAACGACACCTGCCTCTGATTGAGAACCATACCAGGACAAACGCAAAACACAACATAGAAAACGGAACATAGACAACCCACCCAACTCACGCCCTGACCTGACCATACTAAAACAAAGACAAATCAAAGGAACTAAGGTCAGAACGTGACAATTACATGAAATCCAAGTAAAAATCTATTTAAATTACAGGTTGTAATGCAACAAAATAGGAAAAATGCCAAGGAAGATGAATACTTTTGCAAGGCACTGTATGTCTATTAATGGTATCATATTTTAATTATTAAGGGTATTATAATCCAGATAATTATTGGTATTATATTCTAGATAATTACTGGTATTATATTGTATGTCTATTAATGTCACGTTCGTCGCATAGAGGAGACCAAGGCCCAGCGTGATATGAATACATTCTTCTTTAAATAAAGAAAAAACACTAAACAAACTAACAAAACGAACGTGCGTGCTAACATGCAACTACACAGACAATAACCCACAAAACCAAACTCAAAAATGGCAACCTAAATAGGATCCCCAATCAGAGACAACGATAAACAGCTGCCTCTGATTGGGAACCAATTCAGGCCACCATAGACCTACATTACCTAGACATACAAAACCCCATTGATATACAAAAACCCTAGACAGGACAGAAACACACATGCCCACCCTCGTCACACCCTGACCTGACCAAAATAATACATAAAACATAGATAACTAAGGTCAGGGCGTGACAGTGCCCCCGCTCCCCAAAGGTGGGACTCCCGACCGCAAACCTGAACTTATAGGGGAGGGTCCGGGTGGGCATCTACCCTCGGTGGCGGCTCTGGTTCTAAGAGCCATCAGGGCGTGACAATTAATGGTATTATATTGTATATTTATTAATGGTATTATGTTTTAGATTATTAATGGTATATTTTAGATTATTAATGGTATTATATTCTAGATAATTAATGGTATTAAATTCTAGACCTACTGTCCAGTACACACAGATATCCCCATTGGCTGGGTGGTGATGTTAAATTGATATAAATCGCTGCTGAAGATGATGCTCCCCCGAAATACGAAAGGACAGAATCAATTTGAACCCTGTCCAAGTTAATTCCAGGGGAACATACATTTTTCTGGAGGTGAAGTATGTTTGTGATCTGCTAAAGGTTGCACATAGTATCACACAGTAGTAGGGGTAGCCTTGCAGGGCATCGGTTTCTCTTGGCATTGGGGAAGTAATACACTCCAGTGATCACATATTATCCACACCGTGAGAGGAATAGATCAGGGAGCCATCTGGAGAGATAGCTGCTGACAACACTGCCCTTCTCTGCATGTCTCCTTCTGCTACCAATGAGATCACACACACACACGCGCACGCACGCACACACACACACACACACACACACACACACACACACACACACACACACACACACACACACACATCCAATCTTCACATTATATCTGTGTTACTGGTTGTGAACATATAGTAGCCTACCAGTGCATCTGGTAGTTTCATATGGTTAACACTGTGTAGTGTATAGCATGATCTCCGTGCTTGTGTGCTAGTATCCATATAATCCATAGGGATCCATAGAAGTAGGAATTAGAATAGGAATAATTTAATAGGATCTCTATGAAGGGATCATACAGAGACCTGTAGGAGACATGGTCTGCTGTGTTATCAGACATGCTCAGACAGGCCCAGACAGGCCCAGACGTGATCAGACAGGCCCAGACGTGCCCAGACATGCTCAGCCATGCTCAGACATGCCCCGACATGCCCAGACGTGCTCAGACATGCCCAGACATGCTTTTAGTATGGTACGCGGCACAGGAGGTTGGTGGCGCCTTAATTGGGGAGGACAGGCTCATGATAATGGCTGGAGAGGAATAAATGACATGGTATCAAACTCATCAAACACATGGTTTCCATGGTTTCCATGTGTTTGATACCATTCCATGCACTCCATTTCAGCCATTACTATGAGCTGTCCTCCCCTCAGCAGCCTCCTGTGGTACACGGCATGCACGCATGGCTAACTGTCTGCTTCCTGCTCACCCTGGTTTTTCCTGGTCTTGTCCGTGATTCGCTGTGAAGGGCCAATGTGGCTCACAGCTCTAATTGCACCACATACTGTACTGCCACGGGAGGGATGGGGCATGACAGATGAGCATATGAAGTCACAGGTTGCGTACCAAATGGCACCCTGTTCCCTATTTAGTGCACTACTTTGAACGAGGGCCCATAGGGCTTGGGTCAAAAGCAGTGTATTGTATAGGGAATACCGTGCCATTTGGGGTACACCCACACAGCCACAGACATCCAGTAGCAACTGTTGAGTGTTAATAGGTCTGGACGCAATCAACGCCCGAACAGACAGAGGAGTATGTGGGGGGTAAAGTCGTTGAGGATTGCCTGGGACTCAAACATTGGGGGAACTAGCATTTGTTGACATGTTTTTTCATTGGAATCGTTAGCTAGCCTGAGAAGGTGAAAAGCTGCCATTGCTGGGAGGACGTCACTATAGAAATCTGGATGAAATATGACAACAGTCCAGACAAAAGTCTGCTTAAAATTAGCAAGAGCATTTAACTTTACAGTAGTACAGGCATAGTGTCACGGATCCCTCCGGAACTTTCATTACGCACACCTCGCCCCTATTCCCAGTGATTTGTAATTGTATAAGTGTGCCCTTGGTTTACCATTGTCCTGTCTATTATTATTACAATGTCTGTTGGTTCATGTGAGTACCTGTGCTGTGTGTTTTGGCTTTCGTGCCATTGTGGTTTGCCTAGATGATTACTGGTCTCGGCCCGTGTGTTAATCATTGTGCGCTTGTGTTCTTTATTCGAGGTACTCCTCGCTCTTTTGTTTGGGTTTCTACCCTGTGTTTTGTATAGTGTTTGTTTGGTCTTCGTCCCGTTACACAGCACTCCGTAATTTGGGTGCAATAAAAAAAACTATTACGCATTCCTGCGCCTGTCTCCTGAATCATTCATACCAAGTGTGACACGTAGTGATTATTGAAAATAATATACTGCAGAGCGGGGGAGAGAGAGAGGGGGGAGAGAGAGAGGGGGAGAGAGAGGGAGAGAGAGAGAGGTGGAGAGAGAGAGGGGAGAGAGAGGGGGGAGAGAGAGAGGGGAGAGAGAGAGAGGGGAGAGAGAGAGAGGTGGAGAGAGAGAGGGGAGAGAGAGGGGGAGAGAGAGAGAGGTGGAGAGAGAGGGGGAGAGAGAGAGGTGTACTATTTATCCTCTCCACCACTCCCCTTAAGGGTTACTTAAGGGTGGTGAAAGGAGGGCGTTTTCACCGACTGTGTGAACACTGTGGAGCTATCTAGAACCTATGTGAGCCCGGGGTATGAATGATGAATCATCATGGTCATGGACGCCAGTTCGATTTTTTTGGAGGAGGGAGATTTCCAGATGTTTTTTCTGGATTTAAGACGATGAAGCAGTTTAGTGGAAACATCCCTATCTTCCCGCAGTCTCTTTTCCATCTCATTTACCAATACACAGTTTCCAATTAACGAGTGCAATGCGGAATCCACCTACGTCTAGAGGGAGCTTTTTAAAACCACCTCAGAGGCTCAACGGAGCGAGCCGAGAATGACACACAAATGACACACTACTTTAGGCTCTCTGGTCGAAAGTAGTGCACTATATAGGGAATAGGGTGCCATTTGGAACACAGACGGAAGGCTGGCATGGGATGGAAGCCGCTTAAAAGTGAGGAGCACTGCGTTGGGCGTTGGTGGTGTATAGTCCTACAGAATGACTGAACACAAACAGTTCCACAAAGCTATCTGAGAAAGATGGAGGAAGAGACACGACTAGTTTGAATAGTGCAGCTGTATACACTTAGCCAAGGACCGAGTATGCCTAATACAGAGTATGCCTAATACAGAGTATGCCTAATACAGAGTATGCTAATACAGAGTATGCCTAATACAGAGTATGCTAATACCGAGTATGCTAATACAGAGTATGCTAATACCGAGTATGCTAATACAGAGTATGCCTAATGCAGAGTATGCCTAATACAGAGTATGCCTAATACAGAGTATGCTAATACAGAGTATGCCTAATACAGAGTATGCTAATACAGAGTATGCCTAATGCAGAGTATGCATAATGCAGAGTATGCCTAATGCAGAGTATGCCTAATACAGAGTATGCCTAATACAGAGTATGCCAATACAGAGTATGCTAATACCGAGTATGCTAATACAGAGTATGCCTAATACAGAGTATGCCTAATACAGAGTATGCCTAATACAGAGTATGCCTAATGCAGAGTATGCCTAATGCAGAGTATGCCTAATACAGAGTATGCCTAATGCAGAGTATGCCTAATGCAGAGTATGCCTAATACAGAGTATGCCTAGTAACAAAACACATTTCTTTCCAAAGCTAAATATAAAGCCTTAAAGAAGCAATCAGCAGTTGAAATAATAACAGAGGGCCCTCCAAGCCCCTGTTTGAGTAAACATCTGAGAGATGGGACTGGAGAAAAGTAACCACTCTCAAATTCATAGACAGGGCTATTGATGCAATGACTGACCCTCCATTATATAAAATGTATAGTTTTAACCATGTTTGAGGCTATACAGTGTTTGCTTACATTTACTTTGTTTACAAGCATTGGAGTAACACAATCTTATAATTTGGGTTCTGACAGGGTACAGCAGTTGAAGTAGTTGAAGTAAAGACATGAGGCACATCTCATTCATTTACAAGTTTAAAAAAACGTATGTAGCAATTGCAGATTGCACTTTTAAAGGGTGACACAAAGCATCTGCGACTTGACATGATTCTAGAACACGCATTTCACAGTCCTAACCATCAAATCTGCCGTTTCCACAGACCTAATTACCAAACGCCATGTTTGTCAACGTTTAGTGTCATTAACTAAACCCAGTGGCTTGCCAGCAATTAGTGACAGTGATGCTGTATTGTATGTACACATTATCCAAGCCTCAATGCACTCACATGGGCCGTTTGAACAGGTTGGTCATCTACTGTCCACTCTCAACCTCCATGGCTAAAGCTGAAGGGTACGACAGGAGCTGTAAGGTAGAGGTCTGCACAACTGATTTCTTCACCCGCTGTTCCCGTCCGCACCCACGGTTCCAGTCCGCACCCACGGTTCCCTTCCGCACCCACGGTTCCCGTCCGCACCCACGGTTCCCTTCCTCACCCACGGTTCCCGTCCGCACCCTCGGTTCCCTTCCTCACCCACGGTTCCCTTCCGCACCTACGGTTCCCTTCCGCACCCACGGTTCCCTTCCGCACCCGCGGTTCCCGTCCGCACCCGCTGTTCCCGTCCGCACCCTGTTCCCGTCCGCACCCTCGGTTCCCATCCGCACCCACGGTTCCCTTCACCCACGCACCGCACACCCACGGTTCCCGTCCGCACCCCGCACCCTCGGTTCCCATCCGCACCCACGGTTCCCATCCGCACCCACGGTTCCCTTCCGCACCCACGGTTCCCGTCCGCACCCGCTGTTCCCATCCGCACCCACGGTTCCCTTCCGCACCCACGGTTCCCATCCGCACCCACGGTTCCCTTCCGCACCCACGGTTCCCTTCCGCACCCGCTGTTCCCGTCCGCACCCTCGGTTCCCATCCGCACCCACGGTTCCCTTCCGCACCCACGGTTCCCGTCCGCACCCACGGTTCCCGTCCGCACCCACGGTTCCCGTCCGCACCCGCAGCTTTTCATACCTCACTGCTGCCACCGCTGGATTTCTTCCGACTCAAACCTGGTACCACAAGAACTGGTCACCGAACCCAACCACTGTCCTTGGAATATTATATTAAGCATATGTGACTTGCTAGCCCTGGTCCCAGTAATTGTGTGCCCTACAGGCAATATCAAAATGTGCAATAATAACCTAAGAAATAGGTTAAATTACTAGAGATTCTCACGTTGCCCATTATATTAGGTTATTGGTACTGCTGGGCTACATCTGCGAATAGAATAAAAGTAGCTTGACGAGAGCAGATTTAGAGAGACCTGCACTTTCTCTTGAGCTACGTTTTTTAGCATACCTTTTAGGAGTGGGTTAATTGTCAAGATGGAGATAAATATGGGGGATCAATATGTATTTCTAGGAAATGTAGTAAACGTATTGCCAAATCATATTTAGGAAGTTAATTTCATTGGGAAGATAACTAACCCTTGACCCTTGAATAGAGGATACAGCCTATATTTTAGGAGGACGATTTGCAAGCAGAGACAAATAAATGGTTAATCAATATTTACTGAAAATTAAAAGGTGCAAAGTTCGCTCACCATGGTAGCCTATGCGTGCCTTGCCTTTTGGAATGCACCTTGACTCAAGTTGGTTGAGCATCTTCCACTTCTTTCCATTATCAATATTTACAGACACTGTAGTAAACTAGAGTCTATTCATATTTAAGTACATTTTCTTGGAAAGATAACTGCTATTTGATTGTGCACCCATGCATATATAGCAGTGGAGGCTGCTGAGAGGAGAACGGCTCATAATAATGGCTGGAACTGAGCGAATGGATTGGCATCAAAAACCTGGAAACCATGTGTTTGATGTATTTGATTCCATACCATTCCACTTATTCCACTCCAGCCATTACCATGAGCCTGTCCTCCCCAATTAAGGTGCCACCAACCTCCTGTGGTATATACTCTTGGCAGTCTACTCTTGATCTCGCCCAACTCGGAAAGGAGACGTAGGCTACTGAATTTGAAGCAGCGAATTCTGAGTGTGTGAATAATGTGACAAATATATGCTTTTAACACAATAGGTAGGCTAACGCATACAAACCAGAAAGACGACCATTGCCAAATAATCTGCGTGACAAAAACACAAAGTTGTCTGTCTGATCGCCTGCAGCATGAAAAACCGCACCACAATGATCTCTGTTGGATCAGCAGGATGGGACCCTCTACTCTAAAAGACCTAGATCTAAAAATGTGGTAGGGGGCTTTTATGGTGGGTGTAACGCAATTGCTGAGCCTCCAGAAGCATGCGAGGCCAAAATCAAACTCTGGACCGCATCGCCTTGCACCTCTCAATCCGACATCTGGCCTTGCACCTCTCAATCCGACATCTGGCCTTGCACCGCTCAATCCGACATCTGGCCACTTCAGACATCGAATTGACAATGTAAAGCCTTTTAGGCACTGCTCCTTTCAATTGCTAGTTTTGATTTAAATTTCGTCAAGTTGTCAACTAATGTAAATTCAACTGAAATCAACTAAAACGTTTACCATGTCATTGGATTCAGGTTAAACTAAATGAGAAATTCCCTTTCATTGATTACTTTTTGCAAAACCAATCAGATTTCCATGTTGATTCAAGGTCATCACATTGTTTGGTTGAAGTTATGTGGAAACAATTTTGATTCAACCCATCTCTCTACCTATGACTCCTGTCCTTCAGACCTGCACTGCCTCAAAGGTGTGGAGCGTGGTATGAACAGTGGGATTCCTATTCAGAGAGAGCGAGATAGAAAGAGAGCGAGAGAGAGATTTCCTATCATTTGTTATCACTGGTGAGAACCAGGGCGTTTTAAATCCCATCAGTCAGCTGACAGGTGCTCTGAGTGACAGAATGACCATTTTAATTAACCACAAGCGAGACAAGACAACATGGGGTGACCGCAACTCCCTCCCTACTTAACACCTAGGTAGTGATTAATAGAGAAAGCGGAGAGAACCTTACCCTTAACCTATGACCTTGTCTCATCAGTGGATTGTCAGTCACTGTGAATGAGTGTGCTCTCAGAGCTATTTTTACATGGCGAGCTTCAATTTCACATGTGAAACCATATTTCACATACAGTGGGGAGAACAAGTATTTGATACACTGCCGATTTTGCAGGTTTTCCTACTTACAAAGCATGTAGAGGTCTGTAATTTTTATCATAGCTACACTTCAACTGTGAGAGACAGAATCTAAAACAAAAATCCAGAAAATCACATTGTATGATTTTAAAGTAATTAATTTGCATTTTATTGCACGACATAAGTATTTGATACATCAGAAAAGCAGAACTTAATATGACCCGCACCCAACTGCTAATAAACCATCCATAACCGGCCGACTATATGTGATAAGGTGAGCATATAGGTGTTAATATAGAACATTCTCTATAGGCTACAGTCAAAAACGACAGAATGTTACAGTGGATGCAATATTTTTTGTTGAAGCCTGATTTAGATATGTTTCTGCTTATATTTCAACTTGTCTTTAATTAGATTAATGCATCTTCTTATCTGTCATTTCTGTGTACAGTTAAACCCTAAAGTTTAGGCTTATGGACTAATTTTTTATTTTTTTTATTTTACCTTTATTTAACAAGGCAAGTCAGTTAAGAACAAATTCTTATTTTCAATGACGGCCTAGGAACAGTGGGTTAACTGCCTGTTCAGGGGCAGAACGACAGATTTGTGCCTTGTCAGCTCGGGGATTTGAACTTGCAACCTTTTGGTTATTAGTCCAACACTCTAACCACTACCCTGCCGCCCAGATATCCTAAAATAATGAATGAAGTAGTAGTATTATACAAGTAGAAGTATTATACATTTATGGATTTTTACAGTTATTGCTTCTCTTTACTCAACCTGCCTGCAAACCACCCGACCGTAAATCACACACAATATTGAATTACCCTTAACCCATCGCCCTGTGGATATAACCCTGGGAACTGCGGGTTATGAGTCAACCCGCCCATCAATAGTACCCATTGATTCTTGAAGAATATAATGTATAAATGCCTCATGAGCTTAGTTCAACTGTTGTACCCTGTCAGAACCCAATATATAGGTTGGTTTAAGTCCAATGTTTGTAAACAAAGTAAATGTAAACATACACTGTGTAGCCTAAAAACATGGTTACAACTATAATTTTGATATGATGGGTGGTCAGTCCTTGCATCCATAGTGTAGTGTGGATTTCAGAGTGTTTGCGTTTCATCAGCCCCATTCCTCAGCTTTAATCCGAAAGTGTGGCTGGGATGGCACTTTGTTAATGTTTCAATTAAGGATTACAACTTTAAACACTTTTAATAGTGTTATTATATAGTGTAATTCTCTAGTGAGTGAGTTACTTTTATTCCATTAATATCAAGCAAAATTTCTGAAGTCGAGACGAAAATTCTTAGTACTGCAAACAAAAATAATGATTTTGAAAGCAAAACATAAATCCAACGGCTGTGTGGGAACAGCAGCCACCACCCGCAGCTCCATATCTGCCTTCACTTCCGAGCTGCGATGAGTTTTTAACCACCCAGTCGGCGGATGAGAAGCATCGATCCGGCTATTCCACCTCCGCCAAGGGGCAACCATCAGCATCAAATCCAAGTCTTTGTGGACTCCGGGGCCGCGGGTAATTTCATCTATCAGGACCTCGCCAGAGAACTACTAATCCCCTGCGTGAAATTCCCCATCCCTCTGCAGATTCAAGCCCTAGATGGACGCCCCATCGGCTCCTGGTTCTTCACCAAACTGGACCTCTGCAATGCTTACAATCCGGTGAGAACTGCCTTTATCACCCCTAGTGGCCACCATGAATGCACCGACAGTCTTCCAAGCATTGGTCAATGACACTCTTAGGGACACGTTGAATCGGTTTGTCTTTGCTTATCTCAACTACATCCTGATATTCTCAAGTCCCTTCCTGAACACATCCTGCACATCCGCCAAGTCCTGAGACACCTCTTGCAGAGTCAGCTATACATCAAGATAGAGAAGTGCTAGTTCCACGTATCCCAAATCTCCTTCCTGGGCCACATTATCTCTACCGCTGGCATCCAAATGGACGCAGTAAAGGCTAAGGTGGTCACCGACTGGCCCCGTCCCGCCAAACCCAAACAAGTCCAGCGGTTCATCGGGTTTGTCAATTTTTAGGCAGCGCCTTTCATGGCCCTAACCCGCAAATCCCAGACCCATTTTTGCTGGACCCCAAGGCTGACAGGAGCAGGGGTGGTCCTTTCACAGCGGAACATGTGAGACAAGAAACTGCACCCATGTGCCTTCCCCTTCAAGCGGTTCACACCAGCGGAATGAAACTACGATGTAGGGCTATGGCCCTGAGGGGCGGCGTGGGTGCCTGCCTGGACATCCTGGACCCGGGACTTGTTCTGGACCATGTGGTGGTCACCCTGGCTCCGTGGATGGAGCCGCACCTGTCATGGTAACACCTGTCACCAGAGGGCGGGGGAGACCGCCCTAGAATCTATAATGACCTTTAGGTGTTTTCTGTTACTAATTATGATTCCTTTTAAGAGAGGTGTTTTCTGTTACTAATTATGATGTCTTTTAAGAGAGTTGTTTTCTGTTACCCTTTGCAAAAGCTTGATTTGTTTGCTCTGTGCGTTGTCTCTGAGTGAGTTTGAGTCTTACTGTTTATTTTTTTCTCAGTTTTACTTTGTACCTTCTGTTAAATATTTTCTAGTGAATTATGTTCTGTTGCTGGGTTCTACCTCACCATGTCACAAACTTTGGTTTTGTTACCCAGGCTTTTTGCTGCCTTTTTCCATTTGCAAGTTTTCCCACATTCATTCCAGCAACATAGCAACCTGCATTCCACTGCAGGTTTGTCTCTGAAGCTAAGCCGGTTTGGCTCTTGTTGGTTCCTGAATGGGAGACCAAATGTTGGTGGGGAAAGAAGGACGTGAAAAATAAACGTGAAAAAAAAAGTTGAGATTTTTTTTTATGAGGGAAAAACTTCACACGTCCGAAAAACATGTGTCAGACTCGTGAATATTACAACAACAAAAAAATTATCATAATTTTTTTCAAGTGAAGTTTCTGGGGTGTTTTATTTGTAAGGGTAGCCTCACTAAAATCACACCTTCGCTTGGGAGTGGTTTTTCCGAGACACACACACCCCAGATGCACTTAGAATGGACTATGAGTGACAATGTTTCAAATTGATTTTCAGCTTTTCGCACTAAAGCATCCCTCCAAGATACAAATCTAACTCTATGCACTTTCCCTATACAGCATAGTAAAAATGCTAGCTCTTCTGGGTAGGGCCACTTACGTCAATCTGACGGCATGGAAAATTCGCAATGACAAGTCTGTATCACAGCAGACAAACACAGTCATGTAACATTTCAATTACGGAGGTGACTACATCATTTTGATATCTGTCGCACACAAACATCCCATTATTAATTAAAAGATTAAAAGATAGAATCATATTTTCCATGGGAACATATCCAGATTGCATCCCAAATGGCTCCCTATTCCCTACATAGTGCACTACTTTTGAAAGGATCCCTATGGGCCCTGGTCAAAATTAGTGCACACTATAACGAATAGGGTGCTATTCGGGATCCATTGAAGGGTCCTCTGTGAAATACAGATTGGCTGCTAGGCCAGGCTAGACCTGTCTGTCAAGGCTTAATACTGGGGCTCAATCACCTCCATGTACGTCTCAGAGGGAGTAAGGCTCCACTCTAAAGAGAAATACGATTTCGAAAAGCAACTTGACTTTAAAAGCATATTTATTTTTCTTTCCTCTCAAACCTGGACAACTGTAATATCAGGACCCTGTGCACATTGTTAGATTGATACTCCATGATGGACATGGGAGGAATGGGGAGCACTTTAGATTACTCTGCAGCCATTTAATCATGTTTATTATAACCCTCATCATCGCTATGTGGATATCATCGCTATGTGGATACCATCGCTATGTGGATATCATCGCTATGTGGATATCATCGCTATGTGGATATCATCGCTATGTGGATACCATCGCTATGTGGATATCATCGCTATGTGGATATGTAAGAATTATAAGAATTTCTAGCTTAAAGTATGGCTAGCAATGTAATAACCTTATTAATATAATGAAGCTGCCATAAGAGACTATCCACACGCACATGCAAAGGAACAGAGCTGGCTTACTGCTGAGCACTGACAACAGTATCTCGTGACAAACACCAGCTGCATGTACACACCTAACCTTGAGAAACAGGAACAGACAAGCACACACACATAATCTTCTTCTTAGCTGAACATTGTGTGGCAAAGAACGGCACGACGAGACTCAGAGGGATGACGGACGGCCCAACAGGACCAATCCAAGAAGGCAACACCCCAACCCGGACCAACCAGAAGACCAGAACTTCTAGACTCAACCTACTTTCTGTACTGTATATAACATACATGCACTCTGTTATCGGGGCTTCTTTCTGCTGGTTCCTTATGAGCTGAATGAACGAGCCCGTATACGTTGTACCAGATATCTTTACTCTTAAAATAAACTGTCGCTTGTCATACAATTTATCACCTTGTCTGAATCGATCCTTGACCGGCTCGCCCTTCTACATATCCCATTATCAACAGAATCTTGGTAGCAGAGGATGGTTAACTAAAGACCCAGTCCAGAGTGGTTGATGTGGGTGTGAGGGGCGAGTTGGTGAAAGGACGGTTCGCGGAGGACAGGTGAAAACTTTCGGGGTGGACAACAATTCTGCTCAACTCGGGAAACTGATCTCAAGGTCGACCATAAATAAGGTAAGCAAAAACTGTTAAATCAAACTTTGCATATTGTCGTATAGTCTATCTAAATTTGATCAGTATTACCGAGTGTGAGTATGAATTCTTGATTAAATTTATATGCATGAATGACATGAGAATGACAGTGAAGTAAACATATGTGGTCATAATTCTATTAATAAGTCCTGCTGTGACAGGTCCGACTGTGATCGGTAACTGATAGAATAAGTTGATGTTAAGTGAAAATTCTATTCAATAATCCTGCTGTGACAGGTCCGACTGAGATCGGTAACTGATAGAATTAGTTGATGTTAAGTGAAAATTCTATTCAATAAGTCCTGCTGTGACAGGTCCGACTGAGATCGGTAACTGATAGAATTAGTTGATGTTAAGTGAAAATTCTATTCAATAAGTCCTGCTGTGACAGGTCCGACTGTGATCGGTAACTGATAGAATTAGTTGATGTTAAATGATAATTCTATTCAATAAGTCCTGCTGTGACAGGTCCGACTGTGATCGGTAACTGATAGAATTAATTGGTGTTAAGTGATAATTCTATTCAATAAGTCCTGCTGTGACAGGTCCGACTGTGATCGGTAACTGATAGAATTAATTGATGTGTTAAGTGATAATTCTATTCAATAAGTCCTGCTGTGACAGGTCCGACTGTGATCGGTAACTGATAGAATTAATTGATGTGTTGAATGATAATTCTATTCAATAAGTCCTGCTGTGACAGGTCCGACTGTGATCGGTAACTGATAGAATTAATTGATGTGTTAAGTGATAATTCTATTCAATAAGTCCTGCTGTGACAGGTCCGACTGTGATCGGTAACTGATAGAATTAATTGATGTGTAAAATGATAATTCTATTCAATAAGTCCTGCTGTGACAGGTCCGACTGAGATCGGTAACTGATAGAATTAATTGATGTGTTAAGTGATAATTCTATTCAATAAGTCCTGCTGAGACAGGTCCGACTGAGATCGGTAACTGATAGAATTAAGTGATATTGTGTTAAGTGATAATTCTATTGAATAAGTCCTGCTGAGACAGGTCCGACTGAGATCGGTAACTGATAGAATTAATTTGTACTGTGTTAAGTGATAATTCTATTCAATAAGTCCTGCTGAGACAGGTCCGACTGAGATCGGTAACTAATAGAATTAAGTGATATTGTGTTAAGTGATAATTCTATTCAATAAGTCCTGCTGAGACAGGTCCGACTGAGATCGGTAACTGATAGAATTAGTTTGTGTTGTGATAAGTGATAATTCTATTCAATAAGTCCGGCTGAGACCGGTCCGACTGAGATCGGTAAGGAATAGACTTAAATTGTACTGTGATAAGTGTAACCATTCAATAAGTCCGGCTGAGACCGGTCCGACAGAGATCGGGGGCTTCTTTCTGCTGGTTCCTTATGAGCTGAATGAACGAGCCCGTATACGTTGTACCAGATATCTTTACTCTTAAAATAAACTGTCGCTTGTCATACAATTTATCACCTTGTCTGAATCGATCCTTGACCGGCTCGCCCTTCTACATATCCCATTATCAACAGATACCATCGCTATGTGGATATTATCGCTATGTGGATATCATCGCTATGTGGATATCATCGCTATGTGGATACCATCGCTATGTGGATACCATCGCTATGTGGATACCATCGCTATGTGGATATCATTGCTATGTGGATATCATCGCTATGTGGATATCATCGCTATGTGGATATCATCGCTATGTGGATATCATCGCTATGTGGATATCATCGCTATGTGGATATCATCACTATGTGGATATCATCGCTATGTGGATACCATCGCTATGTGGATACCATCGCTATGTGGATATCATCGCTATGTGGATACCATCGCTATGTGGATACCATCGCTATGTGGATACCATCGCTATGTGGATGTATTGCAATTACCATTAAAATGATAATTACTCCAACTGCTTAACTATGGGCTGCGTGAGCTAGATGTATGTTCACTGTTAAACCGTATAAAGTGTCTCTGATATCGACAATAAAACTGTTCCCTTCCTACTTCCCTCTCTCTCATCCCCTAAACACCAGGGCTGCGTCCAAAATGGCACCCTACTCCCTTTATACGTTAATACTTTTGACCAGGGTTGATAGTGCTCTGGTCATAAGTAGTATAACAGACAAGGAACAGGGTGCAAATTGGGATGCAAGAGAAAGAGCAAGGTAACAATTAGACACAGCAGGAGATAGAGATAGCTAGCTAGCTAGCACATATCTGGAATATTCCTGGCATAAGGCAGGATTTAATTTGGGACAAATGAAGCGAGGGTAATGAGCAATAGCCATCCATAGCTTGAGATATTGAGCACGAAGGGGGAACCTCCCAATTGGTTCCAGTGTATTGTGTTGCCAATACAGTGGGAACAAGACGTTAGCGGGATGTATCCCAAATGCCAACCTATTCCCTATATAGTGCACTACCTTTGACCAGGGCCCTATTCCCTATATAGTGCACTACCTTTGACCAGGGCCCTATTCCCTATATAGTGCACTACCTTTGACCAGGGCCCAGGCATTTGAGATGTAGCCAGAGAGAGAGCATTCATTACCATCTCAAATCAAGGCTAGTGATTTGGATAGATGTAGAAAATCCCTCTGTTTTATATCGCTATATATTATTCAAACCAGACAGAACCTGAATTCTAAGGAGTTTTAGATTTGTTTTTAAAGTACTTGAAATAGTGAACGAGAGAGGAGAGGAGTGAGAGAGGACAGAGAGTAGAATGAGAGCAAGAGCAAGAGCGAGGAGAGAGAGAGAGAAACAGAGAGAGTATTTCTTAGTTTGTGTCACCCTGGATCTAGCTGAGCCTTGGGGACTGACTGACTGACTGCTGCTATCTACCCTTGTAGGGTGGAGAGGAGAGGAATATACAGTTGAAGTTGGAAGTTTACATACACCGTAGCCAAATACATTTAATCTCCATTTTTCACTGACATTTAATCCTTGTAAAAATCCCCTGTCTTAGGTCAGTCTGGATCACCACTTTGTTTTAGGAATGTGAAATGTCAGAATAATAGTAGAGAGAATTATTTATTTCAGCTTTAATTTATTTCATCACATTCCCAGTGGGTCAGAAGTTTACATACACTAAATTAGTGGGTGGTAGCATTGCCTTTGTTTAAGTTGGGTCAAACATTTCAGAGAGCCTTCCAAAAGCTTCCAACAATAAGTTGGATGAATTTTGTCCCATTCCTCCTGACAGAGCTGGTGTAAGTGAGTCAGGTTTGTAAGTCTCCTTGCTCGCATGTGCTTTTTCAGTTCTGCCCACAAATGTTCTATAGGATTGAGGTCAGGGCTTTGTGATGGCCACTCCAATACCTTCTATTGTTTGTACAGATGGACGTGGTACCTTCAGGCGTTTGGAAATTGCTCCCAAGGATGAACCAGACTAGTGGAGGTCTTGGCTGATGTCTTTAGATTTTCCCATGATGTAAAGAGGCACTGAGTTTGAAGGGAAGCCTTGAAATACATCCACAGGTACACCTCTAATTGACTCAAATGATGTCAACTAGCCTATCAGAAGCTTCTAAAGCCATGACATAATTTTCTGGAATTTTTCAAGCTGTTTAAAGGCACACTCAACTTAGTGAATGTAAACTTCTGACCCTCTGGAATTGCAATACAGTGAATTATAAGTGAAATAATCTGTCTGTAAACAATTGTAGGAAAAATTACTTGTGTCATGCACAAAGTAGATGTCCTAACCGACTTTCCAAAACTATAGTTTGTTCACAAGAAGTTTGTGGATGTCACGATCGTCATAAATACATTCAGACCAAAGCGCAGCGTGGAATCGGTTCAACATCTTTTATTGATAGTCAAACGCACAAAAAGCAATAAAGAATAAACGATACGTGACACTCAAGCAGTGCTCACAGGCAACTAGACAGAAACAAGTTCCCACAAAACACAGTGGGGAAATGGCTGCCTAAATATGATCCCCAATCAGAGACAACGATAAACAGCTGCCTCTGATTGGGAACCATACCAGGCCAACATAGAAATAGATGCACTAGATCACCCACCCTAGTCACACCCCGACCTAACCAAAATAGAGAGTAAAAAGGTTCTCTATGGTCAGGGCGTGACAGTGGAGTGGTTGAAAACGTTTTTTAATGACTCCAACCTAAGTTTATTTAATTAAACTTCCGACTTCAACTGTACATGGATGGGGACAGTGGGGAGTGCAGTGTCCCAGTGGCTAGTACTGTAGGTAGATGGATCAGCTCAGCAGTGGTAAACATGCGAAATAGACACTATGTTTTCCCTTATGGGCTTGTCTGCCTAGCAAGTGTAACAGTATAACTTTAGACCGTCCCCTCGCCCATACCCGGGGCGCGAACCAGGGACCCTCTGCACACATCAACAACAGTCACCCACGAAGGATCGTTACCCATCGCTCCACAAAAGCCACGGCCCTTGCAGAGCAAGGAGAACCACTACTTCAAGGTCTCAGAGCAAGTGACGTCACCGATTGAAACGCTATTTAGCGCGCACCACCAACTAAGCTAGCCATTTCACATCCGTTACACAAGGACGCTTTGCATGTCAACTTCTACCATGTAGAAAATACACTGGTGTGACTGCCTGGATTTCTGGACATGTATGTGCTCTTCATATTGTCAAACTGAGACTGACCTAGATACAATTATAAAATGCCTCAACAGTAAAAGTCATGTTAAATTTCATTATTCATATAAACAGCATGTCTAAAAAATTATTATGTTTGCTGACTTGAGGACAGCACTCCCTTAACAGCATCACCGTGGGCCAGTGTTACAGCATCACCGTGGGCCAGTGTTACAGCATCACCGTGGGCCAGTGTTACAGCATCACCGTGGGCCAGTGTTACAGCATCACCGTGGGCCAGTGTTACAGCATCACCGTGGGCCAGTGTTACAGCATCACCGTGGGCCAGTGTTACAGCATCAACATAAGCCAGTGTTACACCTTGGGCCAGTGTTACAGCATCACTGTGGGCCAGTGTTACAGCATCACTGTGGGCCAGTGTTACAGCATCACCGTGGGCCAGTGTTACAGAATCAAAATAGGCCAGTGTTACAGCATCACCGTGGGCCAGTGTTACAGCATCACCGTGGGCCAGTGTTACCGTGGCAATACCATCACCGTGGGCAGGTGTTACAGCATCAACGTAGGCCAGTGTTACAGCATCACTGTGGGCCAGTGTTACCGCATCCCTGTGGGCCAGTGTTACACCATCACCGTGGGCCAGTGTTGCAGCATCACCATGGGCCAGTGTTACAGCATCACCATGGGCCAATGTTACAGCATCACTGTGGGCCAGTGTTACAGCATCACCGTAGGCCAGTGTTACAGCACCAGCGTGGGCCAGTATTGCAGCATCACCATGGGCCAGTGTTATTGTATCTGTTGTCATTCATTTGTATGGGTCAGTGTCAAAAATATGGCCTCCCTCATCTTACCGAGGGCACCGGTTAGGTATATTAGGTAATATGTACAGTTGAAGTCAGAAGTTTACATACACTAAGTTGACTGTGCCTTTAAACAGCTTGGAAAAGTCCAGAAAATTATATCATGGCTTTAGAAGCTTCTGATAGGCTAGTTGACATAATTTGAGTTAATTGGAGGTGTACATGTTAATGTATTTCAAGACCTACCTTCAAACTCAGTGCCTCTTTGCTTGACATCATGGGAAAATCAAAAGAAATCAGTCAATACCTCAGAAAAAATTGTAGACCTCCACAAGTCTGGTTCACCCTTGGGAGTAATTTCCAAATGCCTGAAGGTACCACGTTCATCTGTACAAACAATAGTATGCAAGTATAAACACCAGTGACTACGGAGCCGTCATACCACTCAGGAAGAAGAAACCATCTGTCTCCTAGAGATGAACGTACTCTGGTGCGAAAAGTGCAAATCAATCCCAGAACAACAGCAAAGGACCCTGTGAAGATGCTGGATGAAAAGCCGCTCAGCAAGGAAGAAGCCACTGCTCCAAACCCGCCATAAAAAAGACAAACTACGGTTTGCAACTGCACATGGGGACAAATATCGTACTATTGGAGAAATGTCCTCTGGTCTGGTGAAACAAAAATGGAACTGTTTGGCGATAATGACCACCGTTGTGTTTGGAGGAAAAAGAAGGAGGCTTGCAAGCCGAAGAACACCATCCCAACCGTGAAGCATGGGGGTGGCAGCATTATGTTGTGGTGGTGCTTTGCTGCAGGAAGGACTGGTGCACTTCACCCCCAAAAAATTGGGGGAATTTTTACAAGGATTAAATGTCAGGAATTGTGAAAAACTGAGTTTAAATGTATTTGCCTAAATTGTATGTAAACTTCCGACTTCAACTGTGCATGTAGGTAGAGTTAAAGTGCCTATGCATAAATAATAAACAGAGAATAGCAGCAGCGTAAAAGAGGGGGAGCGATGCAAATAGTCTTGGTAGCAATTTGATTAGCTGTTCAGGAAAAGTATGGCATGGGGGTAGAAGCTGTTGAGAAGCCTTGTGGACCTAGGCTTGGCACTCCGGTACCGCTTGCTGTGCGGTAGCAGAGAGAACAGTCAATGACTAGGGTGGTTGGAGTCTTTGACAATTTGTAGGGCCTTCCTCTGACACCGCCTGGTATAGAGGTGCTGGATGGCAAGAAGCTTGGCCCTGGTAATGTACTGGGCCGTACGCACTACCCTCTGTAGTGTGTTGCGGTCGGAGGACAAGCAGTTGCCATACCAGGCAGTGACACAACCAATATATAGGATGCGCTCGATGGTGCAGCTGTTGAACTTTTTGAGGATATGAGGACCCATGCCAAATCTTTTCAGTCTCCTGAGGGAATATGTTTTGTTGTGCCCTCTTCATGACTGTTTTGGTGTGCTTGGACCATAGTAGTTTGTTGGTGATGTGGACACAATGGAACTTGAAGCTCTCAACCTGTTCCACTACAGCCCTGTCGATGAGAATGTGGGTGTGCTCGGTCCTCCTTTTCTTGTAGTCCACAATCATCTCCTTTGTCTTGATCTCATTGAGGGAGAGGTTGTTGTCCTGGCACCACACTGCCAGGTCTCTGACCTCCTCCCTATAGGCTGTCTCATTGTTGTCAGTCATCAGGCCTACCACTGTTGTGTCATCAGCAAACTTAATGATGGTGTTGGAGTCGTGCCTGGCCATGCAGTCATGAGTGAACAGGGAGTACATGAGAGGAATGAGCACGCACCCCTGAGGGTCCCCCGTGTTGAGGATCAGCGTGAGTGATGTGTTGTTACCTACCCTTACAATCTGGGGGAGACCCGTCAGGAAGTCCAGGATGTTTAGTGGGCACCTTGGTGTTGAACGCTGAACTGTAGTCAATGAATATCATTCTCACATAGGTGTTATGTTTCTGATCTCAGTCAGGGAAGGAGCTCCCAGAGTAAATGGTTCCATGTCCCTTATATAGCAAGGTAGATCTGTCTCTGATCTCAGTCAGGGAAGGAGCGCCCAGAGTAAATGGTTCCATGTCCCTTATATAGTGAGCGATTATAATACAATCATATAGTTTCCACAATTATTTATACAAGAAACAGTTCCAGAACACAATGGCCTTGTGTTAGGGTGCAAACATACCAGGAGTCTATGAAAGGCATAACATCACTGTCCAACACAGAACAATAACATTACCCTTAAGAAGTGACAACAGCTCACCCCAATTCTGCCTCAACAGTCTGAATTGAACTTCATACATTTGTTATGAAGCCATGTCTTTTTATAATTCATTAGTATGAATCAGTGGAGGCTCGTCAGAGGAGGAAGGGGTTTCCACTCCTACTCAGTGAATTTCATAAAAATAACAACAGTGAATTATTCTTTTTAGATAAAACTATACAAAACGATGTATCTGTCACCAAATAACTGATTAAACAGTTTCCCTTTATTGAATCCCCAATGCAGCATGACACAGGCAGCACTGAGTATACAGTGGTTCCTCCTTTAAATATGGTGTCATACTGCAGCACACCTTGCGGGCTGCCACATAATTCTGTGGCACGTTATTTAATTGTCAGCCATTGTTACCATTAGTGCTAGTTTGACCACCAGAGGGCATCTTTGAGAAGCATTTGTTAGCCTTCAATATTGGCAGTATTAGAGAATTTAAAACCTTTTTTGTAAGAACATAGAATATGGGATTGATTTTAAGAAATTTTGCATATTTAATTTGATTCATATTTTGGTGTTTCTATTCCAAGAAAAACAAAAAACCGCTCAGGGTTTCCTTTAGGATGGAACTGAAAATATGGCGCTGTACAACGTGATGGTCGGGAGTAGACTACGCAGTACTACCTGCATTTTAAATAAATAAGACCTACACCAATTTTAACAGCACCAGTGAGACTCATGTTGCCTACGGTAGGCCTACAGTAGGCCTACAGTATATCGAAAAATGTATTTTTCAATGACGAGACTCTCCGGCAATAATTAGATTTAGAGGATTGGAGGATTCTAAATTAATATCTAAGGGGCATTTTTCATTAGGGGAAATCTGATCTGTGAGAATATCTAAGGGGCTTTTATATAATTCTAAAATAATTAATAATAATAATAATAATAAGTCATCGCTTTGTTTAAAAAATAACTATATTTTGGAGATTATTTTGTTTTCATTTAACCTAGAGTGAGCGAGAAAAAAGGCCATTCTTGAATATGGAGTGAGACATTCTCACTAATTTGTAAATAAAGCCAGTTTGTTATTAAGAATGATTTATTTCTGTTTTTAGAGGGAGCGAAACCAAAAAGCCTCCTCGAGGGTCTCCCTGTGGCGGCCAGCATCTGTATTAACACAGTTTGCACTGCGATGCAGTGTCTTAGACCGCTGCGCCACTCGGGAGGCCTCATCCACACATTCTTTAATGCTGATCACTCACACACGTGCGCAAACACATATGCGCGTGCACGCACACACACACACACACATATATATACACACACACACACACAGTGTCACAGACAGAGCCAGGGCAGGGAAAAGTCAATAGAGCAGGTCTGAAGACAAAATAGAGAGAAAGGGGGAAGAGAAAGATAGAGATTATGCAGAAATTAAGACAGAAGTAGAGATAATATGGAGAGATTTTGATAGAAAGAGAGAGATAATGTGGAGAGATTAAGACAGAAAGAGAGATAATGTGGAAATATTTTAGACAGAAAGAGAGAGACAATGTGAGATATTTTAGACAGAAAGAGAGAGATAATGTGGAGAGATTAAGACAGAAAGAGAGATAATGTGGAAATATTTTAGACAGAAAGAGAGAGACAATGTGAGATATTTTAGACAGAAAGACATAGATAATATGGAGAGATTAAGACAGAAAGAGATAGATAATGTGGAGAGATTAAGACAGAAAGAGAAAGATAATGTGGAGAGATTAAGACAGAAAGAGAAAGATAATATGGAGAGATTAAGACAGAAAGAGATAGATAATGTGGAGAGATTAAGACAGAAAGAGATAGATAATGTGGAGAGATTAAGACAGAAAGAGAAAGATAATATGGAGAGATTAAGACAGAAAGAGATAGATAATGTGGAGAGATTAAGACAGAAAGAGATAGATAATGTGGAGAGATTAAGACAGAAAGAGAAAGATAATGTGGAGAGATTAAGACAGAAAGAGATAGATAATGTGGAGAGATTAGGACAGAAAGAGATAGATAATGTGGAGAGATTAAGACAGAAAGAGATAGATAATGTGGAGAGATTAGGACAGAAAGAGATAGATAATGTGGAGAGATTAAGACAGAAAGAGAAAGATAATGTGGAGAGATAACAACACAAATAGAGAGAGAATATGGAGAGATTAAGACAGAAATAATGAGATAATGTGGAGAGATTGAGACAGAAAGAGAGATAATGTGGAGATATTTTAGACAGAAAGAGAGAGATAATATGGAGAGATAAAAACAAAAAAAAGAGAGAATATGGAGAGAATAAGACAGAAAGAGAAATAGAATATGGAGAGATTGAGACAGAAAGAGAGAGAGCGGGTCTGAAGAGAAAGCACAGAGGAAAAGGGGTGACACAGGCAGGAGCGGAATACCTGTGAGAGGAAGTTGTTTACATGCGGATAGAACGGGCTATGAGAAGAGGAGACGGGCACAACTATCAAGCTGTCACTTAAGGCTGGAGGATTCCGCCAAGCCTAAACACGCACACACGCCTACACACGGGAGGAAGTGATGGATTATAGCAGAAGCAACGCTGTGATGACTGTCATATTTCCTTTGGCCTGAGGGGACCACATGAAAAAACATACTGTAGGATAGAGAGGCTTGTGATGTGTATGGAACCACACCTGGGTATACATACCATTTACACAACCAACACACCACACCTGGGTACACATACCATTTACACAACCAACACATAACACCGGGTCACACATACCATTTACACAACCAACACACCACACCTGGGTATACATAACATTTACACAACCAACACATAACACCTGGGTACACATACCATTTACACAACCAACACACCACACCTGGGTATACATACCATTTACACAACACCTGGGTATATATACCATTTACACAACCAACACATAACACCACGCATGAGTATACATACCATTTACACAACCAACACATAACACCACACATGAGTATACATACCATTTACACAACCAACACATAACACCTGGGTATACATACCATTTACACAACCAACACATCACACCTGGGTATACATACCATTTACACAACCAACACACCACACCTGGGTATACATACCATATACACAAACATCTCTCAGGATAAATCAGATGCTATGGTGTGTGTGTGTGTGTGTCTGTGTGCATGTGTTTGTACATGTGTGTGTGGGTGTACGCTTGTGTGTGTTTGTGTGTGTGTGTGTGTGTGTGTGTGTGCATGTGTTTGTACATGTGTGTGTGCATTGTTTGCATGTCCACCGTATGCCCACAGCGGAAATGTCTTCCATTCCCAACTCTGCCAGTGTCATGCTGTGTTGAGAATTCATTAAAGGGGAAATGGTTGTACATCAGCTGGTGCTGGTGGGAGTGATCGATACTTAGCCCTTTTCAGCCCCACTAACAACCCTACTAAGCCCCTCCGGCTGTAGGCTACACTGGCTTCTCACTCACTCTCATATCCTTCCTAACGCCCTCTCAGTCCATCCTGATCAACCCTGTCACACCGTGGAAGAAAGGGATCAACCCTGTCACACCGTGGAAGGAAGGAAGAGATCAACCCTGTCACACCGTGGAAGAAAGGGATCAACCCTGTCACACCGTGGAAGAAAGGGTTCAACCCTGTCACACTGTGGAAGGAAGAGGTCAACCCTGTTACACCGTGGAAGGAAGAGATCAACCCTGTTACACCGTGGAAGGAAGGGATCAACCCTGTCATACCGTGGAAGAAAGGGATCAACCCTGTTACACTGTGTAAGGAAGAGATCAACCCTGTTACACTGTGGAAGGAAGAGATCAACCCTGTTACACCGTGGAAGGAAGAGATCAACCCTGTTACACTGTGGAAGAAAGGGATCAACCCTGTTACACCGTGGAAGGAAGGGATCAACCCTGTCACACCGTGGAAGGAAGGGATCAACCCTGTCACACCGTGGAAGGAAGTGATCAACCCTGTCACACCGTGGAAGGAAGGGATCAACCCTGTCACACCGTGGAAGGAAGGGATCAACCCTGTCACACTGTGGAAGGAAGGGATCAACCCTGTCACACCGTGGAAGGAAGGGATCAACCCTGTTACACCGTGGAAGGAAGGGATCAACCCTGTCACACTGTGGAAGGAAGAAATCAACCCTGTCACACCGTGGAAGGAAGGGATCAACTCTGTTACACCGTGGAAGGAAGAGATCAACCCTGTCACACCGTGGAAGGAAGAGATCAACCCTGTCACACCGTGGAAGGAAGGGATCAACCCTGTCACACCGTGGAAGGAAGAGATCAACCCTGTCACACTGTGGAAGGAAGGGATCAATCCTGTTACACCGTGGAAGGAAGAGATCAAACCTGTCACACCGTGGAAGGAAGGAAGAGATCAACCCTTTTACACCGTGGAAGGAAGGGATCAACCCTGTCACACCGTGGAAGGAAGAGATCAACCCTGTCACACTGTGGAAGGAAGGGATCAACCCTGTCACACTGTGGAAGGAAGGGATCAACTCTGTTACACCGTGGAAGGAAGAGATCAACCCTGTCACACCGTGGAAGGAAGAGATCAACCCTGTCACACTGTGGAAGGAAGGGATCAACCCTTTCACACTGTGGAAGGAAGGGATCAACTCTGTTACACCGAGGAAGGAAGAGATCAAACCTGTCACACCGTGGAAGGAAGGAAGGAAGAGATCAACCCTGTCACACCGTGGAAGGAAGGGATCAACCCTGTCACACTGTGGAAGGAAGGGATCAACCCTGTCACACTGTGGAAGGAAGGGATCAACCCTGTTACACCATGGAAGGAAAAGATCAACCCTGTCACACCGTGGAAGGAAGGGATCAACCCTGTCACACCGTGGAAGAAAGGGATCAACCATGTCACACCGTGGAAGGAAGAGGTCAACCCTGTCACACCGTGGAAGGAAGGGATCAACCCTGTCACACCGTGGAAGGAAGAGGTCAACCCTGTCACACCGTGGAAGAAAGGGATCAACCCTGTCACACCGTGGAAGGAAGAGGTCAACCCTGTCACACCGTGGAAGAAAGGGATCAACCCTGTCACACCGTGGAAGGAAGAGGTCAACCCTGTCACACCGTGATTAGGAAGAGTTCAACTTTCTCACACTGTGGAAGAAAGGGTTCAACTCAGTCACAGCGGGGGAGGGAAAGATCAACCCTGTCACAGGGGAGAGAGGGAGAGTTACATTGAGCTGAGGGCTGATGAGGAGCATTACAGCTAATACCATTGGTTATTAACGGTCAATCGTTGTGAACTTTGTGGTTTAGGCTAAGGGAGTTAGCATTCTGATAATGACCCCACTCTTCCTGCTCCTTATTGTCATTAAGATTATTTTTCTCAAAACAGTCATCCCAGAAAAGAACATGGAATAAGCCAAATGGCAAAATGTGTAGAACTCCAGGAAATGTGATTTAAAACTGTAGGATTTCAGCAAGCGCTTGGCAAAGTTAGCTTGGTAGTGGACGTGGTCAATGGCGTGGCCGCAGAGACACAATGTTACTGTTTTAATGCTAATTTCATGCAATGAGGTTACCTCATGAAGCTGGTTGAGAGAATGCCAAGAGTATACAAAGCTGGCATCTAGGCAAAGGGTGGCTACTTTGAAAATCTCAAATATAAAATATTTTTTTATTTGTTTAACACTTTTTTGGTTACTACATGATTCCATATGTGTTATCTCGTAGTTTTGACATGTTCACTATTATTCTACAATGTAGAAAATCGTCCAAATAAAGAAACACGCTGGTCTGGAATGAGTAGGTGTGTCCAAAATTATGACTGATACTGCAAATATTTTTCTCCATATGTTTTTGAGTGGTGCCGCTGCTAAATAAATAAAGGGGAAAACTGAATCCCCATCTTCACCCTCATCATCATCCTGTAATCTTTAACACCAACATTTTCCTCCTCCTTCTCCTGCTGCTATACAATACCTATTTGTCACTTGTCAGTCATTACAACACCTCCACAACTAACTGCTACCATAGTGAAGGAATGAGGGAATCTCCTCACACAATGGGATGACCTTTATGTCTTTTAAGTCACATAAGTCACGTTGAGAACAGGGGAAGTCACGTTTTAAGTCACGTTGAGAACAGGGGAAGGGAACATGATTAAGCCCTCTCCCACTCAGTGACTTCATTGTTCTCCATAGCAACCCTCTTCCTCCCTCTATCTCCTTCTACCCCCCTCTCTCCCTTCCTCCCTCTCTCTCAATTCAATTCATGTGCTTTATTGGCATGGGAAACATATGTTAACATTGACAAAGCAAGTGAAATAGATAATAATCAACAGTGAAATAAACAATACAAATGAACAGTAAATACACTCACAGAAGTTCCAAAAGAATAGACATTTCAAATGTCATATGTCATATTATGTCTATATACAGTATTCAGATAATATACAGCATATATACTCTCTCTCTCCCTCTCTCGGTCTCTCCTTTTTGTTTCTCTGCTCATCATGTAACCTCTCCGTCTCACCTTTCCCTTCAGCCTAGGAGGCAGCCACCCTCACTTTAACACCAGATTTCTTTCTCTTCGACGTGTCTGTCCCCCTCTTGACCCTGCACACCTCTGTTTTGTTACCCTTTCCTTCCCCCGCTCCCCTCGTCTGTTCTGTTATCTTCCCAACATCTTCCTTGTCCTGTCACCCCACAAGACCTTCAGCTGTCCCCTGTCTGCCCTGTCCTCAGAAGAAAGATGAGGAGGCGGTGGGGGAGGAGGTGGGGGAAAAGGAGGGGGAGCAGGGAGGTGGAGAAGCAGAAGGGAGGAAGAGATGGAGAAGGATGAGGAGAGGGAGAAAGGAGGAGCAGGGAGGTAGAGGAAGAGGAGGGAGGAGGTGGAGGAGGAGAGGGAGAAAGGAGGAGCAGGGAGGTAGAGAAAGAGGAGGGAGGAGGTGGAGGAGGAGGAGAGGGAGAAAGGAGGAGCAGGGAGGAAGAGGAGTTGGAGGAGGAGGAGAGGGAGGAGGAGCAGGGGTGTGGATGAGGAGGAGGAGGAGCAGGTGGAGGAGGAGGAGGAAGAGAAAGGTGGAGGAGGAGAGCGAGGAGGAGCAGGGAGGTGGAGGAGGTGGAGGAGAGGGAGAAAGGAGGAGCAGGGAGGTAGAGGAAGAGGAGGGAGGAGGTGGAGGAGGGAGTAGAGGGAGGAAGGAGGAGGAGCAGGGAGGTAGAGGAAGGAGGAGGGAGGGAGGAGGAGCAGGGGTGGGAGGAGCAGGTGGAGGAGGAGGAGGAGCAGGGGGGAGAGGAGGGAGGGAGGTGGAGGAGGAGGAGGAGCAAGGTGGAGGAGGAGAGGGAGGAGGGAGGAGCAGGGAGGTGGAGAAAGAGGAGGGAGGAGGTGGAGGAGGAGAGGGAGAAAGGAGGAGCAGGGATGTGGATGAGGAGGAGCAGGTGGAGGAGGAGGAGGAGCAGGGATGTGGATGAGGAGGAGGAGGAGCAGGTGGAGGAGGAGGAGGAGGAGCAAGGTGGAGGAGGAGAGGGAGGAGGAGCAGGGAGGTGGAGGAGGAGGGGCAGAGAGGTGGAGGGAGGATTCAGGAGAAGGACTCCTTTTCAATCTGTATACAATAGTGTTGTATTCTTAGCATTTGGAACATGTTCAAGGTCTGGTTCATTTCTATTTGAAATACAAGATCTCTGAGTGTCTAGGTTATGAACATATTGATTACAATTCCATTGGGGAGAAAAAGGCACAATTAAAAAATGTATTCTGGACTGAAAATCTTTACGGTCTGAGTGCTATGGAGTTACATCATCTATAGTTTAATAAGGGTTTTACAGTGTTTATCTAAGTAGTTCCATCACCCAGTTTAGAGATCAAGGAGAACCACTGACACATCACTGTTATACTTTTATCGCCACAGGTACAATTGTCTCATATCCATCCCATAACACTGTAATACAGCTGAGGTGTTCCTACAAAAGAAGCTGTATTGCTAAGGAAACATGACACTACCATCTTTGTTTAATCTTTACTGAGATAAAATGGTTATCTTGCCCAGTGTATTATGGATACTTCTAGGCTAGCAGGCCCACCTCTCCCCACTGTCTACAAACCAGATAGGAACACTAGTGGTAGACTAGGAGGCCCATATCTCCCCACTGTCTACAGACCAGATAGGAGCACTAGTTGTAGACTAGCAGGCCCATCACTCCTCACTGTCTACAGACCAGATAAGAGCACTAGTGGTAGGCAAGCAGGCCTATCACTCCTCACTGTCTACAGACCAGATAGGAGCACTAGTGGTAGACTAGCAGGCCCATCACTCCTCACTGTCTACAGACCAGATAGGAGCACTAGTGGTAGACTAGCAGGCCTATCACTCCTCACTGTCTACAGACCAGATAGGAGCACTAGTTGTAGACTAGCAGGCCCATCACTCCCCACTGTCTACAGACCAGATAGGAGCACTAGTGGTAGGCTAGCAGCAGAGATGGAACCAAGTCACAATTTTGCAAGTTCAAAGCAAGTCTCAAGTTTTAACCTTCGAGTCTCGAGTCAAGTCCCAAGTAATAAATTAAATCAAATCAAACTTTATTTGTCACATGTAAACCATGCCGTGAAATGCTTACTTAAAGGCCCTTAATCAACAATGCAGTTCAAGAGTTAAGAAAATATTTAATGTAAATAGTGTCAATGTAAATGGTCTGGTCCATTTGATTAATCAGCAGTCTTATGGCTTGGGGGCCAGTCTTATGGCTTGGGGGTAGAACCTTTTAAGGAGCCTTTTGGTCCTAGACTTGGCGCTCCGGTACCACTTGCAGAATACAGCCTGTATTCTCTGACTGGAGTCTCTGACAATTTTATGGACAATTTTATGGGCTTTCCTCTGACACCGCCTATTATATGGTCCTGGATGGCAGGAAGCTTGGCCGTACGCACTATACTGGGCCATACGCACTACCCTCTGTAGTGCCTTATGGTCAGATGCCAAGCAGTTGCCATACCAGGCGGTGATGGAACCGGTCAGGATGCTCTAGATGGTGCAGCTGTATAACTTTTTGAGGATCTGGGGACTCATGCCAAATCAAGTCTCCTGAGGTGGAAAATGTTTTATCGTACCCTCTTCACGACTGTCTTGGTGTGTTTGGACCATGATAGTTTGTTGGTGATGTGGACACCAAGGAACTTGAAACTCTCGACTGGCTCCACTACAGCCTGTAGTCCACGATCAGCTCCTTTGTCTTGCTCACATTGAGGGAGAGGTTGTTGTCCTGGCACCACACTGCCAGTTCTCTGACCTCCTCCCTATAGGCTGTCTCATCGTTGTCGGTGATCAGGCCTACCACTGTTGGGTCATCAGCAAACTTAATGATGGTCTTGGAGTCGTGTTTGGCCATGCAGCCATGGGTGAACAGGGAGTACAGGAGGGGACTAAGTACACACCCCTGAGGGGTCCCAGTGTTGTGAATCAGCATGTAGGTATTACAGACTTATGTCAGGGAGAGTTTGAAAATGTCAGTGAAGAAACTTGCCAGTTGGTCTGCGCATGCCTTGAGTACATGTCCTGGTAATCTGTCTGGCCCCGCGGCTTTGTGAATGTTGACCTGTTTAAAGGTCTTGCTCACATCGGCTACCGAGAGCGTTATCACACAGTCACCCAGAACAGCTGGTGCTCTCGTGCATGCTTCAGTGTTGCTTGCCTTTCCTAATCTGGTAACCTAACCAGGTATAAATCAGAAACCTATAGGGTCTGGCAGTGATTCATTTGTAGTTGTTAAAAAATATTTATATGGGCAATGATGGGAGTGGGATCACATTTAGAATTTAGTCATTTAGCAGACACTCTAATCCAGAGAAATTGGGGTTAAGTGCCTTGCTCAAGGGCACATCATCATAATGTTCACCTAGTCAGCTCAGGGATTTGAGACATTGACCTTTCAGTTAATGGCCCAATGCTCTTAACCAATGGGCTGTCTGCGGCCTAGGTAAGGAAAGGGGGAAACCTAGTCAGGTGTACAACTGAATGCCTTCAACTGAAATGTGTCTTCCGCACTTAACCCAACCCTTTTGAATCAGAGAGGTGCGGGGGCTGCCATAATCAACATCCACGTCTTCGAACCCGGGAAACACTGCCTTGCTCAAAGGCAGAACGACAGATTTTTACCTTGTCAGCTTGGGGAATCAATCCAGGAACCTTTCGGTTCCTGGCCCAATGCTCTAACCAGTAGCCTATCTGCAAATTCAGTATGTTTTAACCTCTTGAACCTCTGGGGGCAGTATTTCATTTTTGGATGAAAAACGTTCCCATTTTAAACAAGATATTTTGTCACGAAAAGATGCTCGACTATGCATATAATTGACAGCTTTGGAAAGAAAACACTCTGACGTTTCCAAAACTGCAAAGATATTATCTGTGAGTGCACTAATGCTACAGGCGAAACCAAGATGAAATTTCATACAGGAAGTGAGCCAGATTTTTGAGGCGCTGTGTTCCAATGTCTCCTTATATGGCTGTGAATGCGCAAGGAGAGAACCTACACTTTCTGTCGTTTCCCCAAGGTGTTTGCAGCATTGTGACGTATTTGTAGGCATATCATTGGAAAATTGACCATAAGAGACTACATTTACCAGGTGTCCGCTCGGTGTCCTCCGTCAAAACTATTGCGTAATCTCCAGGTGTGTTCATTTTTCCATTTTGAACAGAGGAGAAACCAAACTGCCACGAGTGACATATCATCGAATAGATATGTGAAAAACACCTTGAGGATTGATTCTAAACAACGTTTGCCATGTTTCTGTCGATATTATGGAGTTAATTTGGAAAAAAGTTTGCGTTGTAATGACTGAATTTGAATAGTTAACGTTGCGTTATGGTAATGAGCTTGAGGCTATAATTACGCTCCCGGATACGGGATTGCTCGTCGCAACAGGTTAAACAGGTCACATGGTTTTAAAGAAATTCTAGAAAAGCTCCTTGCCCTTTCAAACTAGACTTGCCTTTACACAGACACAACCACTGTGATTGGACAATAGAACTCACAGGGCTGGCCTATAAACATGACATAAGAAAGTAATTTATGTAATAAGTATTGTGTTGTTTGATTAATTTCAATTAATCATTTTGGAATGAAAAGGTCAAGAGCCAGCAATGCCACGTTTGAATATAGCTTAAACAAAATTTGATCACATTCACATTTCTCTTAACACAAATAAACAGACTATAAATAGGCTACATAACATGACCACTTTGCTTGCCCTGGCCAGAGGGCAAGAGAGGTCAGGGCACATTGGCTGTAGCCTATGCAGCTGCAGGCTGTGGTTGTTATCAGTAGCCTAGTTGATCAGTCTGAGAAATCCTCTAGTTTTTTTCCAAAACAGTTTAGGTGTAGGCTGCGGCAACATTTCTGTGAAGAACTCTTGCTTGGGTCTGTCGGGGGGGGATGTGTTATCATGTTCGCTAAATAAATAAATAGCGGAGGACAGTGGAGCCTCACGCTTTGCTAGGTGATGTGCTTTGTGCCCGGCCTGCTCAACCTGTGATTTCTGTGAATCTGATTGGTTAAGACACAGAACAGAAGCACAGAACCAGCAGCACTCCCATATAAAGGAAAGAGACGACAAATCAAGTCTCTCGAGTCATACAGTTCAAGTCCAAGTTAAGTTCCGAGTCATAGAAGTCAAAATCGAGTGGCAAGTATTTTTTTATTGTTGCCAAGTCAAGTTTTAAGTTGCAAAATTTGCGACTTGAGTTGTACTCCAGTCCAAGTCCCGTGACTAGAGTCCACATCTCCGTCTACCAACCAGATAGGAGCACCAGTGGTACCCCGCAGGTGGGATACAGGGGGTCTCCCACGAGAAAAATATATATATATTTTATTTTAGTAACTCAGTCAAGCTTTCAACTTACTCTTGAGGAGTTTGATTCCTAACAGTTACTGGTCTCTCAGAGGGGAAAGAGGAGTTTGATCTGTGACAGTTACTGGTCTATCAGAGGGGAAAAGAGGAGTTTGATCTGTGACAGTTACTGGTCTATCAGAGGGGAAAGAGGAGTTTGATCTGGGACAGTTACTGGTCTCTCAGAGGGGAAAGAGGAGTTTGATCTGTGGCAGTTACCGGTCTATCAGAGGGGAAAGAGGAGTTTGATCTGTGACAGTTACTGGTCTATCAGAGGGGAAAGAGGAGTTTGATCTGGGACAGTTACTGGTCTTTCAGAGGGGAAAGAGGAGTTTGATCTGTGACAGTTACTGGTCTATCAGAGGGGAAAAGAGGAGTTTGATCTGTGACAGTTACTGGTCTATCAGAGGGGAAAGAGGAGTTTGATCTGTGACAGTTACTGGTCTATCAGAGGGGAAAAGAGGAGTTTGATTCCTAACAGTTACTGGTCTATCAGAGGGGAAACGAGGAGTTTGATCTGTGACAGTTACTGGTCTATCAGAGGGGAAAAGAGGAGTTTGATCTGTGACAGTTACTGGTCTCTCAGAGGGGAAAAGAGGAGTTTGATCTGTGACAGTTACTGGTCTATCAGAGGGGAAAAGAGGAGTTTGATCTGTGACAGTTACTGGTCTATCAGAGGGGAAAGAGGAGTTTGATCTGTGACAGTTACTGGTCTATCAGAGGGGAAAGAGGAGTTTGATCTGTGACAGTTTCTGGTCTATCAGAGGGGAAAAGAGGAGTTTTATCTGTGACAGTTACTGGTCTATCACAGGGGAAAAGAGGAGTTTGATCTGTGACAGTTACTGGTCTATCAGAGGGGAAAGAGGAGTTTGATCTGTGACAGTTACTGGTCTCTCAGAGGGGAAAAGAGGAGTTTGATCTGTGACAGTTACTGGTCTATCAGAGGGGAAAGAGGAGTTTGATCTGTGACAGTTACTGGTCTATCAGAGGGGAAAGAGGAGTTTGATCTGTGACAGTTACTGGTCTATCAGAGGGGAAAGAGGAGTTTGATCTGTGACAGTTACTGGTCTATCAGAGGGGAAAGAGGAGTTTGATCTGTGACAGTTACTGGTCTCTCAGAGGGGAAAATAAGAGCAATTTATACCCAGGAAGAAGAAGCAGAGCACAGAGAGAGAATCATCAAACATGCCCCAAAGCATGACACGCCTTACAGATCCCTCCACAGCGCTGTATAATGTCTCTGATTTCAGTACTGTGCCCTTACACACAAACTTCCTAGGCAGGGAGTTTAAAACCAACCTGCCTCCAAACAGTTCCAGACACAGTCACATCCTTTTCAGTTATAGAGCTGCCTGTTTTACGGTGCTGTAGGAGTCAATGCCTAAGCTTAGGCTTAGCAAGCTAATGCCCTCTTCTGCTGCGCTCCTAGGGTTTGAACCCTGTTGGTTACAAAAGCAATGAAAGTCCTCACATTACCACACGGACAGTCATGACAAGGTGAGGGGAGGAGGCAGAGGTGTTTGACATTTAAAAGCAGAGAGAGACGAAAGGCTTTGAGGATAGCCTGGCTGCAGCAGGTGGGGGGGACTATGAGCACATGTGAGCCCTCTAACTAATGAGCTTTGTCTCGGTTACATCATCAGACACTGGAAGACACAGAGAGAAGCAGTACCAGAGCCAGCCAAATACTAGTGGCCTCAGTCAGCTCTCTGCAGCTTTCCCTAATCATGTGTGGAGCATCCAGTTGCCCTGACACCATGCCTCTGTTTTCAGACATTATTCTTCATCTTGACGACTCGTCTCGACTCTAATCCAGCTTGGGGGTTTGAGTGTGACATCTGGACCACCAAGCAATGATCTGTCATCTACACCCAGATTATGGAGAATGTGATATTACAAGAAGCACCACATTTCTCTGTTGGCAGAACTGCACACCAATGTCTCAAAATGGCCGCTTCCTCTTGTAATCTAGGATTGACCTTCCTTCTCTCACTTCCAGGTCATAAAGTATTGTCTTCCCTCCTTACCCTCATCTTGTCTCATTAATCTAATGCCCGTCCCCCCCCGTCCCCGTCCCCGTCCCCTGTCGCATCCAGTGCATGTAGAGAGGTGGAGAGGTGGAAGACCCTGACAACACTGAACTCCTGCTGGTAGCAACACACACACGGCCCTCCAATTGGTTCTTTCATCCTCTTAACCTCAACTGGAGTGTGTGTGTGTGTGTGTGTGTGTGTGTGTGTGTGTGTGTGTGTGTGTGTGTGTGTGCGAGCTGCAGCCAGCAGGGGCTCTGTGTGGTAAGGGTCTGGCCTGAGCCTCTTCCAGAGAGTCTTCTGCATCTGTTTGCTGAAACTATCAGTATCCATGGACAGGCCAGACCTGGCAACTCAACACTGCAGCCAGACCTGGCAACTCAACACTGCAGCCAGACCTGGCAACTCAACACTGCAGCCAGACCTGGCAACTACACTTCAATATCTGTTATCATACACTCCATTCTCAGAAAATATAATAATCCATGATTTGTATCCTCAGTGCTGTATTCTGTATGTATAGTCTGCTACACATTCATCCTAATATAGTCATGTGCATGTATAGTTGATTCAATTCTGGACTTAAAGACCTATTTAATGTTAAATCCATCAGGGATATTGGAGACTCAGAGCCTGTGATACCTCCCACCTCAGGTGGAGAACACCAGAGGATAATTAACTGTTACAGCGTAATGCTACCTTGGGTACCACCTATGAATATACTATGTGTCACGACTCCGACCGAAGGACACTCCCCTTCCCGTTCGGGTGGCGCTCGGCGGTCGTCGTCGCCGGCCTACTAGCTGCCACTGATTCTTTTCTCCCCCTCCTTATGTGTTTATTGAGTACACCTGTTTTGAGTTGGTTATAATTGGTGAGGCTTTATTAGTCAGCCGGCCTGCCTGGTTCTTTGTGCGGGATTGATTATTGTAACCCTGGTGTTTGCATTAGATGGACATGTTCGTGTATTTAGTGCTAGACTGTTTCCGTTTCCCTGTGTCTGGGGCATTTGGTTTGAGCACCCGTCAGTGGGGTGACCGTAGTTCACCGTGTGTATTTAGTGCTAGACTGTTTCCGTTTCCCTGTGTCTGGGGCATTTGGTTTGAGCACCCGTCAGTGGGGTGACCGTAGTTCACCGTGTGTATTTAGTGCTAGACTGTTTCCGTTTCCCTGTGTCTGGGGCATTTGGTTTGAGCACCCGTCAGTGGGGTGACCGTAGTTCACCGTGTGTATTTAGTGCTAGACTGTTTCCGTTTCCCTGTGTCTGGGGCATTTGGTTTGAGCACCCGTCAGTGGGGGACCGTAGTTCACCGTGTGTATTTAGTGCTAGACTGTTTCCGTTTCCCTGTGTCTGGGGCATTTGGTTTGAGCACCCGTCAGTGGGGTGACCGTAGTTCACCGTGTGTATTTAGTGCTAGACTGTTTCCGTTTCCCTGTGTCTGGGGCATTTGGTTTGAGCACCCGTCAGTGGGGTGACCGTAGTTCACCGTGTGTATTTAGTGCTAGACTGTTTCCGTTTCCCTGTGTCTGGGGCATTTGGTTTGAGCACCCGTCAGTGGGGTGACCGTAGTTCACCGTGTGTATTTAGTGCTAGACTGTTTCCGTTTCCCTGTGTCTGGGGCATTTGGTTTGAGCACCCGTCAGTGGGGTGACCGTAGTTCACCGTGTGTATTTAGTGCTAGACTGTTTCCGTTTCCCTGTGTCTGGGGCATTTGGTTTGAGCACCCGTCAGTGGGGTGACCGTAGTTCACCGTGTGTATTTAGTGCTAGACTGTTTCCGTTTCCCTGTGTCTGGGGCATTTGGTTTGAGCACCCGTCAGTGGGGTGACCGTAGTTCACCGTGTGTATTTAGTGCTAGACTGTTTCCGTTTCCCTGTGTCTGGGGCATTTGGTTTGAGCACCCGTCAGTGGGGTGACCGTAGTTCACCGTGTGTATTTAGTGCTAGACTGTTTCCGTTTCCCTGTGTCTGGGGCATTTGGTTTGAGCACCCGTCAGTGGGGTGACCGTAGTTCACCGTGTGTATTTAGTGCTAGACTGTTTCCGTTTCCCTGTGTCTGGGGCATTTGGTTTGAGCACCCGTCAGTGGGGTGACCGTAGTTCACTGTGTGTATTTAGTGCTAGACTGTTTCCGTTTCCCTGTGTCTGGGGCATTTGGTTTGAGCACCCGTCAGTGGGGTGACCGTAGTTCACCGTGTGTATTTAGTGCTAGACTGTTTCCGTTTCCCTGTGTCTGGGGCATTTGGTTTGAGCACCCGTCAGTGGGGTGACCGTAGTTCACCGTGTGTATTTAGTGCTAGACTGTTTCCGTTTCCCTGTGTCTGGGGCATTTGGTTTGAGCACCCGTCAGTGGGGTGACTGTAGTTCTTCCTGTGTGTTTAGTGCATAAAAAAAAGGACTTTATTGAACTCCGCTTTCCTGCGCCTGATTTCACCCTCACGACCCTCAGGACCTTACACTATGCCATTAGAGTCATGAGTGTCAGATCACAGATCTACCACGACTCCCCACTGAGACCTAGCAGATAGGTAGCAATCATCCATAATCACACAGGTACTACTCTATTACCGCCTTCAGAATGCACAGGCTTGTATTGTGCAAAAGTGGAAGATTTCATTTGGGTCTGAGCATGGAGACATTTCATACATAACTCCTGTCTAGGGAGGTGGGGGGAAGGTGACATGAACTGATATCAAAGCAGATGGACTATACAGTACTGTAGCAGTGTATCCCATTTCAAAGCAGATGGACTATACAATACTGTAGCATTGTATCCCATTTCAACGCAGATGGACTATACAATACTGTAGCAGTGTATCCCATTTCAAAGCAGATGGACTATACAATACTGTAGCAGTGTATCCCATTTCAAAGCAGATGGACTATACAATACTGTAGCAGTGTATCCCATTTCAAAGCAGATGGACTATACAATACTGTAGCAGTGTATCCCATTTCAAAGCAGATGGACTATACAATACTGTAGCAGTGTATCCCATTTCAAAGCAGATGGACTATACAATACTGTAGCAGTGTATCCCATTTCAAAGCAGATGGACTATACAGCAGCTCCTCTCTTTATTGAATAAAGCATCATTGTTGTTTTATCTTTCCCAATTGGATCTCCCTCCTTCCCTCCCTCCCTCCCTGCCGAGAAAGACAGACTGCCGGTAATCGAGGTAACAAGTGGATGCGTGGCTTCTGAATGTGTCTGCCTGCCTGCCTCACTCCCTCTCTGTCACCCTGTCTGTCTGTCTGCCTGCCTGCCTGCCTGCCTGCCTGCCTCCCTCCCTCCCTGCCACCCTGTCTGTATCATTGTCGGTCTCCCTGCCTGCCTCCCTCCCTGCCACCCTGTCTCTCTGCCTGTCTGCCTGTCCAACTGTCTGTCCAACTCCCATCCAGCCTGCATCACTGCCTCCCTGTGTGTTTGTCTGTCTGTCTCTCTGTCCTTCTGCCTGCCTCCCTCCCTGCCTGACTACCTGCATGCCTGTCAGAAGCCCCAGAAGTCTGAGGAGAAAATGGAGTGTGGAACGACAGGAGAGAGAGAAACAAACATTGTGTCTACCCATCACCTAATGATTCCATGAACAAAAGGATGGAGAAAGAGAAACAAACATTGTGTCTACCCATCACCTAATGATTCCATGAGCAGAAGGATGGAGAGAGAAACAAACATTGTGTCTACCCATCACCTAATGATTCCATGAGCAAAAGGATGGAGAGAGAAACAAACATTGTGTCTACCCATCACCTAATGATTCCATGAGCAAAAGGATGGAGAGAGAAACAAACATTGTGTCTACCCATCACCTAATGATTCCATGAGCAAAAGGATGGAGAAAGAGAAATGGAGAGCGAGGGAGAGATAGAGGGAGAAAGAGAAACAAACATTGTGTCTACCCATCACCTAATGATTCCATGAGCAGAAGGATGGAGAGAGAAACAAACATTGTGTCTACCCATCACCTAATGATTCCATGAGCAAAAGGATGGAGAAAGAGAAACAAACATTGTGTCTACCCATCACCTAATGATTCCATGAGCAGAAGGATGGAGAGAGAGAAATGGAGAGCGAGGGAGAGATAGAGGGAGAAAGAGAAATGGAGAAAGAGAGAGAGAGAGAAAGCAGCAACACCATTTGTCACCACTTATAGAGCACAGCCTTCGCATTCCTCCCAGGATGATGTTAATATTGCAGACAGAACCTGTCTGTCTGCCTGCCCGTCTGTCTGCCTGTCTGTCCGCCCGTCTGTCTGTCTGTCTGCCCATCCGTCTGTCTGTCTGTCCGACTCTGACTCCAACCTCGCCACTTCAGGGTGCATGCCAAAAGGCAGCCTATCCTGTATATAGTGCACTATTAGTCATTTTTGATCATTTTTGCCCAGATCCCAATGGGTGAAAAGAAAGTGCACTATATAGGGCATGGTTCCACAATTGTTGGATATAAGATACTGTAAAAACACCAGGAAATCAGCACCTCATTTCTCTGTTGGCAGAAGATGGATTCAAGGACAACTGCACACCAACGTCTCAAAATGGCCGCTTACACTTGTAATCTAGGATTGACCTTCCTTCTCTCACTTCCAGGTCATAAAGTATTGTCAGCCCTCCTAACCCTCATCTTGTCTCATTAATCTAATACACCCCCCCCATCGCATCCCGTGCATGTAGAGAGGTGGAAGACCCTGACAACACTGAACTCCTGCTGGCAGCAACACACCACACACACACACAGACAGACAGGCACACATACAGATGCACACACACACACACACAGACTCAGAGAGAGAGACACAGACACACACACAGACACATACACACAGACACACACACACACAGACATGCACACACACACACACACACAGACACACACACAGATACCCATCTACTACCAATATGGATGGTGCCCAAATACAGTGCATCAAAAAAGTGTTGCTACTGATGGGTCATTGCTGGAGATAGTTGCCGGAATTAACAAGGTGTACAAGTTGAAACATCAATCTCATTAGCATTTCTGTAAGTGAGGTTGATGTTGTGATTCCTGTCTTTGTAAACTATGACTCTACCTACTAGTCACACCTGACGAGTGCACAGCAATGTCGGGGCGGCAGGGTAGCCTAGTGGTTAGAGCTTTGGGCTAATAACCGGAAGGTTGCAAGTTCAAATCCCCGAGCTGACAAGGTACAAATCTGTCGTTCTGCCCCTGAACAGGCAGTTAACCCACTGTTCCTAGGCTGTCATTGTAAATAAGAATTTGTTCTTAACTGACTTGCCTGGTTAAATTTAAAAAAAAAAAAATGTCCCATTCTCTGTTCTCCATATACAGATCTATCTTAATTTGATCACTCTATTGTCAGAGAGAATGTTCCTGCACAGTAGGAAATGCTAATTGTATTCAGTATTCAAGTATAGAATTTCCACTTCAAAACCTCTGACTTGATTTGTCCTATGTGTCAACATTTCCATTAAATATATTCCACATAATAATAATAATCCACATTTCCTCTGGCTGCAGGATTGTTTTCCTGCTGTGAGAACAGGGTCAAATTAAGATATCGTATCTGTAGTGCACTACCCTATGGGCCCTGGTCAAAGGTAGTGCACTGTATAGGGAATAGGGTGCTCTTTGTGATACACCCACAGTCCACATACACACGAACGTGGGCTCTCTTTTGTCTGATCTGTTAAATCCTTAGCAGATAATTTCTTGCATAAATTACCTTCAGCCAGGACTTTGGCATCCGACACACCAGGGCCAATGTCTTCAAAAGGACAGTTTTACAGCCTTATAGACCTTCTGGGTTTTGTTCATCTATAAACACCTTTTGTGGGGGGATTTTTTTATTACGGAAATACATGGCATATGTTTGAGGGATGAATTCTTCTGTAATATAATTACTGTTGCTATCAGTTGTAGTGGTGGTATTTACAATGCCTTGACACAGAGAAAGCTTTTATTTTGTAGTCTGGGCGGTGTGCCACACTGGATGGTAAACTAATTAGTTTGGCTAGTTGCCCGTCACTGAATATCAGATTTAACCTTCCCCTGGTGGCTGAAACTCTGGAATAGCTCATTTATATGTAGCCTGTTTAATGCAGGTGCACAAAGACGAAGATGGAAAATAAATGTTGAGAATTAGTTCTCTGATGGATGAACTCTGACAGTGTATGATCAAAGCTGGAGCAGAGGAGAGCTCCTTTGACAACCATAAACAGGAGACCTGGGGCCTCATTTATAAACGTTGCGTAGGCAGAAAAGAAGACATACGCCACTTTCTAAGCAAACTGAGAATTTATGCGGTCCTTCACGGACACTTTGACCCATACATACGCACATAAACTGGAGAAATGAGAATGAAACTCGAGAAAAGCTTTGAAAATGAATAACGTTGTGTGAAATAAATTGAAATATTACATATCACGTATTATATATGAAGAGTACCCTGGAATGCACAAACAAAAAAACACAAAAAACATGATTTCAGATTAGAAATACAAACAGAGATGTTTTTACAAAAGAACCCCTCAGATTATGTTGTACAGTTTAATCAGGAATCATATTTAAATTGATCTGTAATTATTATGAAATGCATTCTCATTAATAATAAGGTAAACAGTAAGATAAATTACGTTTAAACTGAGGACGTTTTCGATGCCTCAGTCGGGGCAGATACGAGCGCACAGTTTCATATATTGTTACCACATGTTCGGTGTGCAGAACTGTCAATGTGATTATAGCCCTGTCATTGTCAGTTACAATCAGGGTAATTACCACACCTGAAAGTGTTACGCAATCGGGTAGCTTTGACAATCAAATGGGTGGGTATAAAAAGGCATGCAATTACAATGTGTAGTGATGCACAGTGGCTGCTTTGGCTCTGTTGGACGATTAGGCGAATGGAAGAATTGGGAGAGATTGAATTTTCAGAGACCAGCAAGATTTACTGGCCAATGGTAATAAGTGGCTTATGAGCCGGTTCTGATTACCAAGAACTGTTCTCTTGGATCTGTGCTGTATAGTGGGCCCAGCTTTACAGAGAATCACCCACAGAAACCAAGCTGTGCCTGTCCCACTGCAACTCCTTGGCAACCCTGTTAATAGCGTCGATGGTGCAGGACTGCATCTGTGAGGACACGGCCGCTGGAGGGTTGTGACGCAGGAGGTGCAGTGGAGACGCCATCTGGTCCGCACTCAGCTCCTGCTCCGCTGCAGCACCACCTCCCCAGTGGAACACTCAGCTCCTGCTCCGCTGCAGCACCACCTCCCCAGTGGAACACTCAGCTCCTGCTTCGCTGCAGCACCACCTCCCCAGTGGAACACTCAGCTCCTGCTTCGCTGCAGCACCACCTCCCCAGTGGAACACTCAGCTCCTGCTCCGCTGCAGCACCACCTCCCCAGTGGAACACTCAGCTCCTGCTCCGCTGCAGCACCACCTCCCCAGTGGAACACTCAGCTCCTGCTCCGCTGCAGCACCACCGACCCCGCTGGAACACGCAACGAATACAATTTTTTTTTTTTTTAAGTCACAATTGTTTGTGTAAATAAATGTTTAAACTCAACTTCAATGCATTTGGTTTACTCTTTTCAAACGAGAGAATACTAATTACATACCTGGATCATCCGGTGGGTCTTGCATGTCCGTGTCCCCCTCTGTCACTAATCCCCTCAGGAGGGATTCCCCTATAATACCGGCAAGGGGCTTGATCTCCGATGTCCCCTTTCCTCCGCCCGCGGCACAAACACTTTGTCTGTGTCAGGCTTTGCGCCTTTTGGCCTCCGCTTTTATGTCCGACCATTTATTTTTTATTTCCGAGAGGATCCGACCTTGTGAGCCAGCAGCAGTCACAGCGTCCGCCACATGCTGCCACTCTAACGCCTTCTTGTCATTTGTAATGCCCACACTGTGTCCACCAAACAATATACATTTTCTTGCTTCAACCGCCACTACAAGAACTTCCATTTCACGCTGGGTGATTATTTTTATTTTTTTCGCCTTTCTGTCGGGATTTGCCGCCATTGTCGTCATGCAGTCAGTATGGATGAATAATAATTAGTGGCGTTTCACTAACTATTTATAGGAAACTATGGGCGTTAAAAGGGTGGGACAAGACGCTCGCTCACGTTATAAATCACAATATAGTTTTGTACGTAAGCACTTTGTGTTTCGTCCGTACGCCACCGTTTGACGTGAATCCCCCTCACAGTTTTATAAATGAGGCCCCTGGGAAGGAACTGAAAGAAGCCCAACCAGTTTTACGCTACTGCTACTCTCTGTTTATCATATATGCATAGTCACTTTAACCATACATACATGTACATATTACCTCAATCAGCCTGACTAACCGGTGCCTGTATGTAGCCTCGCTACTGTATATAGCCTCACTACTGTTATAGCCTCACTACTACTGTTGTAGCCTCGCTACTGTTATTTTTCACTGTCTTTTTTACTGTTGTTTTTATTTTTTTTACTTATCTATTGTTCACCTAATACCTTTTTTTTTTTACTTAGAAATTGCACTGTTGGTTAAAGCCTGTAAGTAAGCATTTCAATGTAAGGTGTTGTATTCAGCGCACGAGACAAATAAACTTTGATTTGATCAGAACACCCCCACTGCATCCTAAATGGCACCCTATTCCCTATGTAGTACACTACTTTTGATCAGGATTCATAGGGCTCTGGTGGAAAGTAGTGTGCTATGTAGGGAACAGAGAACCATTTGGGGCTACAGATACAGCAGTGTGTGGGGAGGATTAACAACAGTTGTCATGACAGCAACTCTTGAGGTGATGATTTATTTCTCTATGTCCCTTCAGGAACCCTCATTACTGCATAGGCATTTATATGATGTGAAACGATCGTCCAACAAAGTACTTATAACTTAAATGAATCTATGGTTTGGGACCTTCTGTGGAGAAAAGCTATAGTTCTATGCTGTCTGGAGATGGCTACAGTACTGGACAAGGGGAAGCTAAAGGACTTTTCCCATGCATTTTAGAAGATGATCCAATGGTTTAGAGGGCGGCAGGTAGCCTAGCGGTTAGAGGTAGCCTAGCGGTTAGAGGTAGCCTAGCGGTTAGAGGTAGCCTAGCGGTTAGAGGTAGCCTAGCGGTTAGAGGTAGCCTAGCAGTTAGAGGTAGCCTAGTGGGGGTAGCCTAGGTAGCCTAGCGGTTAGAGGTAGCCTAGCAGTTAGAGGTAGCCTAGTGGTTAGCAGGTAGCCTAGCGGTTAGAGGTAGCCTAGCAGTTAGAGGTAGCCTAGCGGTTAGAGGTAGCCTAGCAGTTAGAGGTAGCCTAGTGGTTAGAGGTAGCCTAGCGGTTGGCAGGTAGCCTAGTGGGGTGGCAGGTAGCCTAGCGGTTAGAGGTAGCCTAGCGGTTAGAGGTAGCCTAGCGGTTAGAGGTAGCCTAGTGGGGTGGCAGGTAGCCTCGCGGTAGCCTAGAGCGTTGGGCCAGTATCCAAAACGTTGCTAGTTTGAATCCCTAGGTTGACCAGGCCATGTTGAGCATGACCTTAACCCAAATTGCTCCAGGATCACAGTTGATAATGGCAGGACCTGGTCGTGACCCCACTCTCTCAGGGTGTCACAGGGAGAGAGTTGTTATATGCAACAACAAAAAATATTTTCAAGTGAATAAAGACTAAGTGATCATCCAGTAGTAGTTGGCGTAACAGCTCCATCTCTCCAGAAATATCAGATAGCCCAAAGCTTCAACACAGCAATGTCTAGTCTAAACAATTTACATTAAATGTACTGGAAGTCATGCCTTTTGGAAGATGGAAAAATCCCATTGAATGTGTTTTAAAAAATAAATATGAGCTTTCAAGATGTGGAGCTGAGGTGCCCAACAGATTAACATCCTGGAAGGTTGGAAGAGTTGGATGTAGATTTCTGTTCACTTATAGCCACCCTCAAGGCATGGAAAACAGTCAGGACAATACACTAACCCATCGCCCACACGCTGTAGAATACTGTATTGTATATGCCCAGTTAGGTTCTGTTCAGCCATTCATATTGGCACAGGACACTACCGAGCTAGCGAGCCCATACGAACGACATACTTTAGCAGAGCAAAACAACACTCGTTCAGTCCACATAGACAGAGAGTCGGTCATGTTCTGCTCATGCCGTACTAGAGCAGTCGACATAAAAAGACACCTGAGGGAAATCAGCGTGACCAAATAGCGACTTAGTGTGACATTATGTTTTTATGTCTCACTGATGTTGATAGCATTCAGTCCACATGTTGTTTTCAGCAAGGGCAATGGACAGAGAAAGAGAGATGCTTGCTTCCTCGGGGAAACAAGATCATGGTCAGTAGCCGCCCTACCATGGAATGTTTTAATGAAAAGCAACACAAAAAATATATATTTCTAGGAAGAATAGCCTCTTAACGTTTAACAATATTAAAACCACTACCAACCTATTTTTCAATTACCACGTTAGCAATGGACATTGTTTACATGAGAATATGTGTAATAAAAAAATCATCAGGGAAGGAGATGGTTCTGAGTAGATAGAGGCCAGTGGTCAGTAAATAACCTATTGGGGTTTCATCAACGGCTCCATGTCCTCCCGTTGACCCTAGTCTCCATCCCCAATCCAAATCCAATCATTTTGCGCCAGAGAGCATCAATCAAGAGCTAACGCCACAGTAACCACTACAACTTAAGCAGAGGGAGTTCTTATTACCGGCAGGACATCATGTATGTGTGCCCAAATGGCATTTTCCCTATATAGTGCACTACTTTTGATAAGGGCCCATAGGGCTCTGGTCTAAAGTAGTGCACTATATAGGGAATAGGGTGCCATTTGGGACGTATTCCATTCTCACATAGACTTATCTATAACTTAACATATTGAGGTGATACAGCAAAATAAAAGAGAGAAAAAAATGAAGATTCACCCAAGAGGTTTATTAAAATGTAAAAGTGGAGTGGAGTATTTGGCCTGGTCTGAACGCTGGAGAGGTTTAAAGGAGATGGAGGCAATGTCACTTTTAACGACCGATGCTCAGAGTGGTTGGTTTTAATTGAAAATGTACCCTATTTCTAAAAGAGGCCACAGTGGACAAGACCTTCTGTGTTACTCCAATGATGAGAGAGTACTCTAAATGTATGTGCATGAGTCAGGAGAGACGCTGGCATCGTTTAAAGAGAGAGCTGCTGCATGTTGTTTGGGTTATAATGGGTTTGTTATGTGTGAGAGAGAGAGAGAGTTGTGTTAGTCACTTTAGCGTGTTCCGTAATTAGCCACCAACTGTTTGATCTCATAAAGATGCTGCTGCAGATCTGTTTTGTATTGTCTTTTAGCTGATGAGCAGAGAGATTATTGACAGATTCTTTATTTATTTCACACAGTTCTTCCCTGCCTGGATCAGTGCTTTCCGTGAGGAAAATGTGTCGCTGGACATTTGACAAGCAGCATTTTAATTTACTGGACACCTGAGAAATGTACCCATATGCATTTGGTGCATAAAATGATTAGGGCGTCATCCCAAGGTGCTCAGAGTGACAGAAATCACATGCAGAATATAGTCATTCATATTAACAGAACATGTAAGTCGAGGATGCAACGATTTGCGGTCCTTCTTACCTAATTCTGATGTGCACTTTGAAGACGTTAGAATAACTGTCCACATTTACTTTTCCTCAGCCCACAAGACAAGTAACAAATGGAAAAAAATCAATAGCCTGTGACAATTCAACATCCCCCATAGTATAGAAGTGTACCTATTCAATTGGTCAGCTTGTCGAGAAAGAAACTAACTATTCCAAACAGACTCTGGGATATTAAAAACTTCTTGGCGCACCCATCCCGTTAGCGGGATCATTTTCGTTAACATCCGCTGAATTGCAGAGTGCCTAAATTAAATTAATAGAAATATTATATTTTCATGAAGTCACAAGTGCTATATAGCGAAACACAGCTTAGCTTGTTGTTAATCCACCGGCATGTCAGATTTCAAAAAGGTTTACACCAAAAGCTATCCAAGCGTTTATGTTAGGACATCTCTCTCAGCAGACAAAACATTACAAACAGCTAGCAGCAAAGTAGATTGGTCACGAAAGTCAGAAAATCAATTAAATGAATCGCTTACCTTTGATGGTCTTCGGATGTTTGCACTCACGAGACTCCCAGTTAAACAATAAATGTTCCTTTTGTTCGATAAAGATTATTTTTATACCCAAAAACCTCCATTTGGTTGGCGCGTTTTGTTCAGAAATCCACAGGCTCGTGCAGGTCATGACGGGCAGACGAACATTCCAAATAGTATCCATAAAGTTCGTAGAAACATGTCAAATGTTTTTTATAATCAATCCTCAGGTTGTTTTTACAATAAATAAACGATCATATTTCAACCGGACCATAGCTTTTTCAATAGGAGAGAGAGAGAAAATGTCTGCTCCAAGCTGTTGCGCATGCAAAACTCTGCTGGCACCCAGCCATCCACTGACACGAAGTGATTGTTCTCGCTCATTTTTCAGAATAAAAGCCTGAACCTATGTCTAAAGACTGTTCACACCATGAGGAAGCCATAGGGAAGTGAATCTGGTTGATATCCCTTTAAATGGAGGGAAGGCATGCAATGGAACAGGGAGATTTGTTTCTCTTAGGCACTTCCTGGTTGGATTTTCACCTGCAATATCAGTTCGGTTATACTCACAGACAATATTTTTGACAGTTTTGGAAACTTTAGAGTGTTTTCGATCCTAATCTTACAATTATATGCATATTCTAGATTCTGGGCCTGAGAAATAGGCAGTTTCATTTGGGTACGTTTTTCATCCAAACATGAAAATTACTGCCCCTTACACTCAACCCTCCAGACTCTGGGACGTTAAAAAGTCTGAAAGAAACAGACTCTGGGATGTTAAAAAGTCTGAAAGAAACAGACTCTGGGATGTTAAAAAGTCTGAAAGAAACAGACTTGGGGACGTTAAGTCTGATGGAGTAGATCAGAACATTTAGCTTAAAATGTTGGTCATATATTATTTAGTCAATTTATAAGCACAGCAACGTGCACAAGGCAGTAGGTTTCGCAGGATTCTTCATTCCATTATGCAATTAGTGGGAAAACACCATTGTGAAAAGCACACTACACATGTGAGCAGTTTCATGTGACAGAGATTAACATTTCCATAAAAAATTGAAAGAAGGAAGAACTAATATGCAGCAACTACATGAGTTGTTAATATGATCACACTTGTTCCTTTGGCTACTGGACAATACATGAAAGTTGATATCAAATAATTGCCTTCACTGATATGGTCCGATTTTGGCTAGGCTACTTTGAAGCAAGGTAAGTATATGTTTTTAAAATGCATACTGCCTCCAGCTCATTGCAAAGTGGTGTGTGATACGCTGATGAAGCCTGCCTTCTGTTGCCTACGCTTTTGCTGTTTGAGATTCTGTGGCAGCAGCTCTCGCTCTGTCTGACAGATTTCAAATGCTCTTTATCTGTATGATGTATGCGTGTGGTAAATAAAGATGCATAAGGAATATACTGTACACACGGGTCAATTTGATTCCATTAAATTATGCAAATGTACCTATAAGCATGTCCAGTCAAATGTATTTCCATCAACTGGTATTTCCACCAATGAAAGAGGCCATAAAGCATTGGGACTGTTTCTTCTTCTCTTGGACAATTGACCGCCGTCAATTTTATTTATTGGCCTTTCAAAAAAAAAATATATCGGTCCAAAGCCAGCTATTACCAGCTAACAGAAACCCAGGTGTGTGTGTGTGTGTGTGGCTACACAGATATGGAAGAAACTCTCATTTGGCCCCGAGCCCTTGTTATGTACATCATCAGTTTACATTTTTTTATCTGCATTTAACAGAATGGAAGCATATGCCTATCCATACGCATGTATGTAACATATATACAGTATATCACAAAAGTGAGTACACCCCTAACATTTTTGTAAATATGAGTGTATCTTTTCATGTAACAACACTGAAGAAATGACACTTTGCTACAATGTAAAGTAGTGAGTGTACAGCTTGTATAACAGTGTAAATTTGCTGCCCCCTCAAAATAACTCAACACACAGCTATTAATGTCTAAACCGCTGGCAACATGAAAGGATATACTCAAATATTTACAAAAATGTGAGGGGTGTACTCACTTTTGTGATATATATATATATATATATATATATATATATATATATATATATATATATATATATATATATATATAGAGAGAGAGAGAGAGAGAGAGAGAGAGAGAGAGAGAAAAATACTGAGAAATATAGACACAGACATACACACAGAGATGCAGAGAGAGACACATAGATAGATGCAGAGAGACACAAAGACAGATTTTAAGAAAGGCATTGATGTTTATGGTTAGGTACATTCGTTCAACAATTGTTCTTTTTTCGCAAATGCACTTTTGTTAAATCATCCCCTGTTTTGCGAAGTTGGCTGTCTTTGTTAGGAACAAATAGTCTCCACACACTTCGCAACGAGCCAGGCGGCCCAAACTGCTAAATACTGTATACCCTGACTCTGTTGCACAGAATGCAAGAGAAGTGACACAATTTCCCTAGTTAAAATAAATTAATATTAGCTGGCAATATTAACTAAATATGCAGGTTTAAAAATATATACTTGTGTATTGATTTTAAGAAAGGCGTTGATGTTTATGGTTAGGTACACATTGGTGCAACGATGGGGCTTTTTTCGCGAATGCTTTTGTTAAATCACCCGTTTGGCGAAGTAGGCTATGATTCAATGATAAATTAACAGGCACCGCATCAATTATATGCAACGCAGGACAAGCTAGATAAACTAGTAATATCATCAACCATGTGTAGTTAACTAGTGATTATGTTAAGATTGATTGTTTTTTTACGTTTTAATGCTAGCTAGCAAGTTACCTTGGCTCCTTTCTGCATTCCCATGATTGGTGTCCAAAAATGCCGATTACCGATTGTTATCTTAAATATGCCTCCAGCGATCAAAGCTTCAAGGTTTTTTGGAAGTTAAGCGAACTGATACCTTGTTGTTCAAGAAATCACAGTGCCGATCTGAAACGCATCAAAGACTTGAATTATGTTCCCCTACCATAACTATGTTCCCCTGCCCTAACTATGTTCCACTACCCTAACTATGTTCCACTACCCTAACTATGTTCCACTACCCTAACTATGTTCCCCTACCCTAACTATTTTCCACTACCCTAACTATGTTCCACTACCCTAACTATGTTCCCCTACCCTAACTATGTTCTCCTACCCTAACTATGTTCCCCTACCCTAACTATGTTCCCCTACCCTAACTATGTTCCACTACCCTAACTATGTTCCACTACCCTAACTATGTTCCACTACCATAACTATGTTCCCTACTATAATTATGTTCCCTAACTAATTATGTTCCCCTACCCTAACTATGTTCCCCTATCCTAACTATGTTCCCCTACCCTAACTATGTTCCCCTACCCTAACTATGTTCCCCTACCCTAACTATGTTCCCTAAACTATGTTCCCTACCCTAACTATGTTCCCCTACCCTAACTATGTTCCACTACCCTAACTATGTTCCACTACCATAACTATGTTCCCCTGCCCTAACTATGTTCCCCTGCCCTAACTATGTTCCCCTACCCTAACTATGTTCCACTACCCTAACTATGTTCCCCTACCCTAACTATGTTCCCCTACCCTAACTATGTTCCACTACCCTAACTATGTTCCACTACCATAACTATGTTCCCCTACTATAATTATGTTCCCCTACCCTAATTATGTTCCCCTACCCTAACTATGTCCCCCTACCCTAACTATGTTCCCCTGCCCTAACTATGTTCCCCTGCCCTAACTATGTTCCCCTACCCTAACTATGTTCCACTACCCTAACCATGTTCCACTACCATAACTATGTTCCCTACTATAATTATGTTCCCCTGCCCTAACTATGTTCCCCTACCCTAACTATGTTCCACTACCCTAACTATGTTCCACTACCATAACTATGTTCCCCTACTAACTATGTTCCCCTGCCCTAACTATGTTCCCCTGCCCTAACTATGTTCCACTACCCCAACTATGTTCCCTACCCTAACTATGTTCCACTACCCTAACTATGTTCCACTACCCTAACTATGTTCCACTACCCTAACTATGTTCCACTACCATAACTATGTTCCCTACCCTAACTATGTTCACCTACCCTAACTATGTTCCCCTGCCCTAACTATGTTCCCTAACTATGTTCCCCTACCCTAACTATGTTCCACTACCCTAACTATGTTCCCCTACCCTAACTATGTTCCCTACCCTAACTATGTTCCCCTGCCCTAACTATGTTCCCCTGCCCTAACTATGTTCCCCTACCCTAACTATGTTCCCCTACCCTAACTATGTTCCCCTGCCCTAACTATGTTCCCCTACCCTAACTATGTTCCACTACCCTAACTATGTTCCACTACCATAACTATGTTCCCCTACTATAATTATGTTCCCCTGCCCTAACTATGTTCCCTACCCTAACTATGTTCCACTACCCTAACTATGTTCCACTGCCATAACTATGTTCCCTACTATAATTATGTTCCCCTGCCCTAACTATGTTCCCCTGCCCTAACTATGTTCCACTACCCTAACTATGTTCCCCTACCCTAACTATGTTCCCCTACCCTAACTATGTTCCACTACCCTAACTATGTACCACTACCCTAACTATGTTCCACTACCATAACTATGTTCCCCTACTATAATTATGTTCCCCTGCCCTAACTATGTTCCCCTGCCCTAACTATGTTCCACTACCCTAACTATGTTCCCCTGCCCTAACTATGTTCCCCTACCCTAACTATGTTCCCCTACCCTAACTATGTTCCCCTACCCTAACTATGTTCCACTACCCTAACTATGTTCCACTACCCTAACTATGTTCCACTACCATAACTATGTTCCCCTACTATAATTATGTTCCCCTACCCTAATATGTTCCCCTACCCTAACTATGTCCCCCTAAACTATGTTCCCCTACCCTAACTATGTCCCCTACCCTAACTATGTTCCCCTACCCTAACTATGTTCACCTACCCTAACTATGTTCCCCTACCCTAACTATGTTCCCCTGCCCTAACTATGTTCCACTACCCTAACTATGTTCCACTACCATAACTATGTTCCCCTGCCCTAACTATGTTCCCCTGCCCTAACTATGTTCCCTACCCTAACTATGTTCCACTACCCTAACTATGTTCCCCTACCCTAACTATGTTCCCCTACCCTAACTATGTTCCACTACCCTAACTATGTTCCACTACCATAACTATGTTCCCTACTATAATTATGTTCCCCTACCCTAATTATGTTCCCCTACCCTAACTATGTCCCCTACCCTAACTATGTTCCCTACCCTAACTATGTTCCCCTGCCCTAACTATGTTCCCTACCCTAACTATGTTCCACTACCTAACCATGTTCCACTACCATAACTATGTTCCCCTACTATAATTATGTTCCCCTGCCCTAACTATGTTCCCCTACCCTAACTATGTTCCACTACCCTAACTATGTTCCACTACCATAACTATGTTCCCTACTATAATTATGTTCCCCTGCCCTAACTATGTTCCCCTGCCCTAACTATGTTCCACTACCCCAACTATGTTCCCCTACCCTAACTATGTTCCACTACCCTAACTATGTTCCACTACCCTAACTATGTTCCACTACCCTAACTATGTTCCACTACCATAACTATGTTCCCTACCCTAACTATGTTCACCTACCCTAACTATGTTCCCCTGCCCTAACTATGTTCCCCTACCTAACTATGTTCCCCTACCCTAACTATGTTCCACTTAACTATGTTCCCCTACCCTAACTATGTTCCCTACCCTAACTATGTTCCCCTGCCCTAACTATGTTCCCCTGCCCTAACTATGTTCCCCTACCCTAACTATGTTCCCCTACCCTAACTATGTTCCCCTGCCCTAACTATGTTCCCTACCCTAACTATGTTCCACTACCCTAACTATGTTCCACTACCATAACTATGTTCCCCTACTATAATTATGTTCCCCTGCCCTAACTATGTTCCCCTACCCTAACTATGTTCCACTACCCTAACTATGTTCCACTGCCATAACTATGTTCCCCTACTATAATTATGTTCCCCTGCCCTAACTATGTTCCCCTGCCCTAACTATGTTCCACTACCCTAACTATGTTCCACTACCCTAACTATGTTCCACTACCCTAACTATGTTCCACTACCCTAACTATGTTCCACTACCCTAACTATGTTCCACTACCATAACTATGTTCCCCTACTATAATTATGTTCCCCTGCCCTAACTATGTTCCCCTGCCCTAACTATGTTCCACTACCCTAACTATGTTCCCCTGCCCTAATTATGAGACTTCTGTGGCACACCAAATATCCCTTTAGCTGAAGAGAGACATATGTGGGACACTAAATATCCTTTTAGCTGAAGAGAGACATATGTGGGACACTAAATATCCTTTTAGCTGAAGAGAGACATGTGGGACACTAAATATCCTTTTAGCTGAAGAGAGACATATGTGGGACACTAAATATCCTTTTAGCTGAAGAGAGACATATGTGGGACACTAAATATCCTTTTAGCTGAAGAGAGACATATGTGGGACACTAAATATCCTTTTAGCTGAAGAGAGACATAGAGAGACACTGATAGATGGGGAGGATCCAGCGGCGATGTTCCATTTATTACAGACATCCACTAAGAATTCCCTCATCAGCATTATCCAGCCTCTGTCCTGTTTCCAAGCTCCCAAACGTCCCTCTAGCAAAACTCTCCCCCACCAGAGGTACCACTTTACCTTAGTTCAGTTTACTTTCCCAAGCCCAGTGGACAGGAGGGAAATCATTCTGAGAGTGTTTAGGGAAAAGGTTCTCCATGCCCGGCTCGCTGCCAAGTCCTTCATGAATAATCATGCTCTGTCCCGTAGCTTTAGTCAGGCATCGAGAGCTTAAGTCTCTAAAAGTGATATAACAGCCACTGATCCTTGTGAGAAGCCATAAAGAGCCAAGCTGCCCACTGGGCACAGTTCAGCGTCTAGCTTTGATTAACATTTGGTTGAGTCGTCAACTAATGCGAATTCAATGTGAAATCAACAAAACAGTTCACCATGTTATTGGATTTAGGTTAGAAGTTGGGTGGAAAAAAAAGACAAAATTCCCTGAAGTTTATGATTTTCAGCAAATCCAAAAAGTCAATTCAATGTCATCACATTACATTTTTTTGTTGAAATGACGTGGAAACAATGTTGATTGAACCAGTTTTTGCCCATTGGGTCCACTCTTTGGAGATTTATCAATTTGTGACATGAACATCAGATCCTAGGTGGGAGCGGCGGAGATGTCATCCCCAATGTCATCTGCAAGCTGCCGCCTGGCCGGGGCCAAAATGGAAAAATACATTATTTCATAAAGGGAGATTGAGTTTACATGCTATAAATCTATAGTGTCGTCTCTCTCGGAAACTCTTAACGTTATCATATATGTTTGTAGCTCTAGTTATGGCACAATTATGTACAGTACCTAAGGTTTTACAGAAATGTAAACTTCCTGTGAAGGCTAAAGGACACCATACTGGTGATAATGTACGAATTTGAAACCTTCCCCTTTTATTCAACAAGTACAATACAAATCATGGGAACAATACGATACAACAGTGTGTATTTTTCTGTCAGTGTCTCAAGGCCTAAGTGTCTCCTACACTTGAAATATGCGCAAGCTGACATTTATTGTCATGAGTCTTGTCCTGGAGGCAGAACTAAGCGATTGAGGGGTTAAATGTGGAAGACACATTTCGGTTTAATGCATCCAGTTGTGCAACTGACTAGGTATCTTATTTCTCTTTCTCTTAGATAGGCCAGCTGCAAAGTCAAAATTGGCTATATTGTTATTGAATATGATTTTCTTTGTTTCTTTGTTTTTGGTCTTAATTTAAGGTTAGCTTTAGGGTTAGCAGCGTGGTTAAGGTTAGCTTTAGGGTTAGCAGTGTGGTTAAGGTTAGCTTTAGGGTTAGCATTGTGGTAAAGGTTAGCTTTAGGCATTAGGGTTAGCAGTGTGGTTAAGGTTAGCTTTAGGGTTAGGAGTGTGGTTAAGGTTAGCTTTGGGGTTAGCAGTGTGGTTAAGGTTAGCTTTAGGCATTAGGGTTAGCAGTGTGGTTAAGGTTACGGTTAAAGTTAGGGTTAGGTTTAAAGTCTGATTTTGTGACTTTGTGGCTGTGCTAGGTAGTGACCACTGCCTCCAGAAAAAGATTAATGAGGGAAAACGCTAACATGCGAAATATGCCCTACACTTAATTAGCTAGCAGAATTAATGTATTCAACATTTTTTTCCTGAATCTTAATGGGAACACAAGTGGATTAACCATCACCGCTGCATGTTAACCCATAAAGAGAGGAGGTTTATGAACTAGGCCTGGTCCTGGACAGCTCATTTGGTAAGAGCATTGTGCCAACAACTCCAAAGTATGACCTCGCTGTACAGTAGGTCTCTATTTATAAAATATTCTGCTAAATGGCAAATATCATTATATTAACTCTGGGTGTTGCATGATGAAACATGGGGAAATAGGCCCATGACTTCTCCTCCCAATTTATCAGACAGAGCTTCAGCCAATCCAGCATGTCTCCACAGATCCACTGAAGAGCTTTCTCCCTTTGGGGAAGCCATGAAAGGCAAGGGAGGAGAGACGGTAGGAGGTCAAAGACCACTGCCAGGGACCAGCAAGTATCTGATGGAGGACAATAGGAATTCTGAATGACAGTGGCTGCGTACGAAACGGCACCTTATTGCCTCTATAGTGGAGTATTTCTGATCCTAGATAGCAAGCTGTCATTGGTCAAAACATATAGACTCAATGGTTGCTAAAATTGGAAGAGATCTGTCCATGATAAGGCGTTGCTCTGCAACCAGGCAGGTCCTACAGGCCCTAGATTTGTCACAACTGGACTACTGCGCAGTGTGGTCATGTGCGGCACAGAAGGCCAGTTGGTCCAGAACGGAGCAGCAGTTGGAACGGAGCAGCACATTTTACACTTAGATGTACACAGAGGGTGAATGTCAATGACATGCATGTCAGTCTCTCCTGGCTCAAAGTTGAGGAGAGATCGACTGCATCACTATTGGTCTTTGTGCGAGGTGTCGATGTGTTCAAGGTTACAAACTGTCTGTTCAAGCAGTTGGCATACAGTTTGAACACCCATCGGTATCACATAAGACATTCAACCAGAAGTCTCTTCACAGTCCCCAGGTCCAGAACAGAGACTGGGAAACTCACAGTATTAAATAGAACCCATAACTGATCCATGCACACACACACACACACACACACACTACATGTTCATGTTTTTAAGTGTATGTAAAATGTAAAGTATTTTGTCTGTAATGTATTTTTCAATATGTGTCGGACCTCAGTAAAACTAGCTGTCACCATTGGCGTCGGCTAATGGGGATCCTAATGAATAAAATAATGTAATTATCAAAAAGCCATGACTACATGGAACTCTCAGCCAACCCAGGTAACTCAAGCTAGCAATAAAAACAGATTCAAAAAGCAGATAAAAGAACCTTTACGGCACGACGGGGACACACATTTTTATATATTGTGTATTGTAGTATGTAGTGTATTATAGGCCGTCGTTGTAAAGAAGAGTTTGTTCTTAACTGACTTGCCTAGTTAAATATTTATTTGAAGTATTATGTATTGTATTACGTAGTGTTATGTATATTATACATTTGTTTTTATTTGTTGTGTTTTGTTTCCTGTTTGGAACCCAGGAAGAGTAGCCGCTGCCTTGGCAACAGCTAATTGGGAATCCTAATAAAATACTAAATACTAAACTCAAAAACCGAATCTCACTGGGAGTTGACCCCACCTACATTAGCAGTGATGTCAGCTAAAAGACATGAGAAGAACCGAGGGTATGGTTACCTAGGCCCAGAGAAAACAGCTGTCGTGGTGATGGAACGAGAAGACCCGAGGGTATGGTTAACTAGGCCCAGAGAAAACAGCTGTCGTGTTGATGGAATGTGAAGAACCGAGGGTATGGCTTACTAGGCCCAGAGAAAACAGCTGTGGTGGTGATGGAATGAGAAGAATCGAGGGTATTGTTAACTAGGCCCAGAGAAAACAGCTGTCGTGGTGATGGAACGAGAAGAACCGAGGGTATGGCTAACTAGGCCCAGAGAAAACAGCTGTCGTGGTGATGGAACGAGAAGACCCGAGGGTATGGTCAACTAGGCCCAGAGAAAACAGCTGTTGTGGTGACAGCTACTGTGAGTAAATGGCTATTCCCTATGAGGTGCACTACTTTTTAACAGGGCCCAAAGAGAATGCTCTATGTAGGGAATAGGGTGCCATTTGGGATCTAAGATATTTTTCTGAGGTCTGCTGAGATACGCAACAATCAAAACCCTCCAGGCCTCAGGGACTTAGATTTGTCGTAATATTATGGCTCACATTGCAGATCAATACAGAGCAAACATTATAAATAGAACATTTGTTTCAATAGAGTAGCCAACGTCACTTTACTTTATTTAGGTCATCTGTCATCTGATGGTCTCAGTTCAACTAGAGAGCAGAGAGGGTGAAGAGGGAGCTGTGACCTCTAACAGGGGTCATTGGTGACACTGAATGAGGCTTAATCAGTTCCCTCTATCTCTCCCTCTTCTCCTCTTCTCTTCTCTCTCTCTCCCTCTTCTCCTCTTCTCTTCTCTCTCTCTCTCTCCCTCTTCTCCTCTTCTCTTCTCTTTCCCTCCCTCTTCTCCTTTTCTCTTCTCTCTCTCTCCGTCTTCTCCTCTTCTCTTCTCTCTCTCTCTCCCTCTTCTCTTCTCTCTCTCTCCCTCTTCTCCTCTTCTCTCTCTCTTTCTCGCTCTCGCCCTCTTCTCTTCTCTCTCTCTTTCTCTCTCTCTCCCTCTTCTCCTCTTCTCTCTTTTCCTCTATCTCTCCCTCTTCTCCTCTTCTCTTCTCTCTCTCCCTCCTCTTCTCTTCTCGCTCTCTTTCTCTCTTCTCTCTCTCTTCTTAGAGACATTGTCTTGTGTTATGATTGCCTTGTTTGCATTCCATATGTGTTACTTTATAGTTTTGATGTCTTCATTATTATTCTACAATATAGAAAATAGTAAAATAAAGAAAAACTCTGGGATGAGTAGGTTTGTCCAAACTTTTGACTGGTACTGTACTTCTTTTTACTGTTATCGTAGGGAGAACTTATTATACACGCCCCCACACAGAGTCATCTCACTGCATTCACAGCACCAAACACCTGGTGAGACCCGCAGTAAACCTCAAAAGCATGACTAACCTCCTCCTCCTCCACCTCTCCTCCTCCACCTCTCCTCCTCCACCTCTCCTCCTCCACCTCTCCTCCTCCACCTCTCCACCTCCACCTCTCCACCTCCACCTCTCCTCCTCCACCTCTCCACCTCTCCTTCTCTACTCCTCTACCTCTACTCCTCTACCTCTACTCCTCTACCTCTACTCCTCTACCTCTACTACATAGCCAATCTCTACTAAATACCACCATATTAAAAAACTCCTACTGGGTTCCCATCTTAAAATGGGGATCTCTGTGGACTATGCAGATTCATTCATTCATTCATGTTTTTTTACCTTTATTTAACTAGGCATGTCAAATTCTTATTTTCAATGACGACCTAGGAACAATTTGTTAACTGCCTTGTCCAGGGGCAGTTTCAAATAAAGTATTAGAGAAAACTGTTGATGTTCAGGAACAAAGGAACATAGGCATCGTTGATCATACCTTTACGAGAGAGAGAGAAAGAAAGAGAAAGAAAGAAAGAGAGAGAAAGAAAGAGAAAGAGAGAGAGAGAAAGAGAGAGAGAGAGAGAGAAAGAGAGAGATAGAGAAAGAGAGAGAGAGAAAGAGAGAGATAGAGAAAGAGAGAGATAGAGAAAGAGAGAGATAGAGAAAGATAGAGATAGAGAAAGAGAAAGAGAGAGAGAGAGAGAGAAAGAGAGAGAAAGAGAGAAAGAGAGAGAAAGAGAGAGAAAGAGAAAGAGAGAGAGAGAGAGAGATAGAGAAAGAGAGAGATAGAGAAAGAGAGAGAGATAGAGAAAGAGAGAGATAGAGAAAGAGAGAGAAAGAGAGAGAGAGATGAATAATACTGTCCCTTCTCTTCCTCCTCTCAGTTCAGAGAAAGCCATATTGAAAGGAAACAATCCAATGGAAATACAGTAGAGGCCAAACCAAACACAATACACTTTGAAACAAAGCACAGATTAAGAGTAAAAAAAAAGATGGATATATAATTATATATATATATCTGTGTAAATTAGGCTATTGGATAGCGGTACCTCCTCATGCATTTTAATCATTTTGAAGCCCTTTGTTCTTTTCCATTAACTCTACACTACTGCTTACTCATTATGCCACGATTACATTATGCCAAGATGACATGAGTTGGGGTCGTGTGTGTGTGTGTGTGTGTGTGTGTGTGTGTGTGTGTGTGTGTGTGTGTGTGTGTGTGTGTGTGAGAGAGAGAGAGAAAAAAAAAGCTGTGAAGCTGTGAATGTCAGACAGAGCCAGGACAGAGTCAGCTAGCTGTTAGCTTTTAGACACACTGACCTTAAAGCCCCAGCTGGTCAAGACAACCCCCTGGGATAGGTATTACTCAGACATGAGCGGACATAACAGAGGCGTGCTGCTGAGCAACACAAACTGCTGAAGCGTTACGTGGCGTCTCCTGATGAGTATGTAGCTCATGTTACTGTTGTACTGGATCTGTACAACTGGATTCTGAGCTAGCTAGGTAGCAAAAATAATTCATTATGGCATCCAGAATAGTGTTGAAGGATTCTGAGCTAGCTAGGTAGCACAAAGAATTCAGTATGGCTTCCAGAACAGTGCTGAAGGCTTCTGACCTAGCTAAGTAGCACAAATAATTCATTATGGCTTCCAGAATAGTGTTGAAGGATTCTGAGCTGGCTAGGTAGCACGAAGAATTCATTATGGCTTCCAGAATAGTGTTGAAGGATTCTGAGTTAGCTAGGTAGCACAAAGAATTCATTATGGCTTCCAGAATATGTTTTACTTGCTATATTGTATTTACTTTGCCACCATGGCCTTTTTTGCCTTTACCTCCCTTCTCACCTCATTTGCTCACATTGTATATAGACTTGTTTATACTGTATTATTGACTGTATGTTTGTTTTACTCCATGTGTAACTCTGTGTCGTTGTATCTGTCGAACTGCTTTGCTTTATCTTGGCCAGGTCGCAATTGTAAATGAGAACTTGTTCTCAACTTGCCTACCTGGTTAAATAAAGGTAAAATAAATAAATAAAATAAAAATAGTGTTGAAGGATTCTGAGCTAGCTAGGTAGCACAAAGAATTCATTATGGCTTCCAGAATAGTGTTGAAGGATTTTTCAGTCAAACATGCACGGCCATTTGAAAGGTATGGGCGAACTGAGCACACAGCGTGACCATGAGTGTGTGGAAAACACTTGGTTATGTGCTGACTGTATAGCCCTGACTGTTGCAGTAGTACACTGTGAAACACCACTGACTGCATAGTCCTGACTGTTGCAGTAGTACACTGTGAAACACCACTGACTGCATAGTCCTGACTGTTGCAGTAGTACACTGTGAAACACCACTGACTGCATAGTCCTGACTGTTGCAGTAGTACACTGTGAAACACCACTGACTGCATAGTCCTGACTGTTGCAGTAGTACACTGTGAAACACCACTGACTGCATAGTCCTGACTGTTGCAGTAGTACACTGTGAAACACCACTGACTGTATAGTCCTGACTGTTGCAGTAGTACACTGTGAAACACCACTGACTGCATAGTCCTGACTGTTGCAGTAGTACACTGTGAAACACCACTGACTGTATAGTCCTGACTGTTGCAGTAGTACACTGTGAAACACCACTGACTGCATAGTCCTGACTGTTGCAGTAGTACACTGTGAAACACCACTGACTGCATAGTCCTGACTGTTGCAGTAGTACACTGTGAAACACCACTGACTGTATAGTCCTGACTGTTGCAGTAGTACACTGTGAAACACCACTGACTGCATAGTCCTGACTGTTGCAGTAGTACACTGTGAAACACCACTGACTGTATAGTCCTGACTGTTGCAGTAGTACACTGTGAAACACCACTGACTGCATAGTCCTGACTGTTGCAGTAGTACACTGTGAAACACCACTGACTGCATAGTCCTGACTGTTGCAGTAGTACACTGTGAAACACCACTGACTGCATAGTCCTGACTGTTGCAGTAGTACACTGTGAAACACCACTGACTGTATAGTCCTGACTGTTGCAGTAGTACACTGTGAAACACCACTGACTGTATAGTCCTGACTGTTGCAGTAGTACACTGTGAAACACCACTGACTGTATAGTCCTGACTGTTGCAGTAGTACACCGTGAAACACGTTGGCACAAAAAAAATGGGGTTAATTCACACCCAGAAGGTAGAAAAGAGTTTAAACAGGGGGACTTTCAAAGAAAGGAGAAGAGAGGAAAGACAGAATGAGAGAATAGGTTTAGTAGTGAATCAATTATACAGTACATCATATATATAAATAGATAATAACCTAGGTTTGATTAATATAGTAGTGAAAATTGCATTGAGCAATGCATAGCCTACAGTGCGGTAACAACAGCACAGTGGTTTAAAGCACTTAAGTAAAAATACTTGAAAGTACTAGTACTAGTAGTTTCTTTGGGGTATCTGTACTTTACTTTACTATTTATATTTCTTGACAACTTTTACTCCACTGCATTCCTAAGGATAATACTGTACTTTTTACTCCATACATTTTTCCTCGTTACATTTCAAATGCCCAGGCAGGACAGCAATATGGTCCAATTCATTCAACTCCAATTCACCTATCAACATAACAGGTTGTCATCCCTACTGTATCTGATGTGGCAGATTCATTAAACATAAATACTGGTGTTTGAAAATGATGTCTGATTGTTGGAGTGTGCCCCTGGCTGACTGTAAATGATGTCTGATTGTTGGAGTGTGCCCCTGGCTGACTGTAAATGATGTCTGATTGTTGGAGTGCACCCCTGGCTGACTATAAATGATGTCTGATTGTTGGAGTGTGCCCCTGGCTGACTGTAAATGATGTCTGATTGTTGGAGTGCACCCCTGGCTGACTGTAAATGATGTCTGAGTTGTTGGAGTGCGCCCCTGGCTGACTGTAAATGATGTCTGATTGTTGGAGTGTGCCCCTGACTGACTGTAAATGATGTCTGATTGTTGGAGTGCGCCCCTGGCTGACTGTAAATGATGTCTGATTGTTGGAGTGCGCCCCTGGCTGACTGTAAATGATGTCCGATTGTTGGAGTGCACCCCTGGCTGACTGTAAATGATGTCTGAGTGTTGGAGTGTGCCCCTGGCTGACTGTAAATTATGTCTGATTGTTGGAGTGCGCCCCTGGCTGACTGTAAATGATGTCTGATTGTTGGAGTGCGCCCCTGGCTGACTGTAAATGATGTCTGATTGTTGGAGTGCGCCCCTGGCTGAATGTAAATGATGTCTGATTGTTGGAGTGCGCCCCTGGCTGACTGTAAATGATGTCTGATTGTTGGAGTGCGCCCCTGGCTGACTGTAAATGATGTCTGATTGTTGGAGTGTGCCCCTGACTGACTGTAAATGATGTCTGATTGTTGGAGTGCGCCCCTGGCTGACTGTAAATGATGTCCGATTGTTGGAGTGCGCCCCTGGCTGACTGTAAATGATGTCCGATTGTTGGAGTGCACCCCTGGCTGACTGTAAATGATGTCTGAGTGTTGGAGTGTGCCCCTGGCTGACTGTAAATGATGTCTGATTGTTGGAGTGTGCCCCTGGCTGACTGTAAATGATGTCTGATTGTTGGAGTGTGCCCCTGGCTGACTGTAAATGATGTCTGATTGTTGGAGTGTGCCCCTGGCTGACTGTAAATGATGTCTGATTGTTGGAGTGTGCCCCTGGCTGACTGTAAATGATGTCTGATTGTTGGAGTGTGCCCCTGGCTGACTGTAAATGATGTCTGATTGTTGGAGTGTGCCCCTGGCTGACTGTAAATGATGTCTGAGTATTGGAGTGTGCCCCTGGCTGACTGTAAATGATGTCTGAGTGTTGGAGTGTGCCCCTGGCTGACTGTAAATGATGTCTGAGTATTGGAGTGTGCCCCTGGCTGACTGTAAATGATGTCTGAGTATTGGAGTGTGCCCCTGGCTGACTGTAAATGTAAAAAACAAGAACATTGTACCTTCTGGATTGCTTAATATCAGGAATTTGATGTATATCATTTACTTTAACTGTGTGCTTTTACTCAAGTATGACAATTGAGTACTTTTTCCACCACTGTACTTAAGTACATTTAAAACCCAATACTTTTAGACTTTTACTCAAGTAGCATTTTACTGGGCAACTTTCACTTTTACTTGAGTCATTTTCTATTAAAAGGTATCTTTACTTTTACTCAAGTATGACAATGGGGTACTTTTTCAACCACTTGCAACAGCATATCTAATATAAAGGCCAACAATTTAGGTTAGGATCAAGTTGTGACAACGAAGGGTTTAGACTGGAATTGAACAACAGTCCAAAAGCTTGAATCAATGCAAAGTGTTAATTTCGAAGAACTACACTGATTGAAAATAGAGTAGCTTGTTACTGTAATGTATATTGAGTACCAAGTACCTCTGTGTTCATAAAAATGCATTATTTTATTTTTGCTAGAGATCACTGTAGCCTCCATTCCCAGAGGGAATAGCAATAACAGCATGTGGATAATCAAGCAACATATTTGAAATCCTTTCTAAATACGTCAATAACGCAAATAAGCTACTAATTCTGTCAATATTATATATGCTACGCATCCACATTTCTTGGTAGTACAATACAACTGAAAATATAGGAAAAGAATGCTGTGATCGTCAAAGCTGAGCCTGTGACTATATGCAGGCTCACGCCCATACCGTCTGGTTAGTTACATCGCGCTGTCGTCTTGAATTACTGGTTACTATTTATTCATGTCCAGATAAGAGCTGGCATTTGTATGTGTTAGAAATAGTGCTTCTTCACATTCATGCTTAGACCCGAGACATTGTGTTGTTAATTTAGCCTAAAAACCACTGTTTAGTTTGTAACATTTCTGCCGCAACAAACCAGCTTGAGAGTCTAGTGACATGGTGACATGTCAGTGACGTAACATAACATTTTGTGCTAATTAAAATGCATTTCACGGTACAATTTCCAATTACAATTACATGTGTTGATGTAAAAAATAAATGCGTATTTGATCTGGTTTTGAGGTGTCTGTGTGGATCGTTGCTACCGGAACTCGTATAGGATCATTTCCTGTTGACTTTGCTTTGTGTTTCTGTCTTGTGTCATTTGAAAGCTTTTTGAACACCATCTATTTTTGCCTTAGAATTCTGGAGTGTACAGTTTTTACACTGTGACCCTACAACTGTAAATAAAACCCTCATTATTTATACCACTAGTCCATCTGTTGTCCAACTGTGTGCTCCAACCAACTAACTAGGCCAGGGATAGGCAACTCCAGTCCTCGGGGGCCTGATAGTGACACACTTTTGCCAAAGTCCCTGTACCAAACCTGACTCCAATAATCAACTAATCATTGTCTTCAGTTTAGAAAGCAGTTAGTTTAATCAGGTGTGTTAGTTATAGGGCTGAGGGGGAAGAGTGACAACAATCAGGAGTTGCCCATCCCTGAACTAGGCTGTCGGGTCTGTTATTCATAACAAAAGTGATTCCAACCAAACCCTCATACCCAGAATACTCTGTGTCTGTGGATTCCCATACAGTACCTGTCTGCTGACAGGGCAGAATCAGTGGGCATTGCTTGGCTGGTGCTCCAAACACAAAAGACGTGCACATTTTCATTAATCAGATTACACAGAGAGAGGCAGGCAGGGAGACCAGGCTGGACCTCACAGTCCCAGGTCTCAGGTAACAGAGAGAGGCAGGCAGGGAGACCAGGCTGGACCTCACAGTCCCAGGTCTCAGATAACAGAGAGAGGCAGGCAGGGAGACCAGGCTGGACCTCACAGTCCTAGGTCTCAAATAACAGAGAGAGACAGGCAGGGAGACCAGGCTGGACCTCACAGTCCCAGGTCTCAGGTAACAGAGAGAGGCTGGCAGGGAGACCAGGCTGGGCCTCTCACAGCCCCAGGCCTCAGATAACAGAGAGAGGCAGGCTGCACCTCATAGTCCCAGGTTCCTAAACTAGGCCAAATGTACTGTAGTCTTCTGCACTGCTGTTGTTCAGCACCAAGGAGAGCAGCACAGGGAGAAGCTGCTTAGAGTCATACTAACGGGTCATATAATGTAGGGTTATCCAAATAAGATCTTGCCCCCCCCACCCCCACCCCCACTGTATTCATGCAGTAGCCAGTTTGTCAATGAGCATCCTAACCATTGTGAACAGTTATCAGACAGTAACCAGTTTGTCATCCTAACCATTGTGAACAGTTATCAGACAGTAACCAGTTTGTCATCCTAACCATTGTGAACAGTTATCAGACAGTAACCAGTTTGTCATCCTAACCATTGTGAACAGTTATCAGACAGTAACCAGTTTGTCATCCTAACCATTGTGAACAGTTATCAGACAGTAACCAGTTTGTCATCCTAACCATTGTGAACAGTTATCAGACAGTAACCAGTTTGTCATCCTAACCATCTCACTAAAGAGGGATAATCATCATGTGAGAGAAACCTAATGTTTCACACTAGCAGGTTTTCTACTCTAACTGTTGGAGGGTAAGTGACTGTGTCTCATCCTGCGGTGAACTGCTCCCACATTAAGGCTTATCCCACTAATTATAGTTCTCACTGTTGTCTGCAATAATGCTAAATGGGTATTTTATGCTGATGGACCATATAACCAAGCCAAGCTGGAACAAGCTGGTCTAATGCAAGTGAAGCACCTTACCCAGTTTGAGTTCTCTCACATTGAGAGTGTGCCAATTTCTGTACTGTAGGGCCTGCAGGGCTTCCTAGCAGAAGAGATGATCTGATCTGCACTCCTGGAAAAAAACGAAGCGAAGAGTTCCGCAGAAGAAGAAGCGATGTACTACCAAAGAAGAAAATCATTGCTCTAGCTCTTATTGCCACCTCATCATTAGCATTTTTATTCATTTATCAAGAGCGGATCCACAACAGCAGAGGCATTTCTTATTCAGTTCTTTCTTTCTTAACTGTCTGAGAGGGAAACGTCTGTACTGACATAGTAACCTTGGAGCTTAACCCCAAAACTGTTGTGTTGACACCACCTCCTCTCAGAGAGACCCTGTGCAATCAGATGTGGCACCTAAAATAACTTTCCCATGTAGACTTTAAAATTTTAACTTTTATTGCTGAGCAGGACTGGAAAGTCCCATATGGCTTGAGATGTAAGAGACTGTGCTTCTTTTCAAATCCTCTTTAAATAATAAGCACTACCTGGCCCACGGCTATAGAACTACAAAAGCCTATAACATCTGTAGCTGCTTAAAGGACCAGTGCAGTCAAAATTCAGGTATTTCTGTATTGTTCATCATATTGTACAACAGCTGATGTACACTGTAAAAGTGCGATTTTTTTAAAATCAGTGTTACTTCCTGAAAGTTGCTGCTTGAATATACAATCTACAAAGGGCCTTCAAAGCAGCAGGTTTGCATGGGCGGGAGATTCGGCATATCATGGTGACATCACTAAGTGGTAATTTGGTTAATTTACCAATTCAAAGAGAGTTCCAAACCTCTCTGCCAATAACAGCTAGTTTTCTGTTTTTCCCTCCCCACTAAGACCACTCCCAGACAGTCCTAGCAAAATTCTTGCTTGAGAAATAGTGTTTTGCTAAAAAACTTTTTTTTGCACATTTTCATGGGAATCTATTACAGTAAGGTAGGCCTACTTACTTGTAAATTATTTGGTATTGATATAAACACATCAAACAAATGTCCTTTAAATAATGTCCATAAATAATGGCCACTGTAATGAGATGAATGAATTGTAAATGATAATAAATACAAGTCCTTTGCAAAAGAAACAAGACATGTATTTTCTATACTTAAACTGTTACTTGGGGGTTATTAGATACAAAGTGACAATATCACAGGAATGTCTCCACTTTTATCACAATAAAGGGAGGTGCTATGAATAGCTAATGAGGATTCCCATCGCATTGCATCGCATGGCCTCAGACCGAGGCTCTGCATCAGTCCTTGTGCTCCTAGACCTTAGTGCTGCTTTTGATACCATCGATCACCACATTCTTTTGGAGAGATTGGAAACCCAAATTGGTCTACACGGACAAGTTCTGGCCTGGTTTAGATCTTATCTGTCAGAAAGATGTCAGTTTGTCTGGTTGTCTGAATGGTTTGTCCTCTGACAAATTAACTGTACATTTCGGTGTTCCTCAAGGTTCCGTTTTAGGACCACTATTGTTTTCACTATATATTTTACCTTGATCATATTACTCCAGTGCTAGCCCCCCTACACTGGCTTCCTGTCAAGGAAAGGGCTGATTTCAAGGTTTTACTGCTAACCTACAAAGTATTACATGGGCTTGCTCCTACCTATCTCTCTGATTTGGTCCTGCCGTACATACTGTACCTACACGTACGCTACGGTCACAAGAAGCAAGCCTCCTAATTGTCCCTAGAATTTCTAAGCAAACAGCTGAAGGCAGGGCTTTCTCCTATAGGGATCCAATTTTATGGAATGGTCTGCCTATCCATGTGAGAGACGCAAACTCGGTCTCAACCTTTAAGCCTTTACTGAAGACTCATCTCTTCAGTGGGTCATATGATTGAGTGTAGTCTGGCCCAGGAGTGGGAAGGTGAACGGAAAGGCTCTGGAGCAACGAACCGCCCTTGCTGTCTCTGCCTGGCCGGTTCCCCTCTTTCCACTGGGATTCTCTGCCTCTAACCCTATTACAGGGGCTGAGTCACTGGCTTACTAGGGCTCTTTCATACCGTCCCTAGGAGGGTTGCGTCACTTGAGTGGGTTGAGTCATTGATGTGATCTTCCTGTCTGGGTTGGCACTCCCCCTTGGGTTGTGCCGTGGCGGAGATCTTTGTGGGCTATACTCGGCCTTGTCTCAGGATGGTAAGTTGGTGGTTGAAGATATCTCTCTAGTGGTGTGGGGGCTGTGCTTTGGCAAAGTGGGTGGGGTTATATCCTTCCTGTTTGGCCCTGTCCGGGTGTGTCATCGGATGGGGCCACAGTGTCTCCTGACCCCTCCTGTCCCAGCCTCCAGTATTTATGCTGCAGTAGTTTGTGTCGGGGGGCTAGCGTCAGTTTGTTAAATCTGGAGTACTTCTTCTGTCCTATCCGGTGTCTTGTGTGAATTTAACTATGCTCTCTCTAATTCTCTCTTTCCCTCTCTCGGAGGACCTGAGCCCTAGGACCATGCCTCAGGACTACCTGGAATGATGACTCCTTGCTGTCCCCAGTCCACCTGGCCGTGCTGCTGCTCCAGTTTCAACTGTTCTGCCTGTGATTATTATTATTTGACCATGCTGGTCATTTATGAACATTTGAACATCTTGGCCATGTTCTGTTATAATCTCCACCCGGCACAGCCAGAAGAGGACTGGCCACCCCAAATAGCCTGGTTCCTCTCTTGGTTTCTTCCTAGGTTTTGGCCTTTCTAGGGAGTTTTTCCTAGCCACCGTGCTTCTACACCTGCATTGCTTGCTGTTTGGGGTTTTAGGCTGGGTTTCTGTACAGCACTTTGAGATATCAGCTGATGTACGAAGGGCTATATAAATACATTTGATTTGATTGCTGCTAATCTACATTTTCATGTGAGATTTTTAAAATAACAACTACTGTGTGTGAGACTGGTAACTAACACAGATAAACATTTCAGAAGAGAAGAGCACAGCTAGGGAAAGCAAGAACAGAACATCCATGGAAATTACACAGAACAAAGGATGCCGTAGTAAACCTTAACAGTTCTAAAATAAAATAAATAAAAAATGTGTCACATGCCGAATATACAACAGGTGTTCAGCAGTCTTTTGACTTGGGGGTAGAAGCTGTTAACCTCTTGGATATAGGGGGCGCTATTTTAATTTTTGGATGAAAAACGTTCCCGTTTTAAACAAGATATTTTGTCACAAAAAGATGCTCGACTATGCATATAATTGACAGCTTTGGAAAGAAAACACCCTGACGTTTCCAAAACTGCAAAGATATTGTCTGTGAGTGCCACAGAACTGATGTTACAGGCGAAACCCAGATAAAAATCCAATCAGGAAGTGCCGCATTTTTTGAAACCGCCTCATGCCAATGACTCCTTCCATGGCTGTGAATAAGCTACGAATGAGCTTACGTTTTCCACGCATTCCCCAAGGTGTATACAGTATTGTGACGTTTTTTTTTAGGCAATTCCATTGGAGAATGGGTGTAAGGGACCATATATAGCGAGTGGTCACATGGTGTCTCCCGGAGAAAATCTTGCGTAAAATACTGAGGTAGCCATTTTTCCAATCGCTTCTTTATGGGAAACCAATTGCCTCGACGGATATATTATCGAATACATATGTCAAAAGCACCTTGAGGATGGATCCTAAACAACGTTTGCCGTGTTTCTGTCGATATTATGGAGCAAATTTTGAAAAAAGTTTGCCGTTATAGTTGAAGTATTTTTCGGTTGATTTCTCAGGCAAGCAGGATGAACAAACGGGAGCTTTTTCGCCTACAAAAATATTATTTTTGGAAAAAAGGAACATTTGCTATCTAACTGGGAGTCTCCTGAGTGAAAGCATCTGAAGTTCTTCAAAGGTAAATTATTTAATTTGGTTGCTTTTCTTATTTTTGTGAAAATGTTGCCTGCTGCCAGCAGAGCCTAGCATAGCATTATGCCATGATAAACTTACACAAATGCTTGTCTAGCATTGGCTGTAACGCATATTTTGAAAATCTGAGATGACAGTGTAGTTAAAAGGGTAAGCTTGGGTTTGACTATATTTATTTCATTTCATTTGCGATTTTCATGAATAAGAAAAGTGCTTGAGGCTATGATTACGCTCCCGGATACGGGATTGCTAGTCGCAAGAAGTTGAAGCCTTTTGGACCTAGACTTGATGCTCCGGTACCGCTTGCCGTGCGTTAGTGGAGAGTCTATGACTAGAGTGGCTTGAGTCTTTGACAATATTTAGAGCCTTCCTCTGACACCGTCTGGTATAGAGGTCCTGGATGGCAGGAAGCTTGGCCACAGTGATGTACTGGGCCGTACACACTGCCCTCTGTAGCGCCTTGTGGTCGGAGGTCGAGCAGTTGCCATACCAGACAGGATGCTCTCAATGGTGCAGCTGTAGAACTTTTTGAGGATCTGAGGACCCATGCCAAATCTTTTCAGCCTCCTGAGGGGGAATAGGCTTTGTTGTGCCCTTTTTATGACAGTCTTGGTGTGTTTGGACCATAATAGTTTGTTGGTGATGTGGACACCAAGGAACTTGAAGCTCTCAACTGGCTCCACTACAGCCTCGTCAATGGAAATGGAGGTGTGCTCAGCCCTCCTTTTCCTAGAGTCAATAGTCATCTATTTTGTCTTGATCACGTTGAGGGAGAGGTTGTTGTCCTGGTATCACACTGCCAGGTCTCTGACCTCCTCCCTACAGGCTGTCTCATCGTTGTCGTGATCAGGCCTACAATTAAGAGACACTGCTGTCGGCAAACTTACTGATGGTGTTGGAGTCGTGCTTGGTCACACAGTCATGGGCGAACAGAGAGTACAGGAGGGGACTGAGCATGCACCCCGAGGGGCCCCTGTGTTGAGGATCAGCATGGCAGATGTTGTTGCCCACCCTTACCACCTGGATGCAGCCTATCAGGAAGTCCAGGATCCAGTTGCAGAGGGAGGGGTTTTTGTCCCAGGGTCCACAGCTTAGTGATGAGCTTTGAGGGCACTATGGTGTTGAACACTGAGCTGTAGTCAATGAACAGCAGTCTCACGTAGGTGTTCCATTTGTCCAGGTGGGAAAGGGCAGTGTGGAGTGCAATAGAGATTGCATCATCTGTAGATCTGTATGCAAATTGGGCTGGGACTAGGGTTTCTGGGATGATGGTGTTGATGTGAGCCATGACCAGCCTTTCAAAGCACTTCATGGCTACAGACAGTAGTCATTTAGGCAGGTTACCTTAGTGTTCTTTGGCACAGGGACTATGGTGATCTGCTTGAAACATGTAGGTATTACAGCCTCGGCCAGGGACAGGTTGAAAATATCAGTGAAGACACTTGTCAGTTGGTCAGCGCATGCTCGGAGTACACGTCCTGGTAATCCGTCTGGCCCTGCAGCCTTGTGAATGTTGATCTGTTTAAAGGTCTTACATCGACTACGGAGAGTATTAAGTTCTATAAGCATTATGCCAAGCATTATTACTCATTATGCCAAGCATTATTACTCATTAGGCCAAGTCCAAACAATCATTGCATTGACTTAAGGTACGGAGTGTATGGAAAAACACAGTTTAAAAAATGCCTCTGTAAGTAACGATGAAAGCAAATAACTAATAAACAACTCTTCAATGAAACTCAAAAATGCCAGAATGTCCACAGCAACAGGCAGGATTGATGAGAGGAAGGGAGAAGAAATTAGCAGAAAGGATGGGGAGAATGAAAATAACAAAAGCTTATCAGTAAACTGCAGAACATTTCAGATGTAACTGGGGAGTGGGGACTGGAGGGAGGGGTGTTATTTAGACAAAGTGACAATGGCCATTTTAGTATCTGTACAAGTCCAGCAGATAGAAAAGCATATTGATGGGGTGACAGATAGCTTAGCGGTTAAGAGTGATGGGTCAAGAACCGAAAGGTCACTGGTTCAAATCCCCCCAGCTGACATGTTGAAAAAATGTGCCGATATCCCCTTGAGCAAGGCACTTAACCCTAATTCTAAGTCGCTCTGGAGAAGAAGCATCTGTTAAATGATTAAGATGTAGATTACTCCTCTGACAGCAGTCTAGTCTCACAGCCAGTATCAACCATGCTTTTTTTGCAGGCCATATTTCAGTCACTATTCCAGGAGTATTATTTTAAATGCATATGTGGTACAAAACAAAATGTAATGTACCTGATCATGAAAGCAAAAGGAAAGGTGATACAGAGTTGTACATTGTACATTGTAAGTACTAGTGTTGTTTTATATAACAGTTTTCATGATGTCTCATTCAGTGGGCTATGATGCAATGATATATACTCTGGGCATCAACATATGAAAATATAGACTCTGAAGTAGGCTTACTGTTAGCTGCAGTCATGCATTTATTCAATTTAAAATTCACCAAATCAAATGTTCTTCACTTCCAGGCTACCCTTCAGAAGTCGTTCCGTCTTTTAAAATCATGTTTTTTTCAATCTCCGTCTGGAAGCATACAAAGGGGCGGATCCTCTTAAGGATTTTTTTCTCCATTTTTGCCTAAAATGACATACCCAAATCTAACTGCCTGTAGCTCAGGCCCTGAAGCAAGGATATGCATAATCTTGGTACCATTTGAAAGGAAACACTTTGAAGTTTGTGGAAATGTGAAAGGAATGTAGGAGAATATAACACAATAGATCTGGTAAAAGATAATACAAAAACAAACAAAAAAAAACGTTATTTTGTATTTGTTTGTACCATCAGCTTTGAAATGCAAGAGAAAGGCCATAATGTATTATTCCAGTCCAAGTGCAATTTAGATTTTGTCCACTAGATGGCAGCAGTGTATGTGCAACGTTTTAGACTGCACAACTAAATGTGTTTATTAAAATCTTTTCAAGATCAAAAACTGTGCAGTCTCCTCAAACAATAGCATGGTATTCTTTCAGTGTAATAGCTACTGCATATGTTTTGTTTTACGATGCCATTTTTTAAGTCTTGCCCCACTTTATCCTTGACTTTTCTTAAATAAGCACACTATCTGTGTTAGAATCGTAATATCACAAACAGAACTGGAGTTATAACCAGTTTAACGAGGGCATGTCATTTTTAGGGGAATGTTTTTCCCCTGTTGCCCCTCCTTCTCCTAACGGTTCAAAGTGCAGTGCCCAGCTGTTAATCACACTGACAATTGCCTGGAAACGGAACCTAAACCATACCGAAACTAATTTAGAACATATAACAACAGATTAAACAAATGGCGAGAAAGGGGGGAGAATGGGTGAGATAATGAGCGAGGAAGTGAACGATGCATAATTATGTCATCACCAATTGTGTTCCACTATCCATTTGAATTCTAATCTCAGAATGTTATGTACCCTATATCATTCCACTGAATCATAGCAGTCTTATCAGTCTACTCTGACCTACTTGGAGCAGGATACACAGTGAGAGGGTGCGTAATTGTACATGTGGAACTGATTCATTCATCATTCCATAAGTCTGTGCACCAAACAAGCCATGTCAACGATACATCCCCACTTTCACAATCCCTCTATTATAATCAACCATATTGTACGGTACATACTTGTTATATCCAACACAGGCCTGTCTTGAACAACATAGGCCTGTATATATCCAACACAGGGTTGTCTTGAACAACATAGGCCTGTATATCCAACACAGGCCTATCTTTATCCAACACAGGCCTGTCTTATCCAACACAGGCCTGTCTTATCCAACACAGGCCTGTCTTATCCAACACAGGCCTGTCTTATCCAACACAGGCCTGTCTTATCCAACACAGGCCTGTCTTATCCAACACAGGCCTGTCTTATCCAATACAGGCCTGTCTTATCCAACATAGGCCTGGTAGTACTACAGCCAAAGCTTCATTGACAGACTACTAATTGGCCTGATAAGGTGCTTAAGTGCAGCTCTTTATATTAAGTCGAGATTGTGTTCATGAGGAGAGGACTTTAAGGAGGAGGAAGGGAGGGAGGGAGTATCCTAATAGCCAAACTGGAGGTTATAGTGTCTGTCTGGTCAAAACAATCGACTCTCTGACGATCTGGTCTTATCTGCCCAACGACGAGCCTTGGTTGGACGATCGAAGCAAAGCAAAACAATTAAGAGGCACTGCTGTCGCAAAGACAACACGGTCACCTGGGCAAATGAACATTAGATTAAAGATTATACACAATTCTAGGACGACATTTACAGACATTGGCACTGTCTTTGTGAGAATGATATACAGAAAAAACTATTGAAAAAAGAGAGTGAGGTACTCAGTGATGTGTTGTGTTGGATTTGCACCAATCATAATGCTTTCTAAAAGTGATTTTTTTTTGCCAAATGTTTTCAACTGAAATCAAATTTGCAATATTTGATTATAGTCCCTTGTTGCAAACAGAATGCATGTTTAGGAATATGTTTTATTCTGTACAGGCTTCCTTCTTTACACTGTCATTTAGGTTAGTATTGTGGAGTAACTACACAAGTAATGTCGTTGATCCTAGGGCTGAGGCGGTCATAAAATTTTGTCAGCCGGTGATTGCCAAGCAAATAACTCCCGGTCTTACAGTAATTGAGTGTTAATTAACATAAACATATTTAGCATCGCCTGGCTTCCACACATAGCCTACAAGCCACTGATGCAGACCTTCAGAACATCTACATTTTAAAAAGTCTAATAAATCCACGTAATATAGCCTACACCCTCACAATAAACAATTATTTATCTTAGACTGGTCTAAAAAAATATGAAGAAAGTGTAGTCTATTTCAGAATAGTATACTCTGAGTTGTCCTTATGTTAGGCCCTGATCTGACTATGCCATATGGCTGTGGGCTACACTAGTTAATTTAGAAGACAAGATTTGCTTAGAATTCCGTGGCTTTATTTTATATTATAGTGTGAAGAATACAATTGAACACAGCTGAATGAAAGAGAAAGGCCATTTTTTTCCAAATGATTTGAGGGAGTGAACACATTCTGTGTTGAGGGGTTAACAAAGAAACAGGTCCTCCTATATGCTTCATTTTGAGTAATTTATGTAACTTTAGTTGCGATACAAATGTTGGGCTATATGTTAATATTTCCAATACATTCAAAGCTTGCATGATGCGACTGTCATGATGATTTGAAAAAAGTTGCATGAAACACATGAGCTCTGCTTTGGTTTTTTTGCGCTGGCTGTACCAACTTCATCAGTCGCTCAATCACAATTTGACAAGTACTTGATAATGCATCAAACTTCCCGGCTGCATCCGATTTGTGTGGCCCTAATGCGCCCTAAAAAAATCCATGCTTTTGTGGCTGGTGGCCGTTGTGCCCATGGGTTAACTATAATAATTATATTTCCCTTCTCCCGACTGCATGCTGAAGCACCTCTCACACATGGCTCTCCATCACGTGATCTGTTCTTTTTCACAGGCAGTGAAGACAGACACATCAGGGATGCAACTGCATGTGTTCCTATCCAATTCCGAGGAGCATATGGAATATATTGGAAGAATTGTCCACATTTCCTTTTTGTCAGCCCAACAAGATGAGTAGGCCTAACGAACAGCAAAGCACGAGAGTATGTCAATCTACTTTCCCCCATAGTACAAAAGTTGACCTATTCTATTCTGTGTGAGAAATAAATATTAGTTTGGGACAGTTGTGGGATGAGATAGATGTCACACCCTGACCTTAGTTATCTTTGTTTTCTTTATTAAATTGGTTAGGTCAGGGTGTGACGAGGGTGGTTGTTAGTTTTTGTATTGTCTAGGAGTTTTTGTAAGTGTAGGTGTTTATAGGTCTATGGTTGCCTGAATTGGTTCTCAATCAGAGGCAGCTGTTTATCGTTGTCTCTGATTGGGGATCATATTTAGGTAGCCATATTCCTTGGGTATTTTGTGGGTTATTAAACATATTCTATGTTTAGTTGCCCGTCTGCACTACTCATATTTGCTTCACGGTTTGTTTTGTTGTTTTGTTAGTTTAGTTCAGTGTTCTTTCCTTAATTAAATAAGTATGTACGCTTACCACGCTGCGCCTTGGTCTCCTCCATATGACGACCGTGACAATAGATCCCAAATGAATACAATCACTAGCATAAAAAAAAGCCTGCATTAAGCAATGAACCTGATGCAATAGATGAGAATGTTTAGCTTAAAATTGAGAAACTGTTAGGCTATTTCTTCATATTATAAGCACAGCAATGATCACACGGCAGTAATAAGGCAATAAGCACAAATGTTCCATTAGTGGGAAAACACCATTGTGGGTTAACTGATTTGCTCAGGGGCAGAACGACAGATTTTTACAGTGTCAGGGATTCGATCCAGAATGTACATGTGTGTTATTCAGACGGTGAATGGGCTAAATATTTAGGTGCCTTTGAATGGGATATGGTAGTAGGTGCCAGGCGTACTGGTTTGACAGTGTCAGAAATGCAACGCTGCTGGGTTTTTCCACACGCAACAGTTCACCACCCAATCAGGAAACTAGGCGTATGTCGCACATCACTATTTCACAGGAGAGGCATTTGAACAGAAACATTTATTTTTTGTAAAAATGTATGCCATCTGTCTACGAAAACATTTATAATTACAAGCCTTGTTAGTTTACACACGGAAAAGACAGGAACCTTCCCACTAGCAATGATTGAATGATATAAGGGGTGGGCTAGACATGACGAGAGATGAATTTGGATTGGTCTGCCATGTAGACCTGTCTATAACATGAGCTGCTCAGTATGTGTAGGTAATCCTTTCTAACATTGCTTTTTTGAAATAGATCACAAAGTGTTGCTAATGCTCTCCACTTTCTGGAGGACGATTATCCCATGCTGACTCTCTCTGACTCTGAAAATTAATCAAACGATGAGGAAATCCCTGATTTAGGTAAAAACATTTTAAATGAAACAGACATTGCAGAGTCTTCTCTGCAATGTCTGCAATCAACAGTGTTTGTCACACCCTGGTCTTAGTATTTTGTGTTTTCTTTATTATTTTGGTCAGGCCAGGGTGTGACATGGGTTATTTATGTGGTGTGTTTTGTCTAGGTTTTTTTTGTAGGTTATGGGATTGTGGTGTAGTATAGTTGTTTAGAAAAGTCTATGAGTGGTTCTCAATCAGAGGCAGGTGTTTATCGTTGTCTCTGATTGGGAACCATATTTAGGCAGCCATATTCTTTGAGTGTTTAGTGGGTGATTGTTCCTGTCTGCACGGTACGTTTATTGTTTTGTATTGTTTGTTATTATCTTCATTAAAGATGTATCGAGATAACCACGCTGCATTTTGGTCCTCCTCTCCTTCGACACAAGAAAACCTTAACAGTGTTGTTGTCACGGAAGAGGTTGACCGAGTTTTGAAAACAGTGGCTTGCCCCATGGAATCAGAGTATGATAGCTAATGAGATGGAGAAATTTCTGCCGATTGATTACAAATATTAGGAGGGAGTAGTCAAAGAACACACAGAAGGCTGTTATGTAAAACACCTGTCTAGCTAGCTATATTTTTTAATATTATACATTTCTAAATGTGTCAGTTTTCATTGCAAGTTGTTTTCGTTGTTTTAGCTGGCAGACTCACTAACATTACGTGTATGATCTGTGTCGTAATATTATTCGTATCTCAGAAAGCCATTTGCATTGCAGTTATAGCCTAATGTTAGCTAACATTGAACCTAGTCTGTTGGCTTTAGCTACCTGCAGATTCATACATGATAGTAATGTTATGAGTTGGGATTATGGTTCATTGTTCAGCTAGCTAGCTATATGTTTAAACAAATACTCCACTATGCAAGTAGCCATTTCACTGTACCATTGATGCCTCCTGTATTCTGTCCATGACAAATAAACTTAGATTTTATTTGATATAGTCTGTTTTACCAGAGAATAATGTGACGAACAACATGATCTGCACCAAAGTCAAATTAGGATATAGTGCTAGGCCAAGGAGACAGTGTCCAAGTTCTACAATTCTCTGGTAGAATGCCCTGCTTTTATTTCGTCACACTCACAACCGTAAGCTATTTTCTGTAATTAGCTTGCCATTAACTTGTAAATAATGATCTTGAGAGTTTATTTTCCTGTAATAATTAATACAAATTTGCTAAAGTTAAGATGTTGTCAACTATGATATGGCCATTAATTGAACTGTCTAGCCAGTTAACTTAACATTAGCTAGCTAGCTAACAAGAGAAATTCACCAAACATTGTTAGAAAGTGGCTCTTAGTTGCCTGGTTTCCTAGATTGACATACTGTGCATTTGGAAAGTATTCAGACCCCTTCCCCCCCCAAATTACATTAAAGCCTTATTCTAAAATGAAAAACATAATGCTCATCGATCTACACACAATAACCCATATTGACAAAGCATAGATATTTTTGCAATTGTATCAAATAAAAAAAACTGATCACATTTACATAAGTATTCAGACCCTTTACTCAGTACTTTGTTGAATCATCTTTGGCAGCGATTACAGCCTGAAGTATTTTGGGGTATGACACAAAGCTTGGCACACCTGTATTTGGGGAGTTTCTCCCATTCTCCTCTGCAGATCCTCTCAAGCGCTGTCGGGTTGGATGGGGAGCATCCAACCTAGGCCACACAAGAACATTCAGAGACTTGTCCCGAAGTCACTCCTGCATTGTCTTGGCTGTGTGCTTAGGGTCATTGGCCTGTTGGAAGGTGAACCTTTGCCCCCAGCGCGAGGTCCTGAGCGCTCTGGAGCAGGTTTTAATCAAGGATCTCTGTGTAAATTTCTCAGTTCATCTTTCCCTCATTCGTCTCCCAGTCCCTGCTGCAGAAAAACATCCCCACAGCATGGTGGTTGCCACCACCATGGTTCATCGTAAGGATGGTATTGGCCAGGTGACGCTTGGCATTCAGGGCAAAGAGTTCAATCTTGGTTTCATCAGACCAGAGAATATTGCAAACTCCAAGTGGGCTGTCATGTGCCTTTTACTGAGGAGTCTGGTCACTCTACCATGGAGGCCTGATTGGTGGAGTGCTGTAGAGATAGTTGTCCTTCTGGAAGGTTCTCCCATCTCCACAAAGGAACTCTGGAGCTCTGCCATTGGGTTCTTGGTCACTTCCCTGACCAAGGCCCTTGTCCCAGGATTGCTCAGTTTGGCCAGACGGGCCAGCTCTAGGAAAGAGTCTTCAAAACTTCTTCCATTTAAGAACGATGGAGGTGATCTTGGGGACCTTCAATGCTGCAGAAATGTATTAGTACCCTTCCCCAGATCTGTGCCTCAACATAATCCTGTCTCAGAGAGCTACGGATAATTCCTTCGACCTCATGGCTTGGTTATTGCACTGACATTCACTGTCATCTGTGGGACTTATATAGACAGGTGTGTGCCTTTACAAATCATGTCCAATCAATTGAATTTACCACAGGTGGACTCCAATCAAGTTGTAGAAATAGCTCAAGGATGATCAATGCAAACAGGATGCACCTGAGCTCAATGTCGAGTCTTATAACAAAGGGTCTGAATACTTCTGTAAATAAGGTATTTTATTTTTGTAATTATGGGGTATTGTGTGTAGGTTCATGAGGATTTATTTTTTATTTCATCCCTTTTTAGAATAAGGCTGAAACGTAACAAAATGTGGAAAAGGTGAAGGGGTCTGAATACTTTCCCAAATGCACTATATACTATTACGAAGACTATACATTTAAATACTTAAAAAGCTCTGTTTCTGGGAGACAGTGCTGAGATTTGTCTACAGATGTTGATTCCCCTGGTGTACCCAGTGGAGCATCTGGACTTGAACTTATAATTGACTGTGGGTATCAGGCGCTCAGCTGGAAGCATATCGATCACCAGGCACTGAATTGGAGGGCCATTAAGTTGTGGCTAAACATCATTGAACAATTGTGAGATGGACAGCTTTGCCTGTGTACTTCCTCCGTGCCTAGCCAGCTCCTCTTTCCTCTTGGGATCTAACGATTGCACGTCGGCCAGATCACAAGACAATCTCCACACACACAGACGCACACACAAACAGACATACACACACACACACAGACGTACACACACACAGATGTACACACACACATATGTACACACACGAAGGGTTGCAAAGTTACTGGTAATTTAGTTCAGTAATTAACAGGACATTTATTGCAATTTTGGTCATTTATAAATGAATAACTTTTTATAACAATATTCATATATATAGTATTCATTTTTTATATCTGTGTCCATATTGTTCTTCCAATTGGTTCATTGTCACTCCCTGACCTTAGATATCTCGGTTTTCTATATATTTTGGTTAGGTCGGGGTGTGACTAGGGTGTGTACTCTAGGGTTTTTTGTATGTCTAGGTGTTTTTGTATATCTATGTTGGCCGGATATGTTTCCCAATCAAAGACAGCTGTTTATCGTTGTCTCTGATTGGGGATCATATTTAGGCAGGCCTCCCCCCCACCCCACTTTCTGGTGTGGGATCTTGTGTAGTTGCCTGTCAGCACTATATTGTATGGCTTCACGTTTCGGTTGTTATTTTGTTCGGTGTTCATCCTTTTAATAAAGAGAATGTACGCATACGACACTGCGCCTTGGTCCAATTCTTTCAACGAACGTGACACTCATTCATCTCCCCCCCTCATCTTGTATCTATTCCCCAGGTCATTGCTGTAAATGAGAATGTGTTCACAGTCAACTTACCTGGTAAAATAAGGGTTAAATAAAATTACAGTCCATGAGTTTCTAGTACGTAGACCATATTGTTAAAGAGTAAATAGCCTAATTAATGGGGGGGAGCATCTAATCAACAACGGCATTACTTCTGCAACTCTTTCAACTATTTACTTTTTTCACAACTACCACGGATGCCAAACCATTGACAAAATAGTACATATTAACATAGTAAACTAAATAAAAGTGTAAAAATAAAGAATATTTCATGCTGAAACTTTTATTAAAACAACAAATGGTATTCACTAAGTTGATTGCTTATTTTTAAGTCATCTTATTTAACTATTGAATATATTTTACATGTGATAAGGCCAGAGAGAGGGCCTGAGATAATTACAGATGTGAAAATCTGAAGTACTCAAAAGATCCACTAGATGTCTTGTGACAGATTACATAAAACCCTTGAAAGATACCCAAATTCGGGTAGTTTACTGGTAAACGTATTAATATACCCTCTTTTTGAAAATCTACACACACACATATGGGCAAACATTTCTGTAATGCTCTTTGGCTGGAGAAGCAAGTGAGATGTACTAAACTAGGGGGATCTGGCACCATTATAAAACTGAAATCACTTGTCGCTTGTCATCGTCCCCCAATCTGCCCATTACACATTCATCGCTGCTCGTGAATAAAACATGAGGACATATCTAACTGAACAGAGGAACAGTCTAACATTAGGACATATCTAACTGAACAGAGGAACAGTCTAAAATGAGGAAATATCTAACTGAACAGAGGAACAGTCTAACATTAGGACATATCTAACTGAACAGAGGAACAGTCTAACATTAGGACATATCTAACTCAACAGTATTTTTTTTTCAACAGTTTTTTTTGTAACAGCATCTGAGCTGATACAAAGCGAATGCATTATGGAGCAATGCATGACTTAAGCTTTGAAAGGGAATTCAGGAAGAAAATAAGAATATCTGTTATGGTGCTACTTGGTTGAAATCATGGATGTCCTTCTGTTACGCTACACTGACACTGTACTAGAAAAGGACACCCCTTTGAGAATGAGTTCAATTGTGCTTTGGTAGAGGGGGGCGAAAAGGGATCAGACATTTTGACAGGGCCCAACGAAGGTTAATGAACTGCGAAAAGCATGTGTTGTCTGACACGAAAGCAGTGCAGCATGACACAGTGATTATACCAGCAACACAGATCAATACCAGCCAGACCACACTGGAACTGCCCAGGTATGCAGAACACCTGGAGAAGAAAGCTGCTTCAGGAAACAGACGTAAAGTAACGGAATTGACATACAATCCTATATAATTCCTACAAGTTATAATATGGAAGAGAGAGGTAAAGAGAGAGAGAGAGGGGGAGAGAGGGAGAGAAGGGGGGGAAAGAAAGAACGGGGTTGTAGTGGGAATGGTGATGGTGCTTTAGAAGGGCAAAGCACTGCTTCTCCAGTTGGAACACTTGACATTTTAAACAGAGTTTGAAAATTCCCACAGAAAGGTAATATTACATTTGTAGTAGGGGCCAGAAGAAAACACACCAAGAATCAGACTTAAGTGTGCTGACACTGTAGGAATGACATTTAGGTTCAAAGAGCTCAGTATTCCTCATGCTCAGGAGGGTTCTCTCCCCTAACACTGAGTTCAGTATTCATCATGCTCAGAAGGGTTCTCCCCCTAACACTGAGTTCAGTATTCATCATGCTCAGAAGGGTTCTCTCCCCTAACACTGAGTTCAGTATTCATCATGCTCAGAAGGGTTCTCTCCCCTAACACTGAGTTCAGTATTCATCATGCTCAGAAGGGTTCTCTCCCCTAACACTGAGTTCAGTATTCCTCATGCTCAGAAGGGTTCTCTCCCTAACACTGAGTTCAGTATTCCTCATGCTCAGAAGGGTTCTCTCCCTAACACTGAGTTCAGAATTCCTCATGCTCAGAAGGTTTCTCCCCCCTAACACTGAGTTCAGTATTCATCATGCTCAGAAGGGTTCTCTCCCCTAACACTGAGTTCAGTATTCCTCATGCTCAGAAGGGTTCTCTCCCTAACACTGAGTTCAGTATTCCTCATGCTCAGAAGGGTTCTCTCCCTAACACTGAGTTCAGAATTCCTCATGCTCAGAAGGTTTCTCCCCCCTAACACTGTCTGATACTGTAACCAGGCTTGATCGAGGTGAGTGGATTTACTGTATTCAAAGATAAATTGATTAATTAATGGATGGATGAATGAATTAACAAATTAATGGATGAATTAATGAACAAACAAATAAATGGGTGAATTAATTGATGAATGAATGAATGAAGGAATGAATGAATGAGACAGTATCTACACAAAGGGATATTATTTTCCTTGTAGTGGATAGCTGTTCACTTCTGGGGCTTTTTGAGAGCAGCTAGCCTCACTGTAAAACTGTAGGAGTCATGAAAAGCTGATTAAGAGACCCGGTATTTATCCACTGGCTACACACTGGTGGAATCAACGTTGTTCCCACATAATTTAAATGAAATTAAGCTGATCCACTGCGGAATAGACGTTTAATTGACGTCTGTGTCGTGGGTAGAAACTAAAAAAATTGCACTTCTGTTTATTGGAATTAATAGCAGGGTAATATCGTAAAAATACCAAATGTCTGAAGGTTCATTCAGCAAACTGTATCTAATGTGGGCTTGTGAGCTCTTAAACGAAATGTAAGTTTGTCCCTTTCACGAAAACCAATAGCAGCTCAGTCCCTGACAAAACTCAGCAAACAAGATAATTACACTCAGGCAACCTGTGGGACACCCCAAAATGTCAGAGCCTCTGTAATTGCATGGGATATGCAACCCACATCCATCTCATCCAAACCAAAGCAAGATTCAAAACTGTTGTCCTCTGTACCCTCTCTGACACACATTCACTAAAGCCGTAATGATCGCTAATGGTTTATTAAGATGAGCAAGAAAGACAATGTTCCTATGTAGCACAGCATTGGCATTCACCAAGGGAAATTAACATAGTCCATTGGAGTGTTTACCCTCCAATCCACTGCTGTGACTATTACCTTATCTAAAACAGCCATCTCCCTCCAATCCCCTGCTGATTTGACATTTATTGGCGCCTCCTCCGTACGCAAAACCCTTTGGAGTCAAGCTGATTGTTGTCCCCGATGTGGCCCAGAGCCACAGTGGATTGCTGGAGGGGAAACAAGGACCTTATTTAACATTTCAGCCCCCTACTGCTTCCTTCTCAATTTCTGTCACTTCCTGATTTCAGCCCCATACTGCTCCCATCTCAAATACTGTCACTTCCTGATTTCAGCCCCCTAATACTACCATCTCAATTACTGTCACTTCCTGATTTCACTCCCCTACTGTTTCCATCTCAATTACTGTCACCTCCTGATTTCCATCTTCCATCTCAATTACTGTCACTTCCTGATTTCACTCCCCTACTGCTTCCATCTCCATCTCACTCCCCTACTGTTTCCATCTCAATTACTGTCACCTCCTGATTTCACTCCCCTACTGCTTCCATCTCAATTACTGTCACTTCCTGATTTCACTCCCCTACTGCTTCCATCTCAATTACTGTCACTTCCTGATTTCACTCACCTACTGCTTCCATCTCAATTACTGTCACCTCCTGATTTCACTCCCCTACTGCTTCCATCTCAATTACTGTCACTTTCTGAGTTCAGCCCTCTACTGCTTCCATCTCAATTACTGTCACTTTCTGAGTTCAGCCCTCTACTGCTCTACTCCCAAAATCCTCAGGAGTACCAGAAGTCATAGTTAGAATGTTACCAGAATTTTTCCACCCCACCAGTCTGTGTATTACAGTAAAACCCTGATCCGACTCCATCCTTCTCTTTCCTCTATACTGGTACAAAAAGCAAGCAAAAAACACCCTGTAGAGAAAGTCATTTAGCATTCTAAGGAATGACACAGAGGTTGACGAATTTATGGCCAGGTTCATAGTGACCATGGAGCCGGCAGCTGTGCTCACTGTCAACGCAGGAGACACCGGTACACATGGTCAAAGGCCACCCTTGTACAGAGCACAGCCCAGCTGAGGCTCATAAAGAAACAGGCGCCTTTGTACGGGATCCTCAGGTTTTTTAAAAACTTATCAGCAGAAACAGTAACAATCGTATGGAAAGGAGAGTAGATTAAATTAGATGAGTTTATTAGTCACATGCACGTGGGGCAGATAGCATAAGAATTTCACTGTATCCTGCTATGACATCTACAAGGGGAGCAGAGATTGAAGAGGAGAGTAGAGATTGAAGAGGAGAGTAGAGATTGAAGAGGAGAGTAGAGATTGAAAAGGAGAGTAGAGATTGAAAAGGAAAGTAGAGATTTGAGCTGTTATGCTACACCTTTATTCAGTGCTAGTGTTACAGACAGGTTCCATGCTATATATATATATTTCCTTATAAAAGAAACAAAGAAATATCAAAGACAAAAAGGGAAACAAGCTCTGCCTGTAACTGGGTCCTCCGAACACCCGCGTGTGAGACAGGTGTGATTTGGGAGTGCACAGATTCCCTTGACACGAGCTTCTGCTCAAATGAGGCTGACAGCAGGCACAGCAGTAGAGAACAAGAGGCTCCATGTGAAGACAATGAATGAGGAAATACATCACCCAACAACTGCACTCAACGCTTTTTTTTCTCCCAATAATTACAGAGGCAAAGTCAGGACCAAACCCCATGATGGAAATGTCCCCCTCCCAGGCAAGAGGTCAACTCTGTACCCTTTCCTCCCTCTCGGTTGTCTGCGTTCATTGGCAGGCTCTGATGGGTGATGATGAAGCATCTCTCTCTCTCTCTCACACAGACCATTGCTCTCTCCTTGAAGTACCCTGGCATCAGATGCTACTGGACCTATAAAGAGCATTACCCTCTTTATGAAAGAACGTCACAGGGAGGAACCAAGGGCAGTGGTTCAGAGGACCAGAATCAAGGAAAAAGCACCGGAAATTGAGTAGGACTGGCCTTTTAGAAAGCACACAGACCCACAGCAACCCTCCATACATCATCCTGGAAGTCATTTATCAACAACATAAACAGCATGAAGGGACTTGATGATACCACAGTTAGCTAATGGGTCCCTAATTGGAAAACCAACTGACTGTAATAAAAAGACAAGACATTTACTGTAGGGGTAAATACAATAGGAACGTTCCTAATGTGTCTATAGTCTGATAATTAACATGGTCAGTATAATTAACATGGTCAGTATAATTAACATGGTCAATATGATTAACATGGTCAGTATAATTAACATGGTCAGTATAATTAACATGGTCAGTATAATTAACATGGTCACTATGATTAACATGGTCACTATGATTAACATGGTCACTATGATTAACATGGTCACTATGATTAACATGGTCAGTATAATTAACATGGTCAGTATACATTTACATGAAACGTATAATGAACATAGTCACAGTGCCCATTGTAGCTTTAATGACCTACATGACCAAAAGGGAGAACGGAAAGTGCAGATGTGATTTGAAGCTAAAATTTCAGCAGATGTTCATTGAACAAAACAATGTGAAATGTGAATTCATGATATGCTCTGAATAACTGTAGGGTTGAAGAAAATCAGGCTGTATGAAGCCCTCCACCAGCCTGGGCAAGATTCTCATGAAGACAGTCAGACGTCTAGACCAGAGAGACAGTGTTATAGGTTTGTGCCCGAGTCGTTTAGAGAGGTATGACCAAACAGTCTCCAGCACCAACTGGCAAACTCTCCACACAACACCTCCCTACAATATGAGTGAGGTCAGCCCACGACAAAGAAAGAGTTCACTGGTGTCTTACAATCTACCAAACTGACCACATGCAGTCCCTTCAGATCAGTGTTGCTGGTATAACTCCACTGTGGATGTCCACTCACATTACATAATATCCTGGTTGCACTGTATGGTTAGTCATTAGATGACTCATCATACAAAAGCTCTGAGATGGTGAACTCTAGAGAAATCCATAAAGAGTCCTAGAGAAATCCATAAAGAGTCCTAGAGCATGTATAAAGAATCCTAGAGCATGTATAAAGAATCCTAGAGCATGTATAAAGAATCCTAGAGCATGTATAAAGAATCCTAGAGCATGTATAAAGAATCCTAGAGCATGTATAAAGAATCCTATAAAATGTATAAAGAATCCTAGAGCATGTATAAAGAATCCTAGAGCATGTATAAAGAATCCTAGAGCATGTATAAAGAATCCTAGAGCATGTATAAAGAATCCTAGAGAATGCATAAAGAATCCTAGAGAATGTATAAAGAATCCTAGAGAATGTATAAAGAATCCTAGAGAATGTATAAAGAATCCTGGAGAATGTTTAAAGAATCCTAGAGAATGTATAAAGAATCCTAGAGAATGTATAAAGAATCCTGGAGAATGTTTAAAGAATCCTAGAGAATGTTTAAAGAATCCTAGAGAATGTTTAAAGAATCCTAGAGAATGTATAAAGAATCCTAGAGAATGTATAAAGAATCCTAGAGAATGTATAAAGAATCTTAGAGAATGTATAAAGAATCCTAGAGAATGTATAAAGAATCCTAGAGAATGTATAAAGAATCCTGGAGAATGTTTAAAGAATCCTAGAGAATGTATAAAGAATCCTAGAGAATGTATAAAGAATCCTAGAGAATGTATAAAGAATCCTAGAGAACTCAAAGTCTTCTGAAATACACCAGCTACAGTCCATAGAATCGTGTAAAGTACAGACTTGATAAAAAAATCCACAATAACCTTGCGTTTTCAGATAATAATTTGTTGAGATGGTTACATTGTAACTATAGATCCGTCCACTAGACAACCTCGTGTGCTTCTCCATCACTGCCTCAAGAGGACAATGTCAAAAGCAGAAGACTGATTTCCCAGAAGAGACATTGACCGAGAGTGATCAACGATGATTCATGTTGACTAAGTGCAAAGTAATGCCCTCCCAAATGGACACCAGGTTAGTAATCTGCAGTCTCTTTTCATGGTCAATCAGGGCCTGTATTCACAAAGCTTCTACGAGTAGAAGTCCTGGCCTGGGAACACTATTCATTTTTAAATCATAATGAATAGGATTACAATGGACAGGGTAAGACCTGATCCTAGATCAGTAATCCTACTTGGAGAGGCTTTATGAATAAAGGTCCTGCTCTAATTTACAGACAGATACCATTGTAGCAAACATCCAGTAATATACAAGTATTGATTTGGCTCTCTTCCCTGTCAAAAGTATTACTTAATAATAGGTGAGTTCATAATTAAGTGGCGTTTTGTGTCCTGCTACAAGAATTGAAATCCATATATCTGGTCCCTTGAAATACGATACAGCATTAGGTACTTATTTTTGTCCATAATATCAAGATGAAAAAGATACAGCTAAAAAGAAAATGGTCATTGCTGTGAAGCAATCGTCCTCGCTGTGAAGCAATCTTCCACGCTGTGAAGCAATCTTCCACGCTGTGAAGCAATCGTCCTCGCTGTGAAGCAATCGTCCTCGCTGTGAAGCAATCTTCCACGCTGTGAAGCAATCTTCCACGCTGTGAAGCAATCTTCCACGCTGTGAAGCAATCTTCCACACTGTGAAGCAATCATCCTCGCTGTGAAGCAATCTTCCTCGCTGTGAAGCAATCATCCTCGCTGTGAAGCAATCTTCCACGCTGTGAAGCAATCTTCCACGCTGTGAAGCAATCATCCTCGCTGTGAAGCAATCTTCCACACTGTGAAGCAATCATCCTCGCTGTGAAGCAATCTTCCGCGCTGTGAAGCAATCATCCTCGCTGTGAAGCAATCTTCCTCGCTGTGAAGCAATCTTCCACACTGTGAAGCAATCTTCCTCGCTGTGAAGCAATCTTCCACACTGTGAAGCAATCTTCCTCGCTGTGAAGCAATCTTCCACACTGTGAAGCAATCATCCTCGCTGTGAAGCAATCTTCCTCGCTGTGAAGCAATCATCCTCGCTGTGAAGCAATCTTCCTCGCTGTGAAGCAATCTTCCACACTGTGAAGCAATCTTCCTCGCTGTGAAGCAATCTTCCACACTGTGAAGCAATCTTCCTCGCTGTGAAGCAATCATCCTCGCTGTGAAGCAATCTTCCTCGCTGTGAAGCAATCTTCCACACTGTGAAGCAATCTTCCTCGCTGTGAAGCAATCTTCCACACTGTGAAGCAATCTTCCTCGCTGTGAAGCAATCTTCCACACTGTGAAGATTGCACAGTGAGCCTCAAGAGATGTTGCACAATGTACCATCCATTAATCAGTTGATACGCCATGTTTACAATAGGCTATTCTGCAGGCATGCTAAAATACTTGTATACGCTCCTGGTGCAAACTCCTAACACCACCTACTCACGTTGGGGCCAACAGACACACACACACACACACACGGACACACGCGCACACACACGGACAAACGTACACACACACACAAACACACGGACAAACGTACACACACACACAAACACACGGACAAACGTACACACACACACACACACACGTTTCCCCTTCCCAATGTCACAGCACTGTGGGATATCTAAGTGAATGCAGACTGGGGACTGTAACGACTGCACTCTGCACCTGCCATGACAACAAACTGGGCTCTTTTATGTGCAGGGAGAGCAGTCAGCACAATGGGATGTTTTACAAAGAAATAAAGAGAAATAAAGAGAGAGAAATAAAGAGAAATAAAGAGAGAGAAATAAAGAGAGAGAAATAAAGAGAGAGAAATAAAGAGAGAGAAATAAAGAGAGAGAAATAAAGAGAGAGAATAAAGAGAGAGAAATAAAGAGAGAGAAATAAAGAGAGAGAAAAAAGAGAGAGAAATAAAGAGAGAGAAATAAAGAGAGAGAAATAAAGAGAGAGAAATAAAGAGAGAGAAATAAAGAGAGAGAGAGAGAAATAAAGAGAGAGAGAAAGAAATAAAGAGAGAGAGAAGAGAAATAAAGAAGAGAGAGAGAAATAAAGAGAGAAATAAAGAGAGAGAAATAAAGAGAGAGAGAGAGAGAAAATAAAGAGAGAGAAATAAAGAGAGAGAGAAGAGAAATAAAGAGAGAGAAATAAAGAGAGAGAGAGAGAGAAATAAAGAGAGAGAAATAAAGAGAGAGAGAGAGAGAAATAAAGAGAGAGAAGAGAAATAAAGAGAGAGAGAGAGAAAATAAAGAGAGAGAAAAAGAGAGAGAGAAATAAAGAGAGAGAAATAAAGAGAGAGAGAGAGAGAAATAAAGAAGAGAGAGAGAGAAATAAAGAGAGAGAGAGAGAGAAATAAAGAGAGAGAAATAAAGAGAGAGAGAAAAAATAAAGAGAGAGAGAGAAAAATAAAGAGAGAGAGAGAAGAAATAAAGAGAGAGAGAGAGAAATAAAGAGAGAGAAATAAAGAGAGAGATAATAAAGAGAGAGAGAAGAGGTAAAGAGAGAGAGAGAGAGAATAAAGAGAGAAATAAAGAGAAAGAGAGAGAATAAAAGAGAGAAGAGAATAAAGAGAGAAGAGAGAAAATAAAGAGAGAGAAATAAAGAGAGAGAAATAAAGAGAGAGAGAGAAATAAAGAGAGAGAAATAAAGAGAGAGAAATAAAGAGAGAGAAATAAAGAGAAATAAAGAGAGAGAAATAAAGAGAAATAAAGAGAGAGAAATAAAGAGAAATAAAGAGAGAGAAATAAAGAGAAATAAAGAGAGAGAAATAAAGAGAAATAAAGAGAGAGAAATAAAGAGAAATAAAGAGAGAGAAATAAAGAGAGAGAGAGAGAGTGTTTGTGTGTAACACAGTACTAATCACAGGCATAATCCTGCTCTGTTTTATTAATCAATCCTTCTAAGTTCCACCTGGTGACCTCATAATATACTAAAATATTGAACACGACCATGTCTTGTCTATTAGCCAGCCTGTGTGAGTCCAACCATGCTAATACACAGATAATAACACTGTGGGACAATGGGGTCTGGCTGGGCACGGCTGGGAGAATGTCTCAGACTTCATGGAAAGCTAAGTGATTTAATCCAATGTAGAATGGAACTGCTGTACTACATGGACAGCTAGGGACAAGTAGACTAACTGTGTGGGTACACATACTAGTCTGTGATAGGCTATTACAGCGTAAGCAGTAGTGATATAATGACATATATTCAAAGGTAAACCCTTATACCTTGATGAAGACAGCTTGTCTGTTGAAACGTTGGTCATCAGGTTATTACATTATAGCATCTGAGCTCCTAGAGTGTGAGGGTCTCCTTTTCTGTTTCAAGTGTTCTACTCCGCTAGCCAGCACCTCTAATAAACAGGTGTTCTACTCCGCTAGCCAGCACCTCTCCTAAACAGGTGTGCGTTTCTTTCACCTCCAATTGTTTTTTTGCATGGCATAGAAAATGAGACTCAAGTATTCGGTTTGGACCTTGAGCCTACATTTACACACAAATTACCTCTGACTGTCTTCATAGGAACTGAACCAACACAATACATTTTGCCTTGATAATTAATCAATGTGAGTATCAAAATCATCCAGTGTTGATGGGGAGAGGGAAGGGGTGAGCTGATGGAAAGCATTCATTATCGTCCAGATCTCCTCAGACTGCCACCGTGCATCACTTTATTGTCCAGCCATAACACCAAGGATGGAAAGAGTTGCCTAAACTTACGTTTTTCACCAAATATCCTCACTGTCTATCGGTAACGACGTTGTCCTCTGGAGATGTGTCAGGGTAACGACGTTGTCCTCTGGAGATGTGTCAGGGTAACGACGTTGTCCTCTGGAGATGTGTCAGGGTAACGACGTTGTCCTCTGGAGATGTGTCAGGATAACGACGTTGTCCTCTGGAGATGTGTCAGGGTAACGACGTTGTCCTCTGGAGATGTGTCAGGGTAACGACGTTGTCCTCTGGAGATGTGTCAGGGTAACGACGTTGTCCTCTGGAGATGTGTCAGGGTAACGACGTTGTCCTCTGGAGATGTGTCAGGGTAACGACGTTGTCCTCTGGAGATGTGTCAGGGTAACGACGTTGTCCTCTGGAGATGTGTCAGGGTAACGACGTTGTCCTCTGGAGATGTGTCAGGGTAACGACGTTGTCCTCTGGAGATGTGTCAGGGTAACGACGTTGTCCTCTGGAGATGTGTCAGGGTAACAACGTTGTCCTCTGGAGATGTGTCAGGGTAACGACGTTGTCCTCTGGTGATGTGTCAGGGTAACGACGTTGTCCTCTGGAGATGTGTCAGGGTAACAACGTTGTCCTCTCGAGATGTGTCAGGGTAACGACGTTGTCCTCTGGAGATGTGTCAGGGTAACGACGTTGTCCTCTGGAGATGTGTCAGGGTAACAACGTTGTCCTCTCGAGATGTGTTAGGGTAACAACGTTGTCCTCTCGAGATGTGTCACGGACTGGCAGTTCATTTATTTTCTGAACTGTCATAATGAATGCTGTTTACAGAGGCCTTGGGGTGACCAGGGTGCAAAGTGCGCAGTAGCATATTAATCAGACATCAAGCAAAGACCACTGAGTGGGTATCAACAGTGAAAATGTCTTACTGATCTGAAAAGAGATGATGACGAGACAACCATACAGCCTATATGACTGCTGTTGTGTGCCTACGAGGGATGGGCATCAGGTGTCAATAGCATTAGATCAAGAAAGTGGTATAGGCTATGCAAATTGAACTGCGGCAGGTAATGTTGACATGCAGAGGTCGACACCAGATGTAGGCTACCCCAGGGCCGGCTCCAGGCGGTCCTTGACCCCAAGTATTAGTATTATTTTATTTTTAACTCAGTCGGTGTCTCAACATGCTTTTGAGAATAGTAGAATACCGAGTTACTGACCGGGCATGACGGTTACGTGCCCAGCAGCCCAGACCTCCAGGGGGCCCCCACTGATTTTATTAGCCACTCTCACTTAAATATCAATGGCATAATTCATGGCAAAATGTGTAGAATTTCACGGTGGCATTTCTTGTCATGAATCTAAAGGCAACTCTGCAGACTGGTCATTAACTGGCACAGCCACAAAGTCATAACATCTAATTTTAAACCTTAACCACACATGCCAATCCTAATGCCTAACTCTAACCTTAAATTTAGACCAAAAATATATTTTTTGTGTTCATAAATTATTAAGATTTAGCCAATTTGGACTTTGCAGCTGGCAGAAATCGCTCAGTTCTGCCTACAAGGCAAAATTCACAATAATAAATATCAACCTGCTTGGATTTCAGGAAATATGATTTATATCTGCAAAAATGTCTCTCCACCTGATAGCAAAATGTGTAGAGTTGCAACCAAATATTGCATAGGGCCCCAAAAAGGCTAGATTGATGCTATTATACACATTTTGCCATTGAGACATTTTTGCGGTTTCTGCTAGATTGGCCGGCTGCAAAGTCCAAATTGGCTAAATCTAAAAGAATTGGGCTACCCCCTAAGTATCATGTTCAGGGTCCACTCTAAATCAATACTGCTTATACTAACACATGCAGCAAACACAGTATTGTCCAAATCACTTCTAAGAACTTGATTCATCAATATATTGTCTCAGGTGCAATGTATTGTCTCAGCTTGATTCGAGACATAAAACCTTCCCAAATAGAGCCCTAAAACCGTTTTCAACATTGTACTATAAGAAACCCTGAAGATTACAATGGGTTTCAAATAATCAATCCAATGGTTTGCCAATTAATGATGTATCTGCGTGCTGTGTTTGGTGCCGACCCACTGGGCACAGACGTCAATTTAACTTCCATTCCACGTTGGTTCCACCTAATTTCTTTGAAATGACGTGAAAACAACGTTGATTCAACCAGTGTGTGCCAATGTGGAACGCGCAACAGTTAAATCCCAGCCCACTAAAGCCTACAGTCTATTGGCTGAGGGAAGGCTTGTCTATCCGTTTAGGTAAAGGTCTATCAAAAAGGGTGTTGTGAGGTTTTAAATCAAGACGTCGTTTTGTTTGGTGTTGTAGGCGTAACACTCGCCCACAATGATGTAACCATTGTGGAAGAGGAATAGTATTGTAGATTAAATAGATGCCAATTTCCATCCCTAGATGTCCCTTTGGGCTATATATTCTCTCCCTCAAACCCGAGGTAATCAGATAGATGAGGAATATGTCTGTAACCTTCTCTGTAGTCTCCTACATTGTAACTAACGCGCCTAACACACGTTTTTTTAAACAGAGGCGCTTGCACCTTCCATCATTTACCATTCTCCTTTTTTAAAACAAATATAGTTTCAGTATAACGATTTACAGAAATCCTATTTTTAATAAAATAGGTGGATGACGAGTTTGAAATGGTTCTACGGTAACCGAGAAAAGATGCATATAGATGCATATGCGTAATCTCCCCTAAACAATACACCGGTAAATAGGCATAGGCAACTCACGTATTCGCTTGAGCATACGGCAAGAATATTTATTGAGCTCTCGCTCAATGCCTGCATTGAACGGGAAGCCTGGCAAGTAAATGCGTCCCCTTAGCTCTAGCCTATTTTTATGCCTTTTTACTGCACAGCCGAATCTTCCCGTACAAGAAGACACCACCCTCCAGAAAAAAAATGTTTTTAAAGTATTAAGACATAATTACTGCATAAGACATCAAAGGATTGTTCCTTACCTCGCGCACACGTGACCATCGTAAAAAATACGAGATTCCAAAATATAACTCCAGTTTTAATCCTCATTTTTTTAGCTTGGAAAAAGTCCTCTGGACCGCATCTAATACATCCTCTCTTGAAAAGCTTTAAGAAGTCCATCGACCTGATTCGATATCCCTCTATGTCATCTGTTATCATGTTATTCTCTTCTCAATCTCCTCCGTTTCTGAGCCGGTAGCAGTGTGTCTTCCGTGGTGGCTGGTGCGCGGTCACAGATCGAAGTGAACGGCGTTGCTGGGATGCCACAGCAACCTTGACGAGGACTCAACCATCTCACCAACAGGGGCAAAACTCTCAGCTCGATTCCTTGCGAGCTGGTAGGTTGTTTAAACTGAAGTTTTTTTATCTAGTGTTTTCTGTCAAAATATCTCACCACATGAGCAGAGATAGTGACATAGCCATCAAATAAAAACAATCATGGACCACAATAGTCAAGTGCATTCCCACGGAAACGAAAATAGAAACGCAACATGTAAAATGCCGGTCCCATGTTTCACGAGCAGAAATAAAAGATCCCTGACATTTTCCATACTGCGCAAAAACATTATTTATCTCAAATGTTGTGCACAACTTTGTTTATGTCCCTGTTAGTGAGCATTTCTCCTTTGTCAATATAATCCATACACCTGACATGTGGCATATTAAGAAACTGATTAAACAGCATGATCATTACACAGGTGCACCTTGTGCTGGGAACAATAAAAGATGCTGTGGAGTATTTCTGTCTGTTATAAAGCCCTTTTGTAGGGGAAAACTCATTCTGATTGGCTTGGCCTGGCCTGGCTCCCAAGTGGGTGGGCCTATGTCCTCCCAGGCCCACCTATTGCAGTGCCCCTGTGAAATCCGTAGATTAGGGCCATATGAATTTATTTAAATTGACTGATTTCCTTATATGAACTGTAATGCAGAAAAATCTTTAACATTGTTGCATGTTGCGTTTATATTTTTGTTCAGTGTAAATACATATATCAGATCTTCAGTGCCGAGTCTAGGCTATGATAGGCTAATCTTTAACCAATCATTTTTATTTTCTTTCACAAAATCCTAAATTGAATGTATAGTTGTTGCCATGTAGACGTACTTTTTGACAACACTTTTCATGAGAAAATGACACCAAACTTAATAATAAGTGAGTTCTGTTTGGTAAAGGAATGATGATTCAAGAAAATATCTCCTTTCCATTGCAATGGTGGCATTCGTTGTTAAATTGCAATGGAATAATTGATGTAACCTATGTATTCTTTAACTAATTGCAGTTATTTAATCGTAATTTCGTGAAATTACCCTGGCATAAGCCATCCTCTCAAATACTGGTGACACCATTCCGATGTAAACCAGCTGCATAATTCTACCGCATTTGAATCAGAAGATGCATCTGCCCGGATTCAAATTCCCTTTTCAACTCTAAAGTTGAGTTATTTCCAGGACTAAGTAGCAGTGTAGAAGGCCACTCCTGCCATCTACAGGCTATGTGCCCCGTCAAATTCTCTCCTCAATGACAACCCTGAATCGCTCTCTCTTTTCGCTCCGTTCTGTCTCTCTCTCGTTCTCCCTCAAACACACACAGACACACACACACGGCCTACGTCTTTTTAAGTTCCGACAATTTGAATATGTGTGTTATCTAGCCACTATGTGTCTGTGTTTTCACACGCTTTACCATATACTGTTCATTACTGGATCTTTAATGTACAAATTATACATAAACAAAAAACAAATGTTGGTGTCTATTTTGCCATTATTGCGCACTATAGGGCTACTGTGTGTGTCTTTTTGAATCGCCCTGTATAATTGCGAAGGGCTCGTGAAGTCAAACGCTCGAAGGCGCGAGGCTCTTGGAACTCTCCAAGGTGCTGAAGTCTGCATTCTACAAATCAGTATTTCGAGCGTTTTGTTTCAAGAGGAGAGACGGAGATCGAGTAAGGCAATCCGCTGTCTTCGTGTCGCAGATAGACGTTGCATTTTAATGAACCCAAAGCCACATGACATACATAGCTTTGGGCTCCCCAGTGGCGCAGCGGTCTAATGCACTGCGCCTCGGTGTTGAGAGGCGTCACTACAGACCCGGTTTCGATTCCATGCTCAATCACAACCGGCTGTGATTGCGAGTCCCGTAGGGTGGCGCACAATTGACTAGCCTAGTTATAAAAACAAAACAGAAGTAGGAGCATCCCAGGTTTCCTCCAGTCTAAGGCTACTTGTGTTGAGATGTATGTTCACATGAATACAACTCTTGCCCCCCCCAAAAATTCATAATGCACATTTTTCAAGGCCCATGCACACAGATCTTGGAAATAAGCATTGTGTTTGTTTTTTGTTTTTTTTTGGGGGGGGGGGGCAGATGGGTCTGGTCATATATGACCAGACCCATCTGCAAGAGACGGATTCACCTGAGAGAGAGGGTGCCATAATAGAATCAAATCCATTACATGAGAGCAGTGGCGATTTTATCATGGAAATCATGGAGGGAAAATTAAACATTGTGGAATACATGACAGCAAAGCCACTACACAAAACAATACATTAATTGCACTATACCACTGCTATACCACTGCTAAACGCAGCTATTTTTTTACCCCCTTTTTCTCCCCAATTTCATGGTATCCAATTGTTAGTAGTTACTATCTTGTCTCATCGCTACAACTATAGGCTCGGGAGAGACGAAGGTCAAAAGCCATGCGTCCTGCGAAACACAACCCAACCAAGCTTCTTAACACAGTGCGATTGCAACCCAGAAGCTAGCCTCACCAATGTGTTGGGGGAAGCACTGTGCACCTGGCCAGTGTGTGCTGTGCCTGGCCCCCCACAGGAGTCACTAGTGTGCAATGAGACAAGGATATCCCTACCAGCCAAACCCTCCCTAACAACTCTAGGAGCCTGGGCTTGAACCGAGAGTCTCTGGTGGCCACTCTGGAGACTCTGGTGGAGTCTCTTAGACCACTGTGCCACCCAGTAGGCCCCTTCCATGGCCAATGTTGAATGTTTATAATTTTAAACTAGGAAAAGAACCCTTAATTTTAGACTTGGGACCACACAGACACTCCACTGAATGTCAGGCTAATGATTGCTATGCAATGCTTGCAGTTAGCCACTGATTCCTTCCAAACCACTCATTGTTGCAAATTCAATTTCCAACTTGTTGTGTAATGTTTATGTCCAATGGCTGCTCAGCACCGATACGTCTAATCTATACTTTCTCTTCATTATTTCTCTTCATATGACAAGGATTAAAAATGATTTGCCAGTAGATTGTTGACTTGATTCATGATGATGGCTACTAGCTAAGATTTTGAAAGTGTGATGTTAACATGATCAGTCCAATCAAAGCTACTGTAGATATAACGTGACTTGACTTCATTTTACCTGCATTTTGCAGCTGCCTAACTCAAGAAAACAAAAAAGAGACCATGTACTGTATGTATGTGGCATTATTAACTCAATTATATATATTTTGACGTTGTTTGTACTGATATGTGACATGTATTTATGCCCCCAAAAAATGTGAGGCTCAAAATGACGGGTCAACACTGCCTGAGAGAGAGGGTGCCATAATATAATGAAATACGTCACCTGAGAGAGAGGGTGCCATAATATAATGAAATACGTCACCTGAGAGAGAGGGTGCCATAATATAATGAAATACGTCACCTGAGAGAGAGGGTGCCATAATATAATGAAATACGTCACCTGAGAGAGAGGGTGCCATAATATAATCAAATACGTCTCCTGAGAGAGAGGGTGCCATAATATAATGAAATACGTCACCTGAGAGAGAGGGTGCCATAATATAATGAAATACGTCACCTGAGAGAGAGGGTGCCATAATATAATGAAATACGTCTCCTGAGAGAGAGGGTGCCATAATATAATCAAATACGTCTCCTGAGAGAGAGGGTGCCATAATATAATCAAATACGTCTCCTGAGAGAGAGGGTGCCATAATATAATCAAATACGTCACCTGAGAGAGAGGGTGCCATAATATAATCAAATACGGCCCCTGAGAGTGAGGGTGCCATAATATAATCAAATACGTCTCCTGAGAGAGAGGGTGCCATAATATAATGAAATACGTCACCTGAGAGAGAGGGTGCCATAATATAATCAAATACGTCTCCTGAGAGAGAGGGTGCCATAATATAATCAAATACGTCTCCTGAGAGAGAGGGTGCAAAAATATAATCAAATATATATAATCAAAATCACTTGGTATGAACTTTGAACTCTTTTTCACTAAGGAAGTGATACATCCTAGATGTTGAGTTATCAGTAGCAGCTGTAAATGGGCGTGGCCTAGGAAAGGATGGACAATCTCTTCAGAACGACAGGGTACTACAACGTATCTGTTCTACCACACAACGACAGGGTACTACAATGTATCCGTTCTACCACACGAGGCACGGACTACAACGTATCTGCCCAGAAATATTCTTAATTTACAAGGGTATCTGCTAGGAAACCCAGCCATCCTTGACCAATCTATCGAAGCACAGCTCAGAATTAATATATTTCTTGCATTTTCCTTTTCCGAATGGGCGGTTATTTAAAATGCATAAGATTCTGTTTTTACGATAGCATAGCTTTATAAGGTCCAATAGAGACCCAATCATTTTGTTCCTCAGTCTTCCCGCTCTTTCTTTCAACCCCAACTCCCTTTCTTTGTGTAACCAGCCGTCATTTTGGTTTTGTCCGCTAGGGACGTTTTCTTTTATGAAATAATTAGTAATCAATGTATGATCCATCCTGTCTACATGTAATTCTGTGTGATTATCTAGGTATTTAGTAAATAAATAATTCAATCAAATGTTGTATTGCTGAATAAACTTCTTAGCCAGGGTTCATGAAGATAACCAATAATTTTACGACCTTCAGATGAGACTGAATAAGGTGCTGATTAAGAATTGACTGCTATTGATTTAAAAGATGACCAGGTCTTTAAGAGTTTATTCGGAAGACAACAGCTCTATAAACGTTATTCCGTGGTGCTCCAACTTCCTAGTTAATTACATTTACATGATTAGTTTAATCAGGTAATATTAATAACAGAGAATTGATTTGATAAGAGCATGTCATATATAATTTAATCCATAGTAAAGACACAACATCATGACACACCGTGTGAGGAATCTAAAATAGGATGACGCTTTCATTTTGATTCAGCCTATATAAAATTGAAAATCAGATTACACAATACACCCAGTTTATTAGACACATTATTGGAGTTGTAGACTGGAATTGGTGAGCTGTGTGTGTGTCTGTTTTGGAGGCTGCCTCCGTGTTGTTCTCTGACGTAGCCAGTGGGTAGAGTTAGCTCAGCTTAATACATTTCTAGTACTAGGACACGATCCAGCTACTTATATAAATTTGAGAAATAGAGCGTTTGGCCAAACATAGTGCTATATCTGCCTCCCGTGTTTCAGAACCAGGTAGACTCGGTCATTATTAATTTCTCGAGCTAGGACACAGGTCCAGCCGACTGAAATTTGAGAAGATATTAGCTTGACCAGCGATAATTATCTCTGTCCCTCACATTCTCAGTATCATGAGTAGACCAACGGTGTATGTCTTTGTTTACCGCGCTTTCCGGCAAAACATTGCATAAAACAGTTCCCTGGCTGAAGGGAACCCCATTGTGTGCTTGGAAGTGTGACTTTGGTACAAATAGGATTAGCTAAGCACTAGATGCTAAAGCTAACAAAGGGAAAGCAGACATTTTGTTTTTCCTGTGTTGCGTTGAAATTCCTCAGCCTTGCGTGACGGAAGTCCCACCTTTGTACTTCCGTTTGATTTCAGCGTGTGCTATCAGTGACCTCTGGTGAAGAATAAACATTTGGTTGTGCAAAGCTCAGTACAAACTACCCAGTACTGAAGGGAGTTCCGTCTTCAGCAGGAATCCCATGTGGCTTCGGCCTTAGGGAGAAGTGAACCTAGTGGTGAATGTACCCTAACATTTGAACTACTATTTACACTTTTGATAATCCAGACAATCTCCATTGATTGGATATCATCGTCTCATTCAATTTAATAAGTTAAATTGTCCAACATACCTTAAGGTTCTTCCAATCAAATGAGACACTTTTAAACTTCCCATATTAACCTAGATAAACCAACTTCTCAGGTTAAATCAAGTTTAATTCCCAGATAGCCTATCCAGGTATGATTAATCATTATCACTGATTAATTAATCAAATCTTCTTTTGCAAATTCATACATGTCCAACTCCCACATTACTGGTACAGTACTGATGGATCGTTAACATCTATAAATAGATTTTATATTTTATCTTTGCAGCTTCAAAATAATTCCAAACCCAAACTTTAAAAAAAAAATAGGAACATTTTTCCTCTAAATTTTTCAAATAATGTGCAAGCTTTCAGAGGGGGTGGTCACCACTCCCCTGCTAATTAGTGAACCTCCACCCATAAAAGGATTGATCTCTGTTCAGAGGGGGTGGGCACCACTCCTCTGCTTATTAGTGAACCTCCACCCATAAAAGGATTGATCTCTGGCCTCAGCAGCAAAACCAACCCTAATTATGCCCTTAGCGAAAAAACTGCCAAAATTGCGAACAACGCTCTCCAAAATCAACCAATCGAACACAGGTTTTATAACGGTTCTCTCCACTTTAACCCTTATGTATCTCCATCAAAGATTGGCATCGGTCCAATACCACAGTGCACAGCTGAAGCACGTGTGCAAGACATGGCTGTCATGAGGGGACAGGTGGAGAGAACCGAGCAACTATTGACAAAAGCAGGAAAGCATGTCATATATCATTTCATCTATAGTAAAGACACGCCACCAGCAAGATGTTTATAGTATAGGGTCATGTTTATGCTGCTATGTTTATTGCCTTGTTTATAGCTGTGTTATAATAGTGTAATTCTATTGCTACTCGTTCATGCGTATATATATTATAATACTTTACTCATTCTGTTAACATGTGTGCATGTCTTTGCCTTATAGAACCACATCAAGTAGGATTCCGGATACCATTGTAAATACCTGAAGTGTGTGCCTGATGTCTGGTGGTGATCCTGAATGGAGAAGCATCCATCTTGTCTTTACCAGACAACCTTCAGGGGGCTCAGAAGCCAACCACTCAGACGAGATCCAGCTGGCAGTTTTTACAATAGTTAACACGCTATGACAGGCCTGCATGTTATTTTTACAATAGTTAACACGCTATGACAGGCCTGCATGTTATTTTTACAATAGTTAACACGCTATGACAGGCCTGCATGTTGTTTTTACAACTGTTAACACACTACGAAAGGCCTGCATGTTATTTTTACAATAGTTAACACGCTATGACAGGCCTGCATGTTGTTTTTACAACCGTTAACACACTACGACAGGCCTGCATTGTCACATCCTGACCATAGAAAGCTTTTATTTTCTATGGTAGAGTAGGTCAGGGTGTGACTGGGAGATTGTTCTAGTTTATATTTTCTATGTGGGGTTCTAGGATTATTTTCTATGTTGGTGATTTGTATGATTCCCAATTAGAGGCAGCTGGTTATCGTTGTCGTTGGGGATCATACTTAAGTAGCATTTTTTCCACCTGTGGGTTATGGGATATTGTTTATGTTTTGAGTTAGTGTTGTAGTCATGGTTCGTTGTTTGTTAGTTTATTGTTTATTGTTTTGTCTTTGCTAAAGTTTCACTTCTTTAATAAATTATGTGGAATTCAACGTACGCTGCACCTTGGTCCGACATTCATTATTACGAACATCGTGACAGGCATGTTATTTTTTACAACAGTTAACACACTACGACAGGCCTACATGTTGTTTTTACAACAGTTAACACACTACGACAGGCCTACATGTTGTTTTTACAACAGTTAACACACTACGACAGGCCTACATGTTGTTTTTACAACAGTTAACACACTACGACAGGCCTACATGTTGTTTTTACAACAGTTAACACACTACGACAGGCCTGCATATTGCTCATAACAGGTCTATCTGCTGCTGCTGCAAAACTCTCCTCCCTCCCAACCGCTCACCCTTCCTCCATGTCCAAACCAAGTAATTCAAATTCCTCATCAGCCCCATGTCCGCAGATTAATGCTGTGGTCCCATGCCCCCTGAACAATGAAAAGGGCAACAAAATAAAATCCAGCCATGAGCATAATGACCTTTCAGCATGGCGACTCCCTTCGTCACTGAGCATAGCAAAGCAGAGTCAGTGTCAAGCAGAGCACAGGGGAACAATCAGCAGAGGATGAATCACTTCTTTTTATCAGGAACATTCATGTGTTGAAAATTCCATATTGTTTGCATAGTCAATTTACGCACAGCTCTGAAACACACACTTACCCCACCAGACATGGGGTCTTTTCATAGTGCCCAAATCCAGAACAAATTCTAGACAGAGTTTTATATTTTACAGAGCCATTATTCAATGGAACTCCCTTCCATCTCATATTGCTCAAATGAACAGTAAGCCTGGTTTAAAAAAAACAAATACAGGAACCCCTGACTGCACAACACCTCTCCCCTATTTGACCTAGATAGTTTGTGTGTGTGTATTGATATGTAGTCTACGTGCCGTTTTTAAATGTATGTAGTCCTGTCCTTGAGCTGTTATTATCTATTAATGTTATGTGTTATGTCATGTTTGATGTTCTGTGTGGACCCCAGGAAGAGTAGGTGCTGCTTTTACAACAGCTAATGGGGATCCTAATGAAATACCAAAAAAACAAATCTCGACTACACCTCATTAAACTCCCATTCCTCCTCACTGAGGGTTGGGGTACAGAACTGCGACCTCCACACCCCTCCAAGTCCCTGGCTTAGAGCTTTCTCATTGGCTAAACTGGGCTGATAATTCAAATATATTATTCATATTAACGGATCCCATAATTTAATAATAATTTGTTTAATATTAAGGCACTTGAATGTTCACATATTCAAGAAGGCATTTCTGAAGAAAAAATAAAATAAAAAGTATTTGCACTACTGGGTAGTAGGAACCAACTGGGTAGTAGGAACCAACTGGGTAGTAGGAACCAACTGGGTAGTAGGAACCAACTGGGTAGTAGGAACCAACGTCAAACGCCTCAGATCGTGTAACCGGTCACATTTCATATTTTTTCCCTCACAACTTTTAACCTAAATCAAATCGTTATTTGTCACATACACATGGTTAGCAGATGTTAATGCGAGTGTAGTGAAATGCTTGTGCTTCTAGTCCCGACCATGCAGTAATATCTAACAAGTAATCTAACCTAACAATTTCACAACAACTACCTTATACACAAAAGTGTAAAGGAATGAATTAGAATATGTACAGCACGTACAAATATACTGTATGAATGAGTGATGGCCGAACGGCATAGGCAAGATGCAGTAGATGGTATAGAGTACAGTATATGCACATGAGATGAGTAATGTAGGGTATGTAAACATTATATAAAGTGGCATTGTTTAAAAACGGGATCGATTTGACAACATCCCGTGTGGCAGAGCGCCAAATTCAAAAGCAAATTCTATACAGCCATTTTCCAGCCAAGGAGAGGGCTCACAAAAGTCAGAAATAGCGATTAAATTAATCACTAACCTTTGATGATCTTCATCTGGTGACACTCCCAGGACTCCGTGTTACACAATAAATGTTTGTTTTGTTCAATAAAGTCCCTCTTTATGTCCAAAAACCTCAGTTTAAATTGGTGACTTATGTTCAGTAATGCATTGTCTCAAATAACATCCGTTGAAATTGCAGAGAGCTAAATCAAATTACAGAAATACTCATCATAAACATTGATGAAAGATACAAGTGTTATACATATGATTAAAGATACACTTCTTGTTAATCCAGCCGCTGATCAGATTTCAAAAAGGCTTTACGGCGAAAGTAAACCATGCTATTATCTGAGGATAGCACCCCATCAAACAAAGACAGACAATCATAATTCAACCCGCCAGGCATGACACGAAACTCAGAAATAAAGATATGTTTCATGCCTTACCTTTGACAAGCTTCTTCTGTTGGCACTCCAATATGTCCCATAAACATCACAAATGGTCCTTTTGTTCGGTTAATTCTGTCGTATATCCAAACTTTCTATTTATTTGGTGCGTTTGATCCAGAAAAACACTGGTTCCAACTCTCGCCACATGACTACAAAATATCTCATAAGTTACCTGTAATCTTTGTCCAAACATTTCAAACAACTTTCCTAATACAACTTTAGGTATTTTTTAACGTAAATAATTTATACAATTTAATACGGGATAACTGTGCTCAATACAGGGGAAAACAAAGTGTAGCAAGCTTTCAGGTCGTGCGCCTCTATCAAACAGTAAACTTCACTTGACCCTCTTAATGGACAGCCTTACTTCATCATTACCCAAAAGAAAAACATCAACCAATTTCTAAAGACTGTTGACATCCAGTGGAAGTGATTGGAACTGCAAGCAACTGCCTTAGAATTCTAGATTCCCAATGAATATTAACTGAAAAGAGAGTGACCTCAAAACATTTTTTTCCTGGATGGTTTGACCTCGGGGGTTTTAACCTGCCAAATAAGTTCTGTTATACTCATAGACATCATTCAAACAGTTTTAGAAACTTCAGAGTGTTTTCTTTTATCCAAATCTACTAATAATATGCATATCCTTGCTTCTGGGCCTGAGTAGCAGGCAGTTTACTTTCGGCACGCTTTTCATCGGACGTGAAAATACTGATCCCTAGCATAAGAGGTTAAAGTGGCTAGTGATACATTTATTACATCCATTTTTCCATTATTAAAGTGGCTAGAGTTGAGTCAGTATGTTGGCAGCAGCCACTCAATGTTAGTGATGGCTGTTTAACAGTCTGATGGCCTTGAGATAGAAGCTGATTTTCAGTCTCTTGGTCCCCGCTTTGATGCACCTGTACTGACCTCGCTTTCTGGATGATAGCGGGGTGAACAGGCAGTGGCTAGGGTGGTTGTTATCCTTGATGATCTTTTTGGCCTTCCTGTGACATCGGGTGGTGTAGGAGTCCTGGAGGGCAGGTAGTTTGCTCCTGGTGATGCGTTGTGCAGACCTCACTACCCTCTGGAGAGCCTTATGGTTATGAGCGGAGCAGCTGCTGTACCAGCCGGTGATACAGCCCGACAGGATGCTCTCGATTGTGCATCTGTAAAAGTTTGTGAGTGTTTTTGGTGACAAGCCAAATTACTTCAGCCTCCTAAGGTTGACGAGGCACTGCTGCGCCTTCTTCACCACGCTGTCTGTGTGGGTGGACCATTTCAGTTTGCCCATGATGTATACGCCGAGGAACTTAAAACCTTCCATCCTCTCCACTACTGTCCTGTCAATGTGGATAGCGGGCTGCTCCCTCTGCTGTTTCCTGAAGTCCACGATCACCCCCTTTGTTTTGTTGACATTGACTGTGAGGTTATTTTCCTGACACCACACTCCGAGGGCCCTCACCTACTCCCTGTAGGCTGTCTCGTCGTTGTTGGTAATCAAGCTTACCACTGTAGTGTCGTCTGCAAACTTGATGATTGAGTTGGAGGCGTGCATGGCCACGCAGTCGTGGGTGAACAGGGAGTACAGGAGAGGGCTGAGAACGCACCCTTGTGGGGACCCAGTGTTGAGGATCAGCGGGGTGGAGATGTTTTCACCTACTCTCACCACCTGGGGGCGGCCCATCAGGAAGTCCAGGACCCAGTCACACAGGGCGGGGTCGAGAGCCAGGGTCTCGAGCTTAATGACGAGTTTGGAGGGTACTATGGTGTTAAATGCTGAGCTGTAATCGATGAACAGCATTCTTACATAGGTATTCCTCTTGTCCAGATGGGTTAGGGCAGTGTGCAGTGTGATTGCATCGTCTGTGGACCTATTGGGGCGTTAAGCAAATTGGAGTGGGTCTAGGGTGTCAGGTAGGGTGGAGGTGATTGGTCCTTGACTAGTCTCTCAAAGCACTTCATAATGACGGAAGTGAGTGCTACAGGGCGATAGTCATTTAGCTCAGTTACCTTAGTTTTCTAAATCCAGTGACATGGTGACATTTATTCTTGATTTCACGTTGAATTCATCTCAGTTGACTCAACCAAATGTCAATCAAATCTATACGTTGAAATGACGTCTGTGCCCAGTGTGAATGGATACAGGTAAGAAATGCATTTCTTGAATACTGGAAAAAATAACTCAAGTGCCTCAAAGGCAGGGAAAAAACGACAACAATTTTACTCTAATGAGTCACAGGGGATGTGTTGTTTGAGACATAAATAGGTTATCTTGCCAAATCTCAGTCTGTTTGGACAGGAGTCCTTGTATGACCATTTGCAAATTGCGTTTGAAAAATCATTGCGACATGTAATCAACTAGGCCAACTAGACAGTAGCAGCATCAAATGCTGCAAAACACTCAAAGTACACATATTTATTGTCAGTATACAAGTATCTTTAGCAACGTGAGAGAGTTTGTACTTTGTAGGTCTATGTAGGGGGAATGGCTTGCTTCATGCCCAGTGTGATGATAGCCATCTCTGGGCTCACCATCACAGAGAAATAGTGACACAGAGAGAGAGAGAGACATAAAAAGAGAGAGGAAGAGAGAGACAGAAAGACAGAAAGAAAGAGAGAGACAGAAAGTGAGAGAGAGAGAGAGAGAGAGAGAGAGAGAGAGAGAGAGAGAATATCCTGGGGGAAAATATAAAAGACAGCAGAGGGATAAGATAAATCATCTTGGTGATGGATATATTACTTCATTCCCTCAGGGCACTAAGGGTTCATAAACCGTGTGCACTGTGCAATGCAGCACGGAGGATGCTGTCGTGTCGTGACGTGACTATCATTAATGTGATGACTGTTATTCATTGAATAATTACATGATATGTTTAATTGTTATTAGATTAAAATAATCATGTAACAATTCATTCATTAGGAATTTGGGGCACCACGGGAAAAGTTTAATGAGTTACCATCTCCCGAATTAACTCAAGAGTATATAGATATGATAACACTCACAGATGATAATTTCCTCATATCAGTCTCATTCTGAACTTCGCAGACTTCGTGTGTCTGCACAAATCCGAGTCTTACTAATAATTTCGTACCAAACAAATTGATTTGATTATTTATTTACTAACAAACTAAATGATAAGACAGGATACATGTAAAGGTTATTGATTGGAAACTTAATATGATGACAACAAGTCCCTGGTGGACTAACACAATATGACACCTGTTACACAAGATGATGAAGAGTTGAAGAGAGAGAGAGAAAGAGAAGCAACACTTGGATACATTTGGGAACTACACTCACAATAACCTTAATACCTTGCCCCGAACTGCCACTCTTATGGGTAAGAAGTAATGAATTTAAGTGTTGAAGGTCTTCGTCGGGAATCTCTGTTGGGCCCAGGCCTTCATGTGCTTGGTGAGGAGTTTTCGATTGTGCCTTCTGATTTCGGATGGCCTTCTCATTCGTTCTCAGGTTTAAGTCTCTGATTGTCCACAAGAGGTCACAATGTCCTTCTTAGTTGTCTTTTTCCTTGCACTCGTTCTGGAAGAGTGGTCTCCTGACGATGACTAATCAGCCGTGTCGATGATACCAGAGTGGTGATGAAAGCAGATTAGGCAACGATGATTTGAAAAGAATAACCGGATGGTCCTACTCACCTTCTTAACACAGTACTTAGAACAGCTACTCAACGTTAGCATTGGATTGTTAGAGGTTCTTTTGTCCTTTTCACCCTTGTGCTGTGTTCCCAGGTTCATGTCTATTGTAGACCTCACTGTAGTATGTGGTCCTGCTAGTCTACTATGTCAATTCTTAACTCAAACTTTTTATACTCTCGGGTAAAAATGGGCATTTACATCATAATGACACGCTCTCTGGGCTCCATGGGACGTGGATAGTTACGAGGCAAGGTATCATAATTGACTATGATCTCGTTAGAGAACTAAAATCACAATCTTATCATCACTAAAACGGTCTCTTTATCCTTTAAATTTTCTACACATTGTAAAGGATGTAAACCAGAAGTACACAGTGTAAAAGTTCTTCAAGTTACAATGTTTTCATTATAATGTCTTTATAACCATTTTATTGACATCTCTCATCATTCCATCTCTCATCATTCCCAACATTCGAATGTTGAAATATATAGTTTGATGTTGAAGTTTTGGGCAGCAAACTCTTCTGTAACAAAGCGACATTCCATTCACCCAAACTAGACCCCAAAAGGAATCGTCTGCTGCCTACAATTTACAATCGATGTGAGGTGTAGATCTCCAACCATTAAACAAGACCTCATGCATCAAGGGCTATAGATCTCCCACCATTAAACAAGACCTCACGCATCAAGGGCTGTAGATCTCCCACCGTTAAACAAGACCTCATGCATCAAGGGCTATAGATCGCCCACCATTAAACAAGACCTTGAAGCACAGCAAAGAGCTGCTGGTAAAACGCACAAAATTGCTGTTTTTCATGAATGCTTACGAGCCTGCTGGTGCCTACCACCGCTCGGTCAGACTGCTCTATCAAATCATAGACTTAATTATAACATAATAGCACACAGAAATACGAGCCTTAGGTCATTAATATGGTCGAATCTGGAAACTATCATCAAAAACAAGACGTTTATTCTTTCAGTGAAATACGGAACCGTATTTTATCTAACTGGTTGCAATGAAACTGCCTATTTCTCAGGCCCAGAATCTATAATATTCATATAATTGTCAGATTAGGATAGAAAACTCTAAAGTTTCCAAAACTGTCAAAATATTGTCTGTGAGTATGACAGAACTGGTATTGCAAGCGAAAAGCTGAGGAAAATCCAACCAGGAAGTGCTGTTTTTCCTGAAAACCTCTGTTCCATTGCATGCCTTCCCTCCATTTAAAGGGATATCAACCAGATTCCCTTTCCTATGCTTTCCACATGGTCTGAATAGTCTTTAGACATAGTTTCAGGCTTTTATTCTGAAAAATGAGCGAGAATGATCACATCGTGTCATTGGATGGCTGGGTGCCAGCAGCGATTTGCATGCTCAACAGTTTGGAGCAGACATTTTCTCTCTCACTCCTATTGAAAAAGCTACGGTCCGGTTGAAATATTATCGATTATATATTGTAAAAACAACCTGAGGATTGATTGTAAAAAACGTTTGACATGTTTCTACGAACTTTACGGATACTATTTGGAAGCATGTGGATTTCTGAACATGTGGATTTTCTGAACATAACGCGCCAACCAAATGGAGGTATTTTGGATATAAATTATCTATATATATATATATATATATATATATATATTTAATATATATATATATACATATTATCTTTATGGAACATTTATTGTTTAACTGGGAGTCTCGTGAGTGCAGACATCCGAAGATCATCAAAGGTATGCGATTCATTTTATTGCATTTCTGACTTTCGTGAGCAATCTACTTTGCTCCTAGCTGTTTGTAATGTTTTGTCTGCTAAGAGAGATGTCATAAACATAAACACTAGGTATGCTTTTGCCGAAAAGCATATGGTTCCCAATCAGAGACAATGACTAACACCTGCCTCTGATTGAGAACCATATCAGGCTAAACACAGAAACAGACAAACTAGACATCCACCATAGAATGCCCACTCAGATCACACCCTGACCAAACAAAACATATAAACATACAAAGCAAACTATGGTCAGGGCGTGACAGTGGTGCAATGTATTCAGGTGGTTAGAGCGTTGGACTAGTTAACTGTAAGGTTGCAAGATTGTATCCCCGAGCTGACAAGGTAAAAATCTGTCATTCTGCCCCTGAACAAGGCAGTTAACCCACCGTTCCTAGGCCGTCATTGAAAATAAGAATGTGTTCTTAACTGACTTGCCTAGTTAAATAAAGGAAAAATAAAGGTGTAAAATTAAAAAATAAATAATAATAATCTGGCAAATCGGTTTCCAAAAATACCGATTTCCGATTGTTATGTAAACTTGAAATCGGCCCCAATTAATCGGCCATTACGATTAACTTTTTATGGCTGCAGGGGCAGTATTGAGTAGCTTGGATGAAAAGGTGCCCATATCAAACGGCCTGCTCCTTAGTCATAGTTGCTAATATTTGCATATTATTATTGGTATTGGATAGAAAACACTCTGAAGTTTCTAAAACTGTTTGAATGATGTCTGTGAGTATAAGAGAACTCATATGGCAGGCAAAATCCTGAGTTGAAATCAAAACAGGAAGTCAGAAATCTGAGATTGTATGTATTCACCAGAGTCCCCAATGAAATCCCATTGAGATATGAATGATGTTGCACTGCCTAGGGGTTCCACTAGATGTCAACCATCAATAGAAATTATAATGAGGCTTCTATGTTGTTGTAGGAGTGAATGAGAGCAGAATATATCAGCTGTCCATCAAGCAGACATTTTGTGATCCCACTTTTTCCTCATGGTAGTCACTTGCGTTCCATTGCTCACGAAGAGAAGAAAGAATACTCCGGTTGGAACTTTATTGAAGCTATATGTTAAAAACATCCTTATGATTGATTCTGTACTTAGTTTGAAATGTTTCTTCGACCGGTAATATCACTTTTTGAAGCTTTTGTCCGATATAACGCTGACCAGAATTAGCGTTTTGATATATAAACCAAACGCTCTAACAAAAGAAGATATATGGACATAAATGTTACAGGAATTAAATTCCTCTGTTTTAATAACCAATTCAAATGAATCACTCTGTCAATTCATAAGAGGTTGTAAGACCCTTATTGGTATAAAATGGACAGAGACCAGCCTTTGAAATCAACCAGCTACGTTTATTCTCGTGAGTACTGAACATGATACATTTTATCACAGGTTATAAGCTGAAAATGACGTCAGCATTTTCTAAATGTTCCGTCTCTTCTTGACACTGGTAGAAAGGCTATATAGTTCTCAAGCCTTCCCACCTCGCCTAGAGCCAAGGTCAGCCTGTGTAGATATGCATTCTAGCCAGTCTGGCGATATAGTTCATTCATTTCTACCAAGGAACAGACAGTCATTGTTCTAATTCTTGATTATATTTACACACATTATATTCAGTACTAGGATTAAAAAGAAAATTCATACATATATAGTAACATAATAGTATTCTGATTAGTACATATACAGTAACATAATTGTCACGCCCTGGTCGAAGTATTTTGTGTTTATCTTCATTTATTTGGTCAGGCCAGGGTGTGGCATGGGTTTTTGTATGTGGTGTGTATGTATTGGGATTGTAGCTTAGTGGGGTGTTCTAGTTAAGTCTATGGCTGTCTGAAGTGGTTCTCAATCAGAGGCAGGTGTTTATCGTTGTCTCTGATTGGGAACCATATTTAGGCAGCCATATTCTTTGAGTGTTTCATGGGTGATTGTCATTAGTGTCCTTGTTCCTGTCTCTGTGTTAGTTTACACAAGTATAGGCTGTTTCGGTTTTCGTTACGTTCATTACGTTCTTTGTTTTGTAGTGTTTATAATTGATTCGTGTTTTACGTTTGTTTATTAAACATGGATCGAAATCTACACGCTGCATTTTGGTCCGACTCTCCTTCACCACAAGAGAACCGTTACAGAATCACCCACCACAACAGGACCAAGCAGCGTGTCAACAGGCAGGAGCAGCAGGAGAAGCAACAGCGGCAGCAGGAGATACGTAATAAGGAATTCTGGACATGGGAGGAAATCCTCGACGGGAGAGGACCCTGGGCTAAACCAGGGGAGTGTAGCCGCCCAAAGGAGCAGCAGGAGAGGAGGCAACAGGAGCAGCTCAAAGAGGAGTACAGTATGGACTATACTTCTTGGGAGGAGATAGACAGGTGGGCGGTCGACCCAGGGAGAGTGCCGGAGCCCGCCTGGGATTCGATGGAGCAGTGCGCGGAAGGTTATCGGAGAATGAGGTTGGCGAAGCAAGCACGGCGGCGCGGAAGGAAGCCCGAGAGTCAGCCCCAAAAATTTATTGGGGGGGGGGCTCACAGGGAGTATGGCTACGCCAGGTAGGAGACCTGCGCAAACTCCCTGTGCTTACCGGGGGGCTAGAGAGACCGGGCAGGCACCGTGTTATGCAGTGGTGCGCACGGTGTCCCCAGTGCGGGTGCATAGCCCGGTGAGGTATATTCCAGCTCCGCGTATCGGCCGGGCTAGATTGAGCGTCGAGCCAAATGCCATGAAGCCGGCTCTACGCATCTGGTCTCCAGTGCGTCTCCTTGGGCCGGCTTACATGGCACCAGCCTTGCGCACGGTGTCCCCGGTTCGCCTGCATAGCCCAGTGCGGGCTATTCCACCTCGCAGCACTGGCAGGGCGACCGGGACCATTCAACCGGGTAAGGTTGGGCAGGCTCGGTGCTCAAGAGCTCCAGTGCGCCTGCACGGTCTGGTCTATCCAGTACCACCTTCACGCACCAGCCCTCTGGTGGCAGCTCCCCGCACCAGGCTTCCTGTGCGTGTTCTCGGTCCAGTACCACCAGTGCCAGCACCACGCATCAGGCCTACAGTGCGCCTCGTCTCTCCAGCGCTGCCGGAGTCTCCCGCCTGTTCAGCGCAGCCAGAGCTGCCAGCCTGCATGGAGCTGCCAGCCTGCATGGAGCAGCCAGCCTGCATGGAGCAGCCAGAGCTGTCAGTCTGCATGAAGCAGCCAGAGATGCCAGCCTATATGGAGCAGCCAGAGCTGTCAGTCTGCATGGAGCAGCCAGAGATGCCAGCCTATATGGAGCAGCCAGAGCTGTCAGTCTGCATGGAGCAGCCAGTCTGCATGGAGCAGCCAGTCTGCAAGGAGCTGCCAGTCTGCAAGGAGCTGCCAGTCTGCAAGGAGCTGCCAGTCTGCAAGGAGCTGCCAGTCTGCACGGAGCTGCCAGTCTGCACGGAGCTGCCAGTCTGCAAGGAGCTGCCAGTCTGCAAGGAGCTGCCAGTATGCACGGAGCCGCCAGAGCTGCCAGTCTGTAAGAAGCCGCCAGAGCTGTCAGCCTATATGGAGCAGCCAGAGCCGCCAGTCAGTGTGGAGCAGCCAGAGCCGCCAGTCAGCATGGAGCAGCCAGATCCATCAGTCTGCCAGGATCCGCCAGTCAGCCAGACTCTTCCAGATCTGCCAGTCAGCCAGACTCTTCCAGATCTGCCAGTCAACCAGACTCTTCCAGATCCGCCAGTCAACCAGACTCTTCCAGATCCGCCAGTCAACCAGACTCTTCCAGATCCGCCAGTCAACCAGACTCTTCCAGATCCGCCAGTCAACCAGACTCTTCCAGATCCGCCAGTCAACCAGACTCTTCCAGATCCGCCAGTCAACCAGACTCTTCCAGATCCGCCAGTCACCAGACTCTTCCAGATCCGCCAGTCAGCCGGGATCTGCCAGAACTGCCAGTCGGCCTGGATCTGCCAGTCGGCCTGGATCTGCCAGTCGGCCAAGATCTGCCAGTCGGCCAGGATCCGCCAGTCAGCCAGGATCTGCCAGGATCCGCCAGTCAGCCAGGATCCACCAGTCAGCCAGGATCTGCCGAAACCACCAGCCAGCCAGGATCTGGTAGATCCATCAACCTGCCTGAGCTTCCTCTCACTCCTGAGCTTCCCCTCAGTCCCGAGCTTCCCCTCAGTCCCGAGCTTCCCCTCAGTCCCGAGCTTCCCCTCAGTCCCGAGCTTCCCCTCAGTCCCGAGCTGCCTCAGTCCCAAGCTGCCCCTCAGTCCCGATCTGCTCCTCAGTCCAGTGGGGTTCTGGGTGAGGACTACTAGGCCATGGTCGGCGGCGAGGGTGGACTATCCAGGGACGCGAGGAGGAGGGACTAAGACATTGATTGAGTGGGGTCCACGTCCCGCGCCGGAGCCGCCACCATGGACAGACGCCCACCCGGACCCTCCCTATTGTTTTGAGGTGCGTCCGGGAGTCCGCACCTTAGGGGGGGGTTCTGTCACGCCCTGGTCGAAGTATTTTGTGTTTATCTTCATTTATTTGGTCAGGCCAGGGTGTGGCATGGGTTTTTGTATGTGGTGTGTATGTATTGGGATTGTAGCTTAGTGGGGTGTTCTAGTTAAGTCTATGGCTGTCTGAAGTGGTTCTCAATCAGAGGCAGGTGTTTATCGTTGTCTCTGATTGGGAACCGCATTTAGGCAGCCATATTCTTTGAGTGTTTCGTGGGTGAATGTCCTTAGTGTCCTTGTTCCTGTCTCTGTGTTAGTTTACACAAGTATAGGCTGTTTCGGTTTTCGTTACGTTCATTACGTTCTTTGTTTTGTAGTGTTTATAATTGATTCGTGTTTTACGTTTGTTTATTAAACATGGATCAAAATCTACACGCTGCATTTTGGTCCGACTCTCCTTCACCACAAGAGAACCGTTACAATAATAGTATTCTGATTAGTCAGTTCTGATTTAAATGTATACATAATTAGTCATTATTGATTAAAAAAATTCCCTTAACAATAAATAACGGACATTTTCAAACAAAACAAACGTTTATTGTGGACCTGGGATTCCTGGAGTGTTTCTGATGTAGATCATCAAGGTAAGAGAATATTTATCATGTCATTTCTTGTTTATGTTGACGCCAACTTTGCGGCTGTGGTGTTTTTAAATTGAGCACCGTCTCAGATTATTGCATGCATTTCTTTTTCCGTAAAGTTTATTTTTTAAATCTGACACAGCGGTTGCATTAAGGATAGGTATATCTATAATTCCATGTGCATAACTATATTATCATCTACATTTATGATGAGTATTTCTGTTGAGTTATGTGGCTCTCTGCAAAATCACTTGTTTGTTTTTGGAACTGGTGAATCTAACACGCCAATGTAAACTCAGATTTTTAAATATAAATATGAACTTTATCAAACAAAACATTCATGTATTATGTAACATGAAGTCCTATGAGTGTCATCTGATGAAGATAATTCAAGGTTAGTGATTAATTTTATCTTTATTTCTGTTTTTTGTGAAGGCTATATTTTGCTGGAAATTGGCTGTGCTTAATGTGGTTTGGTGGAGACCTAACATAATCATTTGTAGTGCTTTAGCTGAAAAGCCTATTTGAAATCAGACACTTTGGTGGGATTAACAACGAAAACAGATTTAAAATGATTTAAGACACGTATGTTTTAGGAATTGTAATTATGAGATTTCTGTGGTTTGAATTTAGGTCCCCTCTATTTTCACTGGTAGTTGTCATATCGGTATCGGGATTGCAGCCATAACAGGTTAAGCGGCCATTACGATTAATCGGTCGACCTCTAGTATTGGTAGTTGACAATTATGTGCTTGGCAAAAGCATTACATTTCTGTTGTACCAATGCTGTGCTTCTGAGAAAGGTTGGTTCCTCTCTTTCATGTTCACTCACCTCAGCTGGTCTAGGCCTGTAGTCAAGTCCATGGGTTAGAGAAAAACTTGAGGAACAGAATAAACCTTTACTGTTTCCAATCGTCTTTGCTTCTAGTAACTTGGTCACATGAAGTAAGACAAAGAGCCTCTGAGAGTGACCACAGTTCTTCAGTCCATCCTGTTCTTTTACTATCTTCCAAGGGCACAGCTCTGTGGAGATATGAGGAGAACAGAGGCTAGCTTGGTAGAAAAAGAAGTAACGGAACTGTGGAACTTATCACTTGTTTGTGCTCTATGACCTCACACACAGCCACAAGAAGAAAACGAGACATCTTATGATGCCTCGATCTGCCGGGGAGGGGTGGAACCAACCATGACTAAGCAGTTTTTGGGTTTCTATATAAACTCCTTGCGTTCTCTGTATTGGAGGGCTCTCAACAATCACCTACGGGTGGTCATTGACCAGCTCCATTATTGCAATAATTAAATCGATTTTAAAGGTTGATCTTTTGAAGAAATTGAAAGTCTCTTCTCCCTTACTTGATGAGAATTTCCACAACACATGTCTAATCCTGGATGCTGATTAGTTAAAACCGCATTCCAGAAGGTGTCTATTCCACAAGTTACCACCGCTTATGACATTAAAATGCTTATTTACTCTGTTCCATCTGGCTGTGCAATCCACTGTCTCATCAGTCCCGCCAGGCAATTTAGAAACTCCACTGTGAAAAAGCTTCTAGACATTATCTCCCATTTATTTTAGACTAGCATATGATTTTCAACAGCACAGACTTGTATAAACCTTGCTGTCTGTCTCTCTGACATTTATAACATTGTTTTGAATTTTGACATTTGATTATTTCCAGCTGTCCCATAGTAATGAATGCGTCAGGAGTCGGGACGAGACGGAGTCTGACAGATTTTCTCAGCCAGTCAAAATGAATGAATCAGCATCATTTCTATGGATAAATACAAAGAGTGTCACAAATGCCAATAGTGTCACATCCGCTCCTGCTATGCCCTCTGGTGTTCCTCCGGTGTCTTCTTAACCTGCAGTTACTCCCCCTTTACACGCTCTCTCTCTCTCTCCCTCTCCCTCTCCCTCTCTGTGTGATTGTGTGGTTGGAGACAGGTGTGCTGCAAATCCCTTCCAGCTGCAACTCATTCCATAATCAAGACCTCTACAAATACTCAGTCCTGCCACTTCCACTCTGCCAGATTGTAATCTCTGCTCAGTCAGTTATTAGTCTAGACATTTTTGATTATGCAAGATCTTGTTACTCTGTTGTGCTTGTTTCCCTGCCTGACGCTGTTTAGCCTCTCATTGCAGTTACCGCTCTGTCTCTGGCTCCTGCCCCCCATTCCACATCTCACCACCCAACTACCTTGCTCTGGATTTTACTCACCACCACTACCTTGGATTCCCCCCAGGACCTGTTTACCCTGTTCTACTCAACTAACTCCAACCTCAGTCTCCACATCTGGTTTTTCTGCAACTCATCCAAGCTTCACCGGATCTGCATTCCATATCTCTCTGTGTAACAATACATGTTTTGGTTCATTCATCCCTATTTCCTCATCTGAGTCTGTTCTTGGGTTCCCTGGTGTCGCTCCACTTAACAAATAGAAAAATATGCAATGCAGTTTGCTGTCACTCCTGCGTCAGTTTGAAGTGATTGTATTAGCTGTGTAGTTGGCTAGCTCCTCTGAACAACAGTGTCCTGGCCAGAGAGTAAATGTTCTATGCAAGGAGAAATTGCACATCATCAGCTCATTGTTATGGATGTATCCCCCCCCAAATTCACTAGAAAACAGCTTAATCGCAAATGGACCTATTTTGCTGTTATTCTGGCTGCACTGTTTGACGTGACTGTGTTAGCTGAAGTTGGCTAGCTAGCAATTAAGGGATGAGAATGTTTCCAGACATCAGTGCAGCAGAACATTTAGAATGAATGACTTGGTCACGTCCGTAGATTTAGAACAAAAATACTTAACAACTGGGTCCCGTCTCTGGCAAGTGAACCGATAAAACAAACAACCAGACGGCTTGGGTAGGTAGCAACCCTTTGTGTTGGGAATATATCTTGTGGAAGGGTGAAATTAAATGGCATAAAAATAAAGTTTTTAATGAAATGTCAGTCACTGTATAAAGTGATATCATCTAAGCCAGTGTTTGGAGGATACATTTATATTGTCACGATTCGCCGGCCCCAGACTCATGCCAATATATCCTCCAAACACCGGCTTCACAGGCATTATCACCTAAGTAGCTCCAACGGTTTGGTCTGGACAGTCGGTTTTGTGAGAAGACCTCTTCGAAATGACGTCTATGACAAAGAGTTCAGACGACTGCTGTAAAGCTTGTGGATGTCGTAGAACCAAACTGTTGTGTGTGAGAGTCTCCCCTTTTCGTAATTGGTGACATTAGTTTGTAGCTCACATGGGTTTTGGGCTTTAGAGACGATGTCTTGAAGATGTTCTTGTCTGGATCCTCTCGTGTAGAAAAAATACCACATTTCACAAGCCCCATGTCATGGAATATGTGCTCACTTTATATTGGAGGAACGAGGGGATTGAGCTGCAGCCACGACAAGAAACCATAATTCTCTTTCATCAACACACAGGGAGATATTCAATATTCAAAATGAGGTCACAGTGTGATGCACGGGTGTGTCAATCTACTCCACCGGGAACAAGTCCTCTCGTGCATCAAGGAATGAGGAAGGAATGAAGATAAATCTGTTTGATTCTTTTTTACACTGAATGACATTGATGTTTTTCAGTTTTATTATGTTGTCTTGGTTGGAGGAGCCTCGTACATCATATTTATCATGTTTGACCCATTAAACTTGGATACAGACTGGGATAAAACAAACTTCCATTCAAAGTTAAGTTCTGAAGTCTTGCAAACGGATGCTGTTTGGAGAAACCCAAAGGCTCCAGTGATTATGATGAGTGATGATTATGATGGGGGAACATGGTTTGAATGACTAGGCTATGTGAGAGCCACCGAGTCTCTCTTTTCCAAATCCAAGGAGGAGGCAAGTGTGTTCCCATTAGATTTTCCACTTTTGCGAGAAGGGGCTTAAATCATTCTAGGTTATTAATCTATAATTTATAAAATATATATATATATATATATATATATTGCATAAAAGCAGACCCAAGTAACCATGCATTGAAGGGCAGCTGAAGGAGAGCCACATATACTGTACCATAGCCATGGGGAGACTGTCAGATGAATTTTAATAATCATACCATGTGGAGAAATACGGATGTCCCCTAACCTGAAACGACCAACAGCAGCTCCCCTCTCTGGTGATGTCCCCTAACCTAAAACGACCAACACCAGCTCCCCTCTCTGGTGATGTCCCGTACCCTGAAACGACCAACACCAGCTCCCCTCTCTGGTGATGTCCCGTACCCTGAAACGACCAACACCAGCTCCCCTCTCTGGTGATGTCCCCTAACCTGAAACGACCAACACCAGCTCCCCTCTCTGGTGATGTCCCCTAACCTGAAACGACCAACAGCAGCTCCCCTCTCTTGTGATGTCCCCTAACCTGAAACGACCAACAGCAGCTCCCCTCTCTGGTGATGTCCCCTAACCTGAAACGACCAACACCAGCTCCCCTCTCTGGTGATGTCCCCTAACCTGAAACGACCAACAGCAGGTCCCCTCTCTGGTGATGTCCCCTAACCTAAAACGACCAACACCAGCTCCCCTCTCTGGTGATGTCCCCTACCCTGAAACGACCAACACCAGCTGCCCTCTCTGGTGATGTGCCGTACCCTGAAACGACCAACACCAGCTCCCCTCTCTGGTGATGTCCCCTAACCTGAAACGACCAACACCAGCTCCCCTCTCTGGTGATGTCCCCTAACCTGAAACGACCAACAGCAGCTCCCTCTCTGGTGATGTCCCCTAACCTGAAACGACCAACACCAGCTCCCCTCTCTGGTGATGTCCCCTAACCTGAAACGACCAACAGCAGGTCCCCTCTCTGGTGATGTCCCCTAACCTAAAACGACCAACACCAGCTCCCCTCTCTGGTGATGTCCCCTACCCTGAAACGACCAACACCAGCTGCCCTCTCTGGTGATGTGCCGTACCCTGAAACGACCAACAGCAGCTCCCCTCTCTGGTGATGTCCCCTAACCTGAAACGACCAACACCAGCTCCCCTCTCTGTGATGTCCCCTAACCTGAAACGACCAACAGCAGCTCCCTCTCTTGTGATGTCCCCTAACCTGAAACGACCAACAGCAGGTCCCCTCTCTGGTGATGTCCCCTAACCTAAAACGACCAACACCAGCTCCCCTCTCTGGTGATGTCCCCTACCCTGAAACGACCAACACCAGCTGCCCTCTCTGGTGATGTGCCGTACCCTGAAACGACCAACAGCAGCTCCCTCTCTGGTGATGTCCCCTAACCTGAAACGACCAACACCAGCTCCCTCTCTGGTGATGTCCCCTAACCTGAAACGACCAACAGCAGCTCCCTCTCTTGTGATGTCCCCTAACCTGAAACGACCAACAGCAGCTCCCCTCTCTGGTGATGTCCCCTAACCTGAAACGACCAACACCAGCTCCCCTCTCTGGTGATGTCCCCTAACCTGAAACGACCAACAGCAGCTCCCTCTCTGGTGATGTCCCCTAACCTGAAACGACCAACACCAGCTCCCCTCTCTGGTGATGTCCCCTAACCTGAAACGACCAACAGCAGCTCCCTCTCTGGTGATGTCCCCTAACCTAAAACGACCAACACCAGCTCCCCTCTCTGGTGATGTCCCCTACCCTGAAACGACCAACACCAGCTCCCCTCTCTGGTGATGTCCCGTACCCTGAAACGACCAACAGCAGCTCCCCTCTCTGGTGATGTCCCCTAACCTGAAACGACCAACACCAGCTCCCCTCTCTGGTGATGTCCCCTAACCTGAAACGACCAACAGCAGCTCTTCTCTCTGGTGATGTCCCCTAACCTAAAACGACCAACACCAGCTCCCCTCTCTGGTGATGTCCCCTACCCTGAAACGACCAACACCAGCTCCCCTCTCTGGTGATGTCCCGTACCCTGAAACGACCAACACCAGCTCCCCTCTCTGGTGATGTCCCCTAACCTGAAACGACCAACACCAGCTCCCTCTCTGGTGATGTCCCCTAACCTGAAACGACCAACAGCAGCTCCCCTCTCTGGTGATGTCCCCTAACCTGAAACGACCAACACCAGCTCCCCTCTCTGGTGATGTCCCCTAACCTGAAACGACCAACAGCAGCTCCCCTCTCTGGTGATGTCCCCTAACCTGAAACGACCAACAGCAGCTCCCCTCTCTGGTGATGTCCCCTAACCTGAAACGACCAACAGCAGCTCCCCTCTCTGGTGATGTCCCCTAACCTGAAACGACCAACACCAGCTCCCCTCTCTGGTGATGTCCCCTAACCTGAAACGACCAACACCAGCTCCCCTCTCTGGTGATGTCCCCTAACCTGAAACGACCAACAGCAGCTCCCTCTCTGGTGATGTCCCCTAACCTGAAACGACCAACAGCAGCTCCCCTCTCTGGTGATGTCCCCTAACCTGAAACGACCAACACCAGCTCCCCTCTCTGGTGATGTCCCCTAACCTGAAACGACCAACAGCAGCTCCCCTCTCTGGTGATGTCCCCTAACCTGAAACGACCAACAGCAGCTCCCTCTCTGGTGATGTCCCCTAACCTGAAACGACCAACAGCAGCTCCCCTCTGGTGATGTCCCCTAACCTGAAACGACCAACAGCAGCTCCCTCTCTGGTGATGTCCCCTAACCTGAAACGACCAACAGCAGCTCCCTCTCTGGTGATGTCCCCTAACCTGAAACGACCAACAGCAGCTCCCCTCTCTGGTGATGTCCCCTAACCTGAAACGACCAACAGCAGCTCCCCTCTCTGGTGATGTCCCCTAACCTGAAACGACCAACAGCAGCTCCCCTCTCTGACTGAGGTCCATACATGTTAGAGTTCCAGTAGGCGAGAAGAGTTGAGTTCTGCCAATGGAATTCTGTTTATTGAAACTATATAATTCAATAGAGATGTGTATTTTTGAAGTCGTAGATATTTGATTAGCTATATACTGTATGTTGCCTAGATAAGGTAACATTTTTAACAGCATGTTCAACTGAAGCATGAAAGAGAACAGATAAGCAATGCGTTGGTTAGGCACATTTGTGTTAGTAGGGATCAAACTAATGTACACAACATCTGTTTCCCACAATAGCAGGTTTTGTGAAGCAGTTATATTAAACTTTTGTAGGGTAGATCTGGTTACTATCTAGCATAATACTATCATAAACAGTAGCATGACATTTTAAACTGTAAAAAAAAGAGAATTTATTGATCAACCTCAAGCAGTACTTTCTACCTCCTCTGTTTAACTCCGCTTCAAAACATTTTCCTCTGTTCTTACCTACTAATGAACATATCCCAGGACTTTCCCTCTGTTAACACTTTCTTTGATGTCCTCTGGGGTGTGATGTTGAGAGGCCACATTAGGCAGTAGCCAGCAAACATGTCCTTAAGCCTGCAGTGGTAGAATTAGACAAGCTCATCACTAAAGGATGCAGCTTGGTGATGGAGCAGTCACCAGTCTGTTGACAGATTCATGTGTCTAAACTCACTCTTGCCTACAGCTATGCAAATGACAGATCAGATTAGTGAAATATTAGGCTGTACGGTGTTGTCCATACGTTTGTTCATTTGTTCGCTCCGGAGGGAGGACGGCAATGAGAAAGGCAGACTGGGGTAAATGGGTGGGAATCCAACTGTGGAAAAAGCCAGACTGAATTCCTACGCAGAAGTAATTATGTGTAAGAACGTACTACAAATTTAATTCTGTATCAATGATGGAATATGGGGTAAACTCTGAAAGCATGTTGATAAGGACAGACCTTTATACGTTGCAATACTGTATTTTGAGAAAAGAAAATACCAGCTTTGAAAATATGCAGGTTTACAGTACAAGGTCATATTTAGGCCATACAATATTTCTGCTGTCACATATTCAGTGAGACACCAGATCTATTATCTATATGACAATTTGTAAAAAAAAAAATACTTAAAAAGACCCTCTTTTTATTCCCCAATTTCATGAAATCCAATTGCGATCTTGTCTCATCGCTGCAACTCCTCAACAGACTCCGGAGAGGCAAAGGTCGAGTCATGCGTCCTCTGAAACATGACCCACCAAACTGCACTTCTTAACACCTGCCCGCTTAACCCAGAATCCAGCCGCTCCAATGTGTCGTTGGAAACACCGTCCATCTGACGACTGCCTGCAGGTGCTTGGCCACCACAAAGAGTCGCTAGAGAGTGATGAGCCAAGTAAAGCCCCCCCCGGCCAAACCCTCCACTAACCCAAACGACACTGGGCCAATAGTGCGCCGCCCAATGGGACTCACAATCACAGCCGGTAGTGACACAGCCCAGGATCAAACCCAGGTCTGTAGTAACGCCTCAAGCACTGCAATAGAGTGACTTAGACCGCTGTGCCACTCGGGTGGCCTATCTATATCACTTTTTAATGGATAACACAACAAGCTGTTATAAAACATGTGTGAGATTGTGCATTTACATCTCGTTTGAAGAATCCCCAAGTCTGAATTGAATAAGACCTCAGGGCCATTTATGATAGAAAGAAGAAACCTGCTAAACTATATGAAGTGCATTTGAATTGGAGTCTGGAGTCAGATGTCCGCTGTGGAGACGTGCAACCTCAGCAGAAAGCAGGTCAGTTGAAGTGTTTTTTTTAAATATATGACGCTTTGTTGTATTTTATAGTGAAGTCATCAAAACTATGAAATAACACATGGAATCATGTAGTATCAAAAAGTGTTTAACACATCTAAATATATTTCATATTCTTTAAAGTAGACGGCTTTGCACACTCTTGGCATTCTCTCAACCAGCTTCAACTGGAATACTTTTCCAACAGTCTTGAAGAAGTTCCCACATATGCTGAGCACTTGCTGGTTGCTTTTCCTTCACTCTGCGGTCCAACTCATCCCAAACCATCTCAATTGGGTTGAGGTCAGATGATTGTTGAGGCCAGGTCATCTGATGCAACACTCCATTACTCTCCTTCTTGGTCAAATAGCCCTTACACAGCCTGGAGGTGTGTTGGGTAATTGCCCAGTTGAAAAACAAATGATAGTGCCACTAAGTGCAAACCAGGTGGGATGGCGTATCGCTGCAGAATGTGATTATCACCACAGCAAGCAAGGTACTTGGAGTCAAACAGACTGGCCTGGATGAGATCTTTAAGGTCAGGGCTCTCCGCAAGGCTCACAAAATCATTTTAGACTCAAGCCAGCCCCTGTACCTGGAACTACCTTTGAACTACTCCCCTCTGGGTGCAGGTATAGGGCCCCCCTCAGCAGGAAAAATAGACCTAGACAATCATTTGTGCCAGGTGTGATATCCCTCCTAAATAGCTCGGACTAATGTTCCTATCCACCCAGTAAGGCCAGCAGGATAATGTTCCTATCCTCCCAGTAAGGCCAGTAGGCTAATGATCCTATCCACCCAGTAAGGCCAGCAGGCTAATGATCCTATCCTCCCAGTAAGGCCAGTAGGCTAACGATCCTATCCTCCCAGTAAGGCCAGTAGGCTAATGATCCTATCCACCCAGTAAGGCCAGCAGGCTAATGATCCTATCCTCCCAGTAAGGCCAGCAGGCTAATGATCCTATCCACCCAGTAAGGCCAGCAGGCTAATGATCCTATCCACCCAGTAAGGCCAGCAGGCTAATGATCCTATCCACCCAGTAAGGCCAGCAGGCTAATGATCCTATCCACCCAGTAAGGCCAGCAGGCTAATGATCCTATCCACCCAGTAAGGCCAGGCTAATGATCCTATCCACCCAGTAAGGCCAGCAGGCTAATGATCCTATCCACCCAGTAAGGCCAGCAGGCTAATGATCCTATCCACCCAGTAAGGCCAGCAGGCTAATGATCCTATCCACCCAGTAAGGCCAGCAGGCTAATGTTCCTATCCACCCAGTAAGGCCAGCAGGCTAATGATCCTATCCACCCAGTAAGGCCAGCAGGCTAATGATCCTATCCTCCCAGTAAGGCCAGCAGGCTAATGATCCTATCCACCCAGTAAGGCCAGCAGGCTAATGATCCTATCCACCCAGTAAGGCCAGCAGGCTAATGATCCTATCCACCCAGTAAGGCCAGCAGGCTAATGATCCTATCCACCCAGTAAGGCCAGCAGGCTAATGATCCTATCCACCCAGTAAGGCCAGCAGGCTAATGATCCTATCCACCCAGTAAGGCCAGCAGGCTAATGATCCTATCCACCCAGTAAGGCCAGCAGGCTAATGATCCTATCCACCCAGTAAGGCCAGCAGGCTAATGATCCTATCCACCCAGTAAGGCCAGCAGGCTAATGATCCTATCCACCCAGTAAGGCCAGTAGGCTAACGATCCTATCCTCCCAGTAAGGCCAGTAGGCTAATGATCCTATCCACCCAGTAAGGCCAGCAGGCTAATGATCCTATCCTCCCAGTAAGGCCAGCAGGCTAATGATCCTATCCACCCAGTAAGGCCAGCAGGCTAATGATCCTATCCACCCAGTAAGGCCAGCAGGCTAATGATCCTATCCACCCAGTAAGGCCAGCAGGCTAATGATCCTATCCACCCAGTAAGGCCAGCAGGCTAATGATCCTATCCACCCAGTAAGGCCAGCAGGCTAATGATCCTATCCACCCAGTAAGGCCAGCAGGCTAATGATCCTATCCACCCAGTAAGGCCAGCAGGCTAATGATCCTATCCACCCAGTAAGGCCAGCAGGCTAATGATCCTATCCACCCAGTAAGGCCAGCAGGCTAATGATCCTATCCACCCAGTAAGGCCAGCAGGCTTGATCCTATCCTCCCAGTAAGGCCAGCAGGCTAATGATCCTATCCACCCAGTAAGGCCAGCAGGCTAATGATCCTATCCACCCAGTAAGGCCAGCAGGCTAATGATCATAGCAGGCTAGTCTCTTTTTATTGGTATGTAACTGTTCTGAAAGTTGTCAATTTGTTTTGTGTTTAAACACCACTTTAAATGTGTACATGACACTGTAACAACATTTCCCCATGGGGACAATAAGATCAATAAATTAAAGTACGTTTTCAAGAAAGAGCACTTTCATTACAGAGCAACGATGTTTATGATGATACCTTTTTGAGTGAACCCCTGACAGACAGGCTTGAAGATGCACTGAGAGCACCTGGAAATTCTCCATCTTCTCCATAATCAAATGTGTTTTTATCTCATCACTGTGTTATTGGATACAGCCACATGCCACCTGTATACTGTCTGAAACAACGTGCCTTGATTGATAAGCTGTGTGCTGAGCTTTTACCGCATTCAAATACTACAATTTAAAATAATAACATTTTTTTTCAAATATTTCAGCTGTGCTTGATTGACCATGATTGAGCATAATAGATCAGATTGGGTCTTCCTCTGTCTTAGAAATAAACAGAATTAACCATGGTGACAGTATGACAATTTCCCCCATAGCAATTAGGCACTGTCAAGTTAAATGTGTGAAATGCTATTACTTTTTATATCAACATCTATGAGCTTTAACCCAGACCTGCACAGACTTTTCTGGAAAGCCATATTATTTCACAAGACATATCCAAAGTTTTGCTACTTGAAAACAACCGCGTCTCCTGCCGGTAATGATGGTAACCTGGGGGCACATTTTGTATTGTTGTACTCCGTGCTTATAATGTCATTGGAATGCAGTGCTAGCCGTGGGAGTTCCCCACCACCAGCAGTACCAGTTCCACCACCACTACCTCTACCTCCACCACCTCCTGCACCATCTCCACCACCACCCCTCCACCGCCACAGCCCCCCCCAAACCGCTACCTCCATCTCCACCACCACCATTCCTACTACCACCATAGCCTCCTCCGCCACCTCCATCACCACCTCCTGCAGGTTTCTCCCTGCTCAGTGGGGATGGACATTAGGAGAGACAGGTGTATCTCCCTGCTCAGTGGGGAGGGACATTAGGAGAGACAGGTGTATCTCCCTGCTCAGGGGGATGGACATTAGGAGAGACAGGTGTTTCTCCCTGCTCAGTGGGGGTGGACATTAGGAGAGACAGGTGTTTCTCCCTGCTCAGTGGGGATGGACATTAGGAGAGACAGGTGTATCTCCCTGCTCAGTGGGGAGGGACATTAGGAGAGACAGGTGTATCTCCCTGCTCAGGGGGATGGACATTAGGAGAGACAGGTGTTTCTCCCTGCTCAGTGGGGGTGGACATTAGGAGAGACAGGTGTTTCTCCCTGCTCAGTGGGGAGGGACATTAGGAGAGACAGGTGTTTCTCCTGCTCAGTGGGGATGGACATTAGGAGAGACAGGTGTTTCTCCTGCTCAGTGGGGGTGGACATTAGGAGAGACAGGTGTTTCTCCCTGCTCAGTGGGGGTGGACATTAGGAGAGACAGGTGTATCTCCCTGCTCAGTGGGGATGGACATTAGGAGAGACAGGTGTTTCTCCCTGCTCAGTGGGGGTGGACATTAGGAGAGACAGGTGTTTCTCCCTGCTCAGTGGGGATGGACATTAGGAGAGACAGGTGTTTCTCCCTGCTCAGGGGGTGGACATTAGGAGAGACAGGTGTTTCTCCCTGCTCAGTGGGGGTGGACATTAGGAGAGACAGGTGTTTCTCCCTGCTCAGTGGGGGTGGACATTGGAGAGACAGGTGTATCTCCCTGCTCAGGGGGTGGACATTAGGAGAGACAGGTGTTTCTCCCTGCTCAGTGGGGGTGGACATTAGGAGAGACAGGTGTATCTCCCTGCTCAGTGGGGATGGACATTAGGAGAGACAGGTGTTTCTCCCTGCTCAGTGGGGATGGACATTAGGAGAGACAGGTGTATCTCCCTGCTCAGTGGGGATGGACATTAGGAGAGACAGGTGTTTCTCCCTGCTCAGTGGGGATGGACATTAGGAGAGACAGGTGTTTCTCCCTGCTCAGTGGGGATGGACATTAGGAGAGACAGGTGTTTCGCCCTGCTCAGTGGGGATGGACATTAGGAGAGACAGGGACTCCTGATAGACAGACATTTTCCCTGGAAGTAAGACTTATAACTTCCTCTAGCCAAAATGCACCTAAGCAGGCAGACAGACAGACAGACAGACAGACAGACAGACAGACAGACAGGGAAACAGGCATGCACATGTTAGCATGTACAGACACGTTCCCATGACACCCAAATACACACACACACTCACACACACACACACACACACACACACACACACACACAAATACTCCACTGCCACTACAGTTCGCTCTGCACGGTCAGGAGGTGTCATTAAAAAAATGTCTGGAGGCAAGAACATCAGAACATCAGTGAGTGGACCAGACTTCCCTTTCCTCTCTGTGTGTGGGAATGTGAGCAAAATGAGACATCTCAGTCCAAAGTAGTCGAACACTGTTTGTGTGGATTCCTCACTATGACATTCAGTGCACCGGCCAAGCTCTGCAATCTGTTAAACAACTTGGCTTTGTCCTCCCGGCTTAGTGGAAGTGAGTGTCGTCGCCAGTGGGCAACGTCGAGCCAAGAAATGGTGTTGGAATATTCATTAGAAAAGCCATTATGAAACTGGCCTGGCCACTAACAAACCAATCACATCTAATGAATGTGATGCGCAAAGCGTCAATCATTAAGAGTCTTCACACTGTGGGGGGGTTGCCTATTAGCTACAGACAGACAGAGAGACGGAGAGACAGAGAGAAGAGGATGGGTGGCTGGCAGAGGGAAAATAGGAATTGATGAGAAGAAACAAGTGAATAAAGATGGTTTCCGGTCTGTTCTCTTGTCAGGCCAACCAAGGTAATCACAATATGTCACATGAAAAATAGCTCTACCATAAGTTTAATGTGATACTTAATCTAAGACAAATGTGTCATTGTAGCCTTATGTCCCAATGGGGTTAAAGACAATCAAGTAACTAACACCTGTATATCAAGCATGGGTGAGACAGAAATACCCCAATTTAGGGAAGGGAAAGAGGCATACCTAGTCAGTTGACTTGCTGTACTGACAGTCTGTCCATTAATCTCTCATCAGACTGGCTGTAGGGAAAGGGGGATACCTAGTCAGTTGACTGGCTGTACTGACAGTCTGTCCATTAATCTCTCATCAGACTGGCTGTAGGGAAAGGGGCATACCTAGTCAGTTGACTGGCTGTACTGACAGTCTGTCCATTAATCTCTCATCAGACTGGCTGTAGGGAAAGAGGGATACCTCGTCAGTTGTACAACTGAATGCCTTCAACTGAAATGTGTCTCCCTCATTTAAGCCAACCCCTCTGAATCAGAGAGGTGGGGGGGACTGCTTTAGCCGACATCCACGTCTTCAGCGCCCGGGGAACAGTGGGTTAACTGCCTTGCTCAGGGGAACAGTGGGTTGACTGCCTTGCTCAGGGGAACAGTGGGTTAACTGCCTTGCTCAGGGGAACAGTGGGTTAACTGCCTTGCTCAGGGGAACAGCGGGTTAACTGCCTTGTTCAGGAACAGTGGGTTAACTGCCTTGCTCAGGGAACAGTGGGTTAACTGCCTTGCTCAGGGGAACAGTGGGTTAACTGCCTTGCTCAGGGGAACAGTGGGTTAACTGCCTTGTTCAGGGGAACAGTGGGTTAACTGCCTTGTTCAGGGGAACAGTGGGTTAACTGCCTTGTTCAGGGGAACAGTGGGTTAACTGCCTTGTTCAGGGGAACAGTGGGTTAACTGCCTTGTTCAGGGGAACAGTGGGTTAACTGCCTTGCTTAGGGGAAAAACAACAGATTTTTTTACCTTGTCAGCTCGGGGATTCGATCCAGCAACTTTTTGATTACTTGGCACAACGCTCTAACCACTAGGCTACTTTCATTTCTGAACCATTATGTGGAATAGAAGTGTAAGAACATCTTAAAGGAAAAGAGGACACATAGTATCAGAGAGCACAAGAAAATAACAGTCAGGGTAGCCAGTCAGATATAATCAAGCTGTCTTGAACATCTGAACAGCTCTCAGGGAACCTGTCGGTCAAGGTCGATAGGTCTACCTCTTTACCATCCTACCAGGAAGTGTGATTGTCATACAGCCCTCAGCACAGACTTCATCCCTATCAATCTCTCTTGTGTAGAGAAGGACTTTGACCATCTATTCTTTGTATAGCAGGATGCTACCATATTATAAGTGTCTGCATCTTGCCTATGCCGCTCTGTACCATCACTCATTCATATATCTTTATCTACATATTATTTATCCCGTTACACTTGTGTCTATAAGGTAGTAGTTTTGGAATTGTTAGGTTAGTAGTTGGTTATGACTACATTGTCGGAACTAGAAGCACAAGAATTTTGCTACACTCGCATTAACATCTGCTAACCATGTGTATGTGACAAATAAAATTTGATTTGATAATGAACTACTGTATAGCCTATGGGCAGAATAGAGATGTCATAAGGTGTGTACTGTATGTAGCTATGGGTTAATATTAGAATAATGTTTCTTTGTTGAAGGTTCAGCTTTCTATATGACAGGCTGAATTTATGATATTTACTCGCAATATGTTAAGTTCCAGTCAGCTCTCAGTGTGTTCTTATTAGTTGTGGAATTTCAGCAAATGTCAAGTTAATTCCAACCATGACCTTTAATCTTGTCTTCATTCTTTCAGCCATTGATAATAATAGGTGTGGATGTATTTATGAAGTAAGTCAATCTGTCTTAAAATAATACAGATGTTGGATCTGAATTTGATTACTTTCATTTTACTGCGGAAAATGTTCCTGCACAGCAGGAATTGCTAACTCGTAGTTTATTTCAGATTTTAAAAAGGCTTGTTAAAGTTTGTAATTTCCACTTTGAAAACTCAGACTTGATTTGCCCTAATGAAAGATTAATCAACCATTAATTATAATCCACAAAAGAATTCACATTTCCTGTTGCTGCATGAAAATGTTCCTGCTGTAGCAAACTGTCTCAAATTAAGATCCTACATATGTATATCACCCATAGAGACCCGTTTTGAATGTATGCCCACATATGGAGGTATGCGATAGCTACATTAGGCCTACTATAATATTTTCACAAAATTACCAGTCTCATTCTATTTATTTGAAATACATGAAACACAGGAAATTCCGAGCACAGACTGGTTCGCTTCAGAGGGGCAGATCCAGTGAGACATTTTAGCTGTATGATTGGTTATCTCAAAGCAGCATGCATCTATGCATGCCTGAAGGAACCAATGGGAGAACAGATAAAGACTAGTGGTGTCAGTTCTAAAGTGAGATCCATCTTCCATTTTACCAATCCACTGTTCTGTTGTGGAGCGTTCATCCATCCACTGTTCTGTTGTGGAGCGTTCATCCATCCACTGTTCTGTTGTGGAGCGTTCATCCGTCCACTGTTCTGTTGTGGAGCGTTCATCCGTCCACTGTTCTGTTGTGGAGCGTTCATCCGTCCACTGTTCTGTTGCGGAGCGTTCATCCATCCACTGTTCTGTTGCGGAGCGTTCATCCATCCACTGTTCTGTTGTGGAGCGTTCATCCATCCACTGTTCTGTTGCGGAGCGTTCATCCATCCACTGTTCTGTTGTGGAGCGTTCATCCATCCACTGTTCTGTTGCGGAGCGTTCATCCATCCACTGTTCTGTTGTGGAGCGTTCATCCATCCACTGTTCTGTTGCGGAGCGTTCATCCATCCACTGTTCTGTTCTGTTGCGGAGCGTCCATCCATCCACTGTTCTGTTGCGGAGCGTCCATCCATCCACTGTTCTGTTGTGGAGCGTCCATCCATCCACTGTTCTGTTGTGGAGCATCCATCCATCCACTGTTCTGTTGCTGAGCATTCATCCATCCACTGTTCTGTTGCGGAGTGTTCATCCATCCACTGTTCTGTTGTGGAGCGTTCATCCGTCCACTGTTCTGTTGTGTTGTGGAGCGTCCATCCATCCACTGTTCTGTTGTGGAACGTCCATCCATCCACTGTTCTGTTCTGTTGTGGAACGTCCATCCATCCACTGTTCTGTTCTGTTGTGGAGCATCCATCCATCCACTGTTCTGTTGCTGAGCGTTCATCCATCCACTGTTCTGTTGTGTTGTGGAGCATCCATCCATCCACTGTTCTGTTGTGGAGCGTTCATCCGTCCACTGTTCTGTTGTGGAGCGTTCATCCGTCCACTGTTCTGTTGCGGAGCGTTCATCCATCCACTGTTCTGTTGTGGAGCGTTCATCCATCCACTGTTCTGTTGTGGAGCGTTCATCCATCCACTGTTCTGTTGCGGAGCGTTCATCCATCCACTGTTCTGTTGTGGAGCGTTCATCCATCCACTGTTCTGTTGTGGAGCGTTCATCCATCCACTGTTCTGTTGCTGAACGTGCCACTTTCTGTTCTGTGTGTTGCGGAGCGTTCATCCATCCACTGTTCTGTTGCGGAGCGTTCATCCATCCACTGTTCTGTTGTGGAGCGTCCATCCATCCACTGTTCTGTTGCGGAGCGTCCATCCATCCACTGTTCTGTTGTGTTGCGGAGCGTCCATCCATCCACTGTTCTGTTGTGGAGCATTCATCCATCCACTGTTCTGTTGTGGAGCGTTCATCCATCCACTGTTCTGTTGTGGAGCGTTCATCCATCCACTGTTCTGTTGCTGAGCGTTCATCCATCCACTGTTCTGTTGTGGAACGTCCATCCATCCACTGTTCTGTTGTGGAGCGTTCATCCATCCACTGTTCTGTTGCTGAGCGTTCATCCATCCACTGTTCTGTTGCGGAACGTCCATCCATCCACTGTTCTGTTGTGGAGCGTTCATCCATCCACTGTTCTGTTGCTGAGCGTTCATCCATCCACTGTTGTTGCTGAGCGTTCATCCATCCACTGTTCTGTTGCGGAGCGTTCATCCATCCACTTCTGTTGTGGAGCGTTCATCCATCCACTGTTCTGTTGCGGAGCGTTCATCCATCCACTGTTCTGTTGTGGAGTGTTCATCCCTCCAGTCCTCTGTCCCATAGCTTCCATGTCAACTCCTCGGTCTTGTAGTTTCCATGTCAACTCCTCGGTCTTGTAGCTTCCATGTCAACTCAAATGCTGCTAGGAAGACATACTGAGAATCCATTTGAATGAGTATAGGGAATACATGAGATTCAATCTGAGAGGGAGGGAAGGAGGGAAGCTGAAAATAGATATTCAGAAAGAGAGGCAAGAGAGTGAGGGAGTGAGGGAGGGAGGGAAGGAGGGAAGGAGGTAAGGAGGGAGGGAAGGAGGGAAGCTGAAAATAGATATTCAGAAAGAGAGGCAAGAGAGGGACGGAGCGAGGGAGCGAGGGAGGGAAGGAGGGAAAGTGAAAAGAGATATTCAGAAAGAGAAGGGAGGGAGGGAGGGATATTCAGAAAGAGAGGCGAGGGAGGGAGAACATAGTGAAAGAGAGATAAAGTTATATGACGTAGGAATATCCCACAGAAGTACTTGTGTCATGCTCTTTGCTTTGAGAAATGAGAGGGGACAGAAAGAGCATGCCCTGTCTACCAGTTCACAATGCTGATGTGATTTACCGTGACTGAGCTAAATGTGAGCAGGTGTCAGAAAGAAGCTCTGTCCTGGCGATGCCGACGGCGTGTCACATAAAATGTCTTCCCCTCGACACCCATAAGTCTCATCAGATGAGGCAAGTTTTCTGGGAACATTTGACAAATGTGTCAACACAGAAAGATGTCAACGTCACCAGATGGACAATGCCTCAAGGTACTAACAAGTCCAGATCAGAGGACAAGAGAGAGACGGATACTATAATCCACTATGAGCCATGGTCCTCTGTAGCTCAGTTGGTAGAGCATGGCTCTTGCAACGCCAGGATAGTGGGATTGATTCCCGAGACCACCCGTGAGATATAATGTATGCATGCATGACTGAAAGTTGTTGTGCTTAAAAGCATCCCTATAACCAATATTATGACAGAGTGGACACATCCAAAAGGAAGGAAAGGGGGATACCTAGTCAGTTGCACAACTGAATGCCTTCAACTGAAATGTGTCTTACACATTTAACCCCTTTGAATCAGAGAGGTGAAGAATGAGCGGCCATGGCTGCCTATTCAGTGCACTTCATAGAGGCTATGAAAGTTTGCAATGTTTCTTCACAGATCCATCACATTCAATCTGTAAGGAATGTGGATCTACTCTTCCTGAAAGGTCCAAAACGAGAGGCTCTGGCATTCTAAATACAAATTAACTTTACAGAGGTAGTACAATGACTGAAGTTTGCAGCATTTCTGTTCATATTCAACTCTGTATTAGTCATCCCGTGGTGCTCGAACCACTCAGGAAATGAAGAGGCAGTGTTTCATCCATCCTCTCTGTTGCTGAGTCACACAAAACAAATACATGCTGCTGTTGAACAGACAAATACTAAAGATAGCTCCGTCCCCCATCCCTGTTAACATCACCATCCCTGTTAACATCACCATCCACGTTAACATCACCATCCACGTTAACATCACCATCCTTTTAACATCACCATCCCTGTTAACATCACCATCCCTGTTAACATCACCATCCCTGTTAACATCACCATCCCTGTTAACATCACCATCCCTGTTAACATCACCATCCCTGTTAACATCACCATCCACATTAACATCACCATCCACATTAACATCACCATCCCTGTTAACATCACCATCCCTGTTAACATCACCATCCCATCCCTGTTAACATCACCATCCACATTAACATCACCATCCCTGTTAACATCACCATCCCTGTTAACATCACCATCCACATTAACATCACCATCCCTGTTAACATCACCATCCACGTTAACATCACCATCCACGTTAACATCACCATCCACGTTATCACCATCCCTGTTAACAATACCATCCCTGTTAACATCACCATCCCTGTTAACATCACCATCCCTGTTAACATCACCATCCCTGTTAACATCACCATCCCTGTTAACATCACCATCCCTGTTAACATCACCATCCCTGTTAACATCACCATCCTGTTAACATCACCATCCACATTAACATCACCATCCACATTAACATCACCATCCACATTAACATCACCATCCCTGTTAACATCACCATCCTGTTAACATGACCATCCACATTAACATCACCATCCCTGTTAACATCACCATCCACGTTAACATCACCATCCACGTTAACATCACCATCCACATTAACATCACCATCCTGTTAACATGACCATCCTGTTAACATCACCATCCACGTTAACATCACCATCCACATTAACATCACCATCCCATCCACGTTAACATCACCATCCACGTTAACATCACCATCCTGTTAACATCACCATCCACGTTAACATCACCATCCACGTTAACATCACCATCCCTGTTAACATCACCATCCCTGTTAACATCACCATCCCATTAACATCACCATCCACATTAACATCACCATCCCTGTTAACATCACCATCCCTGTTAACATCACCATCCACATTAACATCACCATCCCTGTTAACATCACCATCCACGTTAACATCACCATCCACGTTAACATCACCATCCACATTAACATCACCATCCCTGTTAACATCACCATCCCTGTTAACATCACCATCCCTGTTAACATCACCATCCCTGTTAACATCACCATCCACGTTAACATCACCATCCACGTTAACATCACCATAGACGAGTTTCAGAGTACAGAGGGTGGGGGTGAGAACACGGAATATGCACAGCTGTGGTGGATTAGGGTACAGAGTTTTGTGAAAACAACAATTTACACAACCAGAGTAAGAGGATTGTACATACCTATCAATTATAGTCATGCGAATAATACATTTTCCCCCACAATAGGGACGCACGCAGCCAAGGATGGCAGTCTCCTGATGATGGACGCAGCCATGGATAGCAGTCTCCTGATGATGTACATGGGCAGACACACCCAGGGGATAGTGGTGACGGCAGTATTCCAGGTGGACTGGCCTTCTGGGGGACGGCAGCAGGTGTCTCACTTACCCAGATGAGTGAGTGGATAATCGCCAACACCTGTGCACTGATTGGAGAGCTGTCTCCGTGTGTCTACGGTGTGTGTGTGTGGGTGTGTGTGTGTGCGTGTATGTGTGTGGGTTGGGGGGAGGAGGTAGGGGGAGTGAGTGTGGTTGTGTGTGTGTGTGTGTGTGTGTGTGTGTGTGTGTGTGTGTGTGTGTGTGTGTGTGTGTGTGTGTGTGTGTGTGTGTGTGTGTGTGTGTGTGTGGAGGAGAGGAAATGAGATGAAACAAAGGAGAGCACTATGCTCCCTAGAGTTACTCTGGAGGAGTTGATCACGCCAAACATGTGGGAAAACAGTGCTCTAAATTAATGGATTAGAATCCTATATGAGACACCATACACTGTTGAAAATAGCATAGAAATCGGTCAAATCATTTTGAAATATAAAATTTGAAGTATGTTCTCTTCATAATGTATGTTCTGGATTGATTCTGGAATATCTGGTATAGGCCTGGCGATGCCGAGGCTGATGTAGTGTGTCCATTTTATCTGCAAGCCTCTCCATGCAAGGTTACTGAGAGTATAATTGATCAAATTCACTAATCCCTCATATCTGTTTGCCTCAGGACTGGAGGAGTGGATGGATAACTAAGCTTTAGCTGGGGTGCACGGACTGGAAACCACAGTGTTTTCCCTACCCAACCAAATGGCACACTATTCCCCATAAAGTGCACTACTTTTGACTATCCCTTAGGGCCCTGGTCAAAAGTAGTGCACTATGAAGGGAATAGGGTTCCGTTTGTGAACACACCCCACGTTTCATTCTCAACACTCCTAATCCTGCACTTGGAACATCTTTTATAAGATCATTCCCTACCGTGCCAAATACATTTATTTATGATTCTCAACAGCAGCAGCCCAGAGTCAGACAAACAGAATCAAACAATATTCAAACTAGTACATTGAAACGTAAGGCAAGATCATACTGTTTTGTATGACAGGAAATTGGAAGTTTGTAAATCATTTGCTTGTACTATTTTTCGATAAAGCAACTATGTACAGACACTAAACTTCCACGTAATGTGTCAGACACCATTGATTGTAATTATGAAAAGGCAGGACATACTCTCTATGTAAGATGTGACATGATCTTATCGATTCCTTACCTCTTTCCAGTAACGCCATAAGCTATTTTCTAACACAACACGAACGACCTTAATGATGTCAAAAAATGTATAAGGATCTCAACAAACATTGCGTTTACACGGTCTTTTGCTTTATCGATCGCTCAGCCTAATTATCCAGATCATAAGTTTATGAGCAGAATTATTAATAATTCGATTGAAAAGAGACTGAACACCCAATCTCTGAGATAACATGATTGAAACTAATCACAGATCTGAGAAATGGAGCTGTTATCGAGCCACATGATCTATATGTCTATATGTCTATATGTCTATATGTCTATATGTCTATATGTCTATATGTCTATATGTCTGTCTGTCTGTCTGTCTGTCTGTCTGTCTGTCTGTCTGTCTGTCTGTCTGTCTGTCTGTCTGTCTGTCTGTCTGTCTGTCTGTCTGTCTGTCTGTCTGTCTGTCTGTCTGTCTGTCTGTCTGTCTGTCTGTCTGTCTGTCTGCCTGCCTGCCTGCCTGCCTGCCTGCCTGCCTGCCTGCCTGCCTGCCTGCCTGCCTGCCTGCCTGCCTGCCTGCCTGCCTGCCTGCCTGCCTGCCTGCCTGCCTGCCTGCCTGCCTGCCTGCCTGCCTGCCTGCCTGCCTGCCTGCCTGCCTGCCTGCCAGGGATTGACCAAAATGGTCATATCTATTGAAGTCTTCAGCTTCCAGGGTGGTCAATCACTCCATTTAGTCTCCTGGGGAGATTCCACAGCACACAGCCCTCCACCCGAAGACTAGATCAACTCCGCAATACTGACTATAGACATGACTGGCCATAGACATGACTGGCCATCATAGACATGACTGGCCATCATAGACATGACTGGCCATAGACATGACTGGCCATAGACATGACTGGCCATAGACATGACTGGCCGTAGACATGACTGTAGAGAATGCTCAGCCTCAGAGTTTGGCTCACTGCCCTTTAAAGGCCAAACGCCATCCACAGTATCATTGAACCCTGTCTGTCTGTACCAGTGTCACCCCCCTCTCGTATGAGCAGTAGTGGAAGGAGTCACATTTATCTGGTTGACACATTGTTTTAAATCTTCCTTGCCAGTGTGAATATGAGAATATTTTTCTTGTTTACAGTTCAGCCATGAATATATTTTGATAAATGGTGACATAAAAAATAAAAATATAATTTAAAATGTATTTTTTTGTGGGGGGGTCAACATAAATGTATATGATTTTTATAAATGCATACATTTTTATTAAGTGCTGTACCCCAAGAAAAACACAGCAAAACAATTCTTCATGGCCATTTTATTCTACATAATAACTCCAAACCCAAATCAAATCCCCTGTGCCTGATTGCCTTGGGAACAGCAACAATATGTCCACGATTGATTGAAAGGTAACACAAAGTGGTGGGCTACAGTATGAACCTGCAGTGCAAGAACTGTTCTTAGTGACAAGGGAGAATGAAGAGGAGGTTATGGCAAAATAACAGTTATTGAGTCATCAAACCTTAAATTACAGTTGGAACATATTGATCAAACTATTTTTGATTGACAATTTCCATGTATGCTTTCTATCCTATTCAGTGATTCTGTGTGATTTTACATAGGAAGTGTAGTTATTGGAGTGTATAGTAGTGTGGGTCAATATGAAGAACTTATTTCCAAAATGCCGTCTCCACCAATCATTCACCTTTTATTTTCATCAGAAATGTTTGCTTATGTGCACCTTCATGTATGTGTGTAAAATCATACTGTTCTCATTTTTTAAAATTAATATATTTAAGATATGTTTGAAAAGAGTTAGTTTTTTTTTTTTGCAAAATGCTGTACATCCATTGTTTAACTGGAAAGAGATATTCATATGCTGTATATTTGACTGTGATTTGTGATTGTCTCACCCATCGATCTCAAGATGAAGGTACTTACTGTAAGTCACTCTGGATAAGAGCATCTGATAAATGACTAAAATGTCAAATATAAATATTTTACTGTATTGACTTATTATAATTTTTTAAAATTAAATATTGATGTCACAAATGTATCATTTGTAGAGTTTTTTTATAAGAATGTAGTTACTTGTTGCATTTGACTGTGTAAAACCTAGCAGTACAACTTATTTCTGAGCATTTTGAAAAAAAAGCATGATTACTTTTAGATTACTTTTGTCTCTCTGAAACGAAGCCATCAAGTGATTTGAAACAAATACATGTCTGTCATTTAACAACCCCCATGACATGATTTGATAGTGAAAAAAAAAAACAATCCCTCTAATAATTTCTATAAATAATAAAAGCTAATTTACCAACATTTCCAAAAATGGATATACATTGAGTATGTCAAACATTAGGAACACGTTGCTAATATTGAGTTGCACCCTTTTCAGAACATCCTCAATTCGTCGGGGCGTGGACTCTACAAGGTGTCAAAAGCGTTCCACAGGGATGCTGGCCCATGTCGACTCCAATGGTTCCCACAGACTTTTGGGTGGTGGGCCATTATTGATACAGACGGGAAACTGTTGAGTGTGAAAAACCCAGCAGCGTTGCAGTTCTTGGCACAATCTGTGTCTCAATTGTCTCAAGGCTTAAAAATCCTTCTTTAACCTGTCTCCTCCCCTTTATCTACACGGATTGAAGTGGATTTAACAAGTGACATCAATAAGAGATCGTGCCTTTCACCTGGATTCACCTGGTCAGTCTATGTCATGGAAAGAGCAGGTGTTCTTAATGTTTTGTTCACTCAGTGTTCAGCATTTTGGAATGAAACTCTTGATATCATCAAGCTACAAGTCTAACACCACCTCAGTGTCCGTACCAGGGCACATAGCATCCACAGACACTCTAGCTCTGGAGGGCTCTCTTGTGCTCATTTAATCATGTATGCTCTGCTGGCTATAGGAGATTCACAATAAAAGCTATTTCCTACATGACAGATGGTGAAAATACTCAGCGTTTCAGAGAAGGCATGGGTATAATTTTGGTGCAATTACCTCGGCTTCTGTTCATCATTGAGGCATGTAACATATTCCGCTGTTAAAGCCAGGCGTACGCTAGACGGCATCTGTGTTCAGAAAGTGGAGCCCAAAAGTCTGCCTTTCTGTTCTAAAAGCAGAATTTCTCAAAAGTCAATATCATTTGAAATTGGTTTTATTCGTAAATAAATCTTGGTCCTTTTTTCTATTGAGAGGATAAAATTATAATATATATAATAATAATATAAAATTATACTGAGATGTTTATCAAAGTGTGACTGGGAGTCTTCGGATGACTGGGTTCTCTTTGCAGAGCTCACTAACCAGCATGCTGGGCCGACCATGTGGACTGAAATGGGTTTAGGCATACACGGTGTTAGTCAAAATCTGTGCTATGCTGAAAATGTATGGATGTTTATGTTAATGAACTTTTAATGAGTAATTGATAATACATTTTTAAATGATCGTTCAATCGTTCAACATTTCAGAAAGTCCAGACTTGGTGATAACTTTATACTGCAGTTTGATTTACATTCACAATGAAATGGCTGTTACGGTAGAAACATATTTACAGTCGTATACTTACTAAGTTCCTCAAATCAAATCAAAATCAAATGTTATTTGTCACATGTTCTGAATACAACCAGTTTAGACCTTACAGTGAAATGCTTACTTACAAGTCCTAAAAATTGCGGTTGTTGTGTCATCGGCAAACTTGATGATGGTGTTGGTGTTGTACCTGGCCATGCAGTCATGAGTGAACAGGGAGTACAGGAGGGGACTGAGCACGCACCCCTGAGGGGCCCCTGTGTTGAGGATCAGCGTGGTGGATGTGTTGTTACCTACCCCCACCACCTGGGGGCGGCCCGTCAGGAACTCCAGGATCCAGTTGGTCTTAACATACAAAATGTGCTTATTTTCACGAAGGCTATAACATAAACAAACTGCTGCCACTTTTCTCAAATTGCTTTTTAGATTACCGTTTTATTATTTCACAGTGCAGAGATGGAGTTTTGTGGTAACTATTGGCAACCAACTACCATATCAGGAAACATTCTCCAGTCACCAGAGGACAGTAAACAGACAAGGAATGCCTTAAAATTATACTGGATAACAATGATTGTCTTCACAGTGTTGGCAGAAATAATGTTGTTCTATTATCTAAGTTAATAAACTGAGGAAAAATGAAAACTGTTCCTATATTGATCAGGTAATGATGTTGGTATTTGAAACAGACAATTTTGTCTTAGGGGTTTTAAATTATGAGGTGTTGCCTGTCAATACAAGCCCCCCATATAGAGATACAGTATAGCCACCCTGCTTACAGTGACACAATTATCCAGATTATCTCCACACAAACTAAAAGGGATAGTGATGTCAAGATGTCTTATGTGTCAAGACATGTGGCAAAGTCTTGCTGTGGTCCGTGTTGGCCCTGGACACATTACGGACACTCATTGAAATGCTGTGTCAGAATGTGTCAAGATGTGTCCGTTCTTGATGCAGATGTATTTTGCACTATGTAGGTGACAGGTTCTCTCGGTCTACTGTGAGTCATGAAGAAGACCGGGAGGAATATTTGCAATGATGTCTATGTATTTTAAGGGTACACTCGCAATGCATACATATCCAATTTGCACTTCTTGGCATAAGCATTTATTCAATTATGATGTACTGTTAATGAATGTTTTATGTATGGGTTATGAATGTGTTATGAAGTCCTTATGTAGTTACCCTTCAAAGAAAGTGTAATCAAATCAACACACAATTGTTTTCTTCTTCGTCTGTAATCAACAGAGTCCCGTGACATCACTACACTCTATATTAACAAATCAGAAATGGTAAATCTTCTTGACCTTCAAATGACAAGTTCTTTGCTTTTTGAAGTCTGCCTTGCATGTGACATTTGGAAAAATGTGTGATCAGGGGAATAGTTCAGCTGTAATGTTTTTAATTCACAAGAAGTCGTGACCGTGTCATGTCAATGTCCACACTTCCTTCGAGGAATAGTGGTGGGGCTTGGAATGTGTGTTAGCGGTGGGGCTAGGGAAGTGTGTTAGCGTTGGGGCTAGGGGAGTGTGTTAGCGTTGGGGCTAGGGGAGTGTGTTAGCGGTGGGGCTAGGGAAGTGTGTTAGCGGTGGGGCTAGGGGAGTGTGTTAGCGGTGGGGCTAGGGGAGTGTGTTAGCGGTGGGGCTAGGGAAGTGTGTTAGCGGTGGGGCTAGGGGAGTGTGTTAGCGGTGGGGCTAGGGAAGTGTGTTAGCGGTGTGGCTAGGGGAGTGTGTTAGCGGTGGGGCTAGGGAAGTGTGTTAGCGGTGGGGCTAGGTAAGTGTAATGGCTAGGGGTGGAATTCCAAAGGGGGAGTTATCTGTGTCACATTCCTTGATCTTAGCGACCATGCTCGCACACACACACACACACACACACACACACACACACACACACACACACACACACACACACACACACAACCACACACAACCACACACACACACACAGTACATCCCCCATCCCCCAGTGACCACTCTCTGACCCTGATTAATCAAATGTGCTAAATGCTCCTAATTGGGAAAATGGTAGAAATAAGTACACTTTGACTACAGAGCCTGTGCGTAATGGTTTGATCGTGGTGATTGTACTTTACATACCACTGTACTCTACTCAGGGAGTTGTATGGAATTATATTGGTGCTCTCCATAAGCTATTTTTTGACCCCTGTGTCCTCTGATCTGTGCTATGATGATTAGCTTACCATTAATTAGTGGTAGTGATGTGGTATGTTAGAGGCTGAGATGGAGAGGTGGACGGAGGCCCCCAGGTGTGGAGGTGCCTTCTATTCTGACCCTGAGTGAGAACCACCAGAAGTACCAGAGACACATTGGTACATGGTTGACTGTCTAATGGGTTGAAAAACTGGGATTCATTTTCTACTTTGTTGACTGTCTAATGAATTGCTGGGTTGACAAACTGGGACTCTATTGAAGCACAGCTTGTGGCTGTGTCTTGTGTGTGGCGGTGTCTTGTTAGAAGATGAAATGAATGTGATGCTGTTGTGACTGAGGCAGTGGTGGTGGAAGCCACAGAAGAAAACAACATCTCATGGGCTTAAACAGAACAATGCCTCACGCTTTCTTTTATAACAGTACAAAACTTCAGCACTGAGAAGAAGCAAAGCTTAAATCAAACCTGCTGAGAGAGCAGGAGAAGGAACAATCAGCTCTATTGTGTTGAATTGGTACTTCTTTACTTGTAACTTTTAAAAGAGAAGCACGGCTATTAAACTGAACAGTTGTATCTGCACTCTGTGGCTCTCTACTTTGTTCTACTCTACCTCTTCCCTCTGGTCTATCGTTATGACATAAGAGAAATAAAGATGGAAGCCACTCTTCCTGGGCATAGCTCTGGCCACAACAGACCCCAAGATGTCCCTCTAGATGATTTGGGGCTCCCGAGTGGTGCAACGGTCTAAGTCACTGCATCTCAGTGCTAGAGGCATCACTACAGACTCAGGTTCAGTTCCAGGTTGTATCACAACCAGTCATGATTGGGGGTCGCATTTGGCCCTGCACAATTGGCCCTGTATCATCCAGGTTAGGGTTTGGCCGGGGAGGCAGTCATTGTAACTACACATTTCTTCTTAACTGACTTGCTTAGTTGATAAAGGTAAAAAATATATAATAATGAAAGAGCTGACGACAGGCTTCAGTTGATGCCCCACGTCTGAGGGTAGCTACTGTACCAGCTCTGGTTCTGTTGGAGGCTCGGAAGGGAGAAATGTCACAAAAAAAACATCCTCGGGCTAGGATACAGATGTTTTTTGGCAAGCTGACTTGACACTCAAAATGTTTTTGTTCTGTGTCAAATAGGGATACTGACAATAATCCGCTTGTTGTACAATGAAACATATTGTCCAAGTTTCCAAAATTTCCCTTTTAGAGATTCTGAGGATAACTTAGATCTATATCTAAAGACGTATTGATTTTTCACCTTGAGTTAGAGAAGCCTCAAAACATTTTCTTCTCAAAGTTCAGTTCAATCATGTGACCGTGCCCTGTTCCCAGTGGCAGTCGTCCAACACATGCATGTCCTCCAGTCCCAGTCTCTCTCTGTCATCACTTATTAAGTCATTCATTTCACTAATTCATGTATTGGTGCCATCTGCCCTTCTTCTGTCCTTTTTTCCACAGAGACAGAGAGACACAGAGGGAGACATTCCAATCACTCACTCTGATTTCATCCCTCTGCCCATGACAAACCACCAATCAACTGATGGGAAGGTTAGATCCCAGAAGATGGATCCAGAACCATACAACATCCTAAATGTGCACGCGTTAGTATTCCTGACAGGTCAGGAACGTCACCCTGTTCCGGTTACCTTTCCACCCCCTGATCCCTGACCACTTCCTCCTACTCTCTCCCTGATACTTCCTCCTCCTCTATCTCTGATCCCTGACCACTTCCTCCTCCTCTCTCCCTGACACTTTCTCCTCCTCTCTCCCTGACACTTCCTCCTCCTCTCCCCCTGACCACTTCCTCCTCCTCTCTCCCTGACCACTTCCTCCTCCTCTCTCCCTGACACTTCCTCCTCCTCTCTCCCTGACCACTTCCTCCTCTTCTCTCCCTGACACTTCCTCCTCCTCTCTCCCTGACCACTTCCCCCTCGTCTCTCCCTGACCACTTCCACCTCCTCTCTCCCTGACCACTTCTTCCTCCTCTCTAACTGACCACTTCCTCCTCCTCTCTAACTGACCATTTCCTCCTCCTCTCTCCCTGACCACTTCCTCCTCCTCTCTCCCTGACACTTCCACCTCCTCTCCCTGACACTTCCCCCTCCTCTCTCCCTGACACTTCCTCCTCCTCTCTCCCTAACCACTTTCTCCTCCTCTCTCCCTGACACTTCCCCCTCCTCTCTCCCTGACACTTCCGCCTCCTCTCTCCCTGTCCACTTCCTCCTTCTCTCTCCCTGACACTTCCTCCTCTATTCCTGAACCTTTTTATTTATTGTTTATATCACCTTTATTTAACCAGGTAGGCCAGATGACAACAAGTTCTCATTTATAACTGCGACCTGCCCAAGATTAGGCAAAGCAGTGTGACACAAACAACACAGAGTTACACATGGTATAAACACATTTACGGTCAATAACACAATAGAAAAATTGATATAAAGTGTGTGCAAATGTAGTAAGATTAGGGAGGTAAGGCAATAAATAGGCCATAGTGGTGAAATAACTACAATTTAGCATTAACACTGGAATAATAGGTGTGCAGAAGATGATGTGCAAGTAGAGATACTGGGGTGCAAGGAGAAAAAATAAATACCAATATGGGGATGAAGTAGTTGGGTGGGCTACTTACAGATGGGCTGTGTACAGGTGCAATGATCGGTAAGCTGCTCTGACAGCTGGTGTTTAAAGTTAGTGAAAGAGATATAAGTGATTCAGTGATTTTTGCAATTCGTTCCAGTCATTGGCAGCAGAGAACTGGAAGAAAAGGCGGCAAAAGGAAGTGTTGGCTTTGGTGGTGACCAGTGAAATATAACTGCTGGAGCGCGTGCTACGGGCGGGTGCTGCTATGGTGACCAGTGAGCTGAGAAAAGGCGGGGCTTTACCTAGCAAGGACTTATAGATGACCTGGAGCCAGTGGGTTTGGCAACGAATATGAAGTAAGGGCCAGCCAACGAGAGCGTACAGGTTCCAGTGGTGGGTAGTATATGGGGCTGTGGTGACAAATGGCACTGTCACAGACTACATCCAATTTTCTGAGTAGAGTGTTGGAGGCTATTTTGTAAATGACATCGCCGAAGTCGAGGATCGGTAGGATGATCAGCTTTACGAGGGTATGTTTGGCTGCATGAGTGAAGGATGCTTTGTTGTGAAATAGGAAGCCGATTCTAGATTTAATTTTGATTGGAGATGCTTAATGTGAGTCTGGAAGGAGAGTTTACAGTCTAACCAGACACCTAGGTATTTGTAGTTGTCCACATATTCTAAGTCAGAACCGTCCAGAGTAGTGATGCTACATGGGCGGACGGGTGCAGGCAGCGATCGGTTGAAGAGCATGCATTTAGTTTTACTAGCATTTAAGAGCAGTAGTTGGCCACGGAAGGAGTGTTGTATGGCATTGAAGCTCCTCTGGAGGTTAGTTAACACAGTGTCCAAAGAAGGGCCAGAAGTATACAGAATTGTGCCGTCTTCGTAGAGGTGGATCAGAGAATCACCAGCAGCAAGAGTGACATCATTGATGTATACAGGGCAAAGACTCGGCCCAAGAATTGAACCCTGTGGCACCCCCATAGAGACTGCCAGAGGTCTGGAAAACAGGCCCTCCGATTTCACACACTGAACTCTATCTGAGAAGTAGTTGGTGAACCAGGCGAGGCAGTCATTTGAGAAACCAAGGTTGTTGAGTCTGCCGATAAGAATGCGGTGATTGACAGAGTCGATAGCCAGCATTGTCTTTTATCGATGGCGGTTATGATATCATTTAGGACATTGAGCGTGGCTGAGGTGCACCCATGACCTGCTCGGAAACCAGATTGCATAGCAGAGAAGGTACTGTAGGATTCAAAATGGTTGGGGATCTGTTTTTTAACTTGGCTTTCAAGACTTTAGAAAGGCAGGGCAGGATGGATATATGTCTGTAGCAGTTTGGGTCTAGAGTGTCTCCCCCTTTGAAGAGGGGGATGACCGCGGCAGCTTTCCAATCTTTAGGGCTCTCAGATGATACAAAAGAGAGGTTGAACAGGCCAGTAACAGGGGGTTGCAACAGTTTCAGTGGATAATTTTAGAAAGAGAGGGTCCAGATTGTCCAGCCCAGCTGATTTGTAGATGTCCAGATTTGCATCGCTTTCAGAACAGCTGTCTGGATTTGGGTGAAGGAGAAATGGGGAGGCTTGGGCAAGTTGCTGTGAGGGGTGCAGAGCTGTTGACCGGGGTAGGGGTAGCCACGTGGAAAGCATGGCCACCCGTAGAAAAATGCTTATTGAAATTCTTGATTATTGTAGATTTATCGATGGTGACAGTGTTTCCTAGCCTCAGTGCAGTGGGCAGCTGGTAGGAGGTGCTCTTCTTCTCCATGGACTTTAGAGTGTCCCAGAACGTTTTGCAGTTTGTGCTACAGGATGCAAATTTCAGTTTGAAAAAGCTAGCCTTTGCTTTCCTATCTGCCTGTGTATATTGGTTCCTAATTTCCCAGAAAAGTCGCATATCGAGGGGACTATTCGATGCTAATTCATACGCCACAGGATGTTTTGTGCTGGTCAAGGGCAGTCAAGTCTGGAGTGAACCAAGGGCTATATCTGTTCTTAGTTCTGCATTTTTTGAACGGAGCATGCTTGTCTAAGATGGTGAGGAAGTTACTTTTAAAGAATGACCAGGCATCCTCAACTGATGGGATGAGGTCAATATCCTTCCGGGATACCCAGGCCAGGTCGATTAGAAAGGCCTGCTCGCTGAAGTGTTTTAGGGAGTATTTGACAGTGATGAGGGGTGGTTGTTTGATTGCGGACCCAATACGAACGCAGGCAATGAGGCAGTGATTGCTGAGATCCTGGTTGAAGACAGCAGAGGTGTATTTAGAGGGCAGGTTGGTCAGGATGATATCTATGAGGGTGCCAACGTTTATGGATTAGGGTTGCACCTGGTAGGTTCCTAGATAATTTCTTTGAGATTGAGGGCATCTAGCTTAGATTTTCGGACGACCGGGGTAATAAGCATATCCCAGTTTAGATCACCTAACAGTACCAAATCTGAAGTTAAATGGGGAGCAATTAATTCACATATGGTGTCCAGATCACAGCAGGAGGCTGAGGAGGGTCTATAACAAGCGGCAACAGTGAGAGACTTTTCTGGAAAGGTGTATTTTTAAAAGTAGAAGTAGAATTGGTGAGTCAGGGTGCTGTTTGGTAGTCACTACTATGCTAGGCGAGCAGGGGACACAGAGTTCAGAAAAGCTAGTGGGTCGGGGCTAGTAGATGGTTCTTCGGCGACATCGCAAGGGAATAGCCTGTTGAGATCACATTGGGCGATCACGTCAGCAGTCCAGTCGTGATGGATAGGCGGGGCTCCATGTCGACAATAAAGGGTCCAGGCCAATTTGCAAAGTAGGAGTTGTAGCCTTAGAATTAGCTGGTATATGGGCCTAGCTCGAGGATAGCTCAAGGCTAGCTGGTGCTTGCTTCGGTATAGAGGCGTTAGCTCACAGTAGCCACTCGTTTGCAGCTAGCTAGCTGCGATGATCCGGTGTAATGATCCACAGTGGCAGGAATCCGGTAATTGGTAGAGAGAAGTAGTCTGATATGCTCTGGGTTGATATCGTGCCGAGCAGACAGGCAGGTGTTGTCTGAACTAAGGCTGGCTGGCTGGTGACCGAGAAAAAGGTGAAGACCGCTAGCTGTGGCTAGCAAAGACTAGTAGCTAGTTAGCTGGCTATCTTCTGATGGAAGTTCCAGCTATAAGGAATAAAAATAGCAGATCCGTACCACATTGGGTGAGGCGGGTTGCAGGAAAGTATATTTAGTTCATAGATAGAAAGGGAAATTAAGATATACTGTATACGAAGAAGACCGGCCTTTTGCACGGGATAAGACACTGGATAAGACATGGACAAAAGCACACGTCCTACTGCTACGCCATCTTGGATCATGAAACCAAATGACATAACTCCTCCTCTTCCTCAATCCCTGAACCTAATGATATAACCCCTCCTCCTCCTCCTCTATCCCTGAACCTCATGACATAACTCCCCCTCCTCCTCAATCACTGAACCTAATGATATAACCCCTCCTCCTCCTCTATCCCTGAACCGAATGACATAACCCCCCCTCCTCCTCCTCCTCCTCCTCCTCCTCCTCTATCCCTGAACCTAATGACATAACCCCCTCCTCCCCCTCCACTATCCCTGAACCTAATGACATAACCCCTCCTCCCCCTCCACTATCCCTGAACTTAATGACATAACCCCCCCTCCTCCTCCTCCTCCTCCTCCTCCTCCTCCTCTCCTCTATCCCTGAACCTAATGATATAACCCCTCCTCCTCCTCCTCCTCTATCCCTGAACCTCATGACATAACTCCCCCTCCTCCTCAATCCCTGAACCTAATGACATAACCCATCCTCCTCCTCCACTATCCCTGAACCTAATGACATAACCCCCTCCTCCTCCTCCTCCTCCTCCTCCTCCTCCTCTATCCCTGAACCTAATGACATAACCCCTCCTCCCCTCCACTATCCCTGAACCTAATGACATAACCCCTCCTCCCCCTCCACTATCCCTGAACTTAATGACATAACCCCCCTCCTCCTCCTCCTCCTCCTCCTCCTCCTCCTCTATCCCTGAACCTAATGACATAACCCCTCCTCCTCCTCCTCCTCCTCCTCTATCCCTGAACCTAATGACATAACCCCTCCTCCCCCTCCACTATCCCTGAACCTAATGACATAACCCCCCCTCCTCCTCCCCCACCCTCCTCCTCCTCTATCCCTGAACCTAATGACATAACCCCTCCTCCTCCTCCTCCTCCTCCTCTATCCCTGAACCTAATGACATAACCCCTCCTCCCCCTCCACTATCCCTGAACCTAATGACATAACCCCCCTCCTCCTCCTTCTCCTCCTCCTCCTCTATCCCTGAACCTAATGACATAACCCCTCCTCCCCCTCCACTATCCCTGAACTTAATGACATAACCCCCCCCCTCCTCCTCCTCCTCCTCCTCCTCCTCCTCTATCCCTGAACCTAATGACATAACCCCTCCTCCTCCTCCTCCTCCTCCTCCTCCTCCTCCTCCTCCTCTATCCCTGAACCTAATGACATAACCCCTCCTCCCCCTCCACTATCCCTGAACCTAATGACATAACCCCTCCTCCTCCTCCTCCTCCTCCTCCTCCTCCTCCTCCTCTATCCCTGAACCTAATGACATAACCCCTCCTCCCCCTCCTCCTCCTCCTCCTCCTCCTCCTCTATCCCTGAACCTAATGACATAACCCCTCCTCCTCCTCCTCCTCCTCCTCCTCTATCCCTGAACTTAATGACATAGCCCCTCCTCCTCCTCTATCCCTGAACCTAATGACATAACCCCTCCTCCTCCTCTATCCCTGAACCTAATGACATAACCCCTCCTCCTCCTCTATCCCTGAACTTAATGACATAGCCCCTCCTCCTCCTCTATCCCTTAACCTAATGACATAACCCCTCCTCCTCCTTTGTAATATAACCTAATGACATAAAACCCTCCTCTCCCTCCTCATCCTCCTCCTCATCCAGTCCTTTTCCTCCTCCTCCTCCTCCTTCTCCTTCTCCTTCTCCTCATCCCAATCCTTCTCCTCCTCATCCCAGTCCTGCTCCTCCTCCTCCTCCTCCTCCTCCTCCTCCTCCTCATCCCAGTACTCCTCCTCTTCCTCCTCATTCCCCTCCTCATTCTCCTCCTTGTCTTCCTCATCCCCCTCCTCCCCTTTGTCCTCATTTCCTTCCTCATTCCCCTCCTTGTCTTCCCCATTCCCCTCCTCCTCATCCTCCTCATTCCCATCCTCATTCTCCTCCTTCTATTCCTCCTCAATCCCCTCCTTGTCTTCCTCATTCCCCTCCTCCTCTTTCTCCTCATCCCTTCCTCATTCCCCTCCTTGTCTTCCTCATTCCCCTACTCCTCTTTGTCCTAATTCTCCTCCTTCTCTTCCTCCTCATTCTTCTCCTTCTCTCCCTCCTCATTCTCCTCCTCCTCTTTCTCCTCATTCCCCTCTTCTTCTTCCTTCTCATTCCCCTCCTTCTCTACCTCCTCCTCCTCATTCCCCTCCTCCTCTTCCTCCTCATTCTCCTCATTCTCTTCCTCCTCATTCCCCTCCTTGTCTTCCTCATTCCCCTCCCCCTCTTTCTCTTCCTCATTCCCCTCCTTGTCTTCCTCATTCCCCTCCTCCTCTTCCTCCTCATTCTCCTCCTTCACTTCCTCCTCATTCCCCTCCTCCTCTTTGTCCTCATTCTCTTCCTCCTCATTCCCCTCCTTGTCTTCCTCATTCCCCTCCTTCTCTTCCTCCTCATTCCCCTCCTTGTCTTCCTCATTCCCCTCCTTCTCTTCCTCCTCATTCCCCTCCTTGTCTTCCTCATTCCTCATTCCACCCCCTCTTTCTCTTCCTCATTCCCCTCCTCCTCTTTGTCCTCATTCTCCTCATTATCTTCCTCCTCATTCTCCTCCTTCTCTTCCTCCTCATTCCCCTCCTCCTCTTTGTCCTCATTCTCTTCCTCCTCATTCCCCTCCTTCTCTTCCACCTCATTCCCCTCCTCCTCTTTGTCCTCATTCTCTTCCTCCTCATTCCCCTCCTTCTCTTCCACCTCATTCTCTTCCTCCTCATTCTCCTCCTTCTCTTCCTCCTCATTCTCCCCCTTCACTTCCACCTCATTCCCCTCCTCCTCTTCCTCCTCATTCCCCTCCTCCTCTTTCTCCTCATTCTCTTCCTCCTCATTCCCCTCCTTCTCTTCCACCTCATTCCCATCCTCTTCCCCCTCCTTCTCCTCCTCATTCCCCTCCTTCTCTTCCTCCCCATCCTCCTCCTCCTTCCAAGCCTATTGGACAGTTTGTTATTTCATATCCACTAATGTGAAAGGTGAGTGTGTGCCAGCTTGTCAGTCATTTGTCCAACAGTCCAGATATACAAACAGAATGGCTGTTAAAGGGTACCTATCTCTCCCAACCCCAAACCTCCTCATCCTCTGTTACGCAAACATTACACAGAATGTATACAATACATACATTTCTCAAATATTCCAAAATCCATAATAATTATGTTATGCTTTGCATTAAGCCGCGATTTCAAGTGATCAACGACTTACGCTGATATGAGCAGTATCCGTCAAGAGTGAAGGTTTATGGGGGATCATCTTAGGTCCATTCTGTGCTTTTCGAAATATATGGACTGTTAATAGAAACACATTTCACTACAGTCTGCAGATCAAACAGAAACATTACAGTAAGACCATCCAATATTGAGATATGCCAGGCAGTTATGCAATCATTTAACCCTGTTTCAAGTGAAGGAAGCCCCATGTGACTAACTGGCAAAACAAGCATGGTAACTCAAATCAAATGTGACTGAACATTGCTCATCTCAGCAACTGTGTCATTAATATGAATTAACATTGCTTGTCACAACATCAACAAAAAATACATGTCCCCCTCTAATCACATTATTGAGAGTGTTTTAGGTAGCAATTATATTTTGCACCTGACCATTAAATTGACCAATAATCATTCAGATGAGAATTTCTTTCTACTGCCGTTGTGAGCTCCAACATGCTAATTTACACATAGCCCAGTAACCACATGCGGTTGAATGGGAGGGTTGGACACTCATGATAAATTAACATGAACAGACGCACTCTCTAGGGTGTCGTTCCTTCACCATGCAATAGTTTATGACCATTACTCTTGACGCTGTCAACCCCCCCACACACACACACACACACACACACACATGTATACACACACACACACACACACATGTATACACACACACACACACACACATGCACATGCACGCACACACACACACACACACACACACACACACACCACATACAATCAAGTTGAAAGAGAGAGATTTTGCTACTATGCTTCCACTCTCTTTAAATTTTCATCACCCTCCCCAGCCTTTGTTAATTCAACACAATGCCAGGGGCTGCCTGTGTTCTACAGTGGTAGTGTTTAGTGGGTGACAGGGGAAGACCAGGGACCTACATGCCTGTCCTGGATCACTCCCAAGCTCTCATTTGCATCACAACGGGCACCCTGTTCCCTATGTAGTGCACTACTTTGGACCAGGGCTCCATATCCAGGTTTACATCGCCCAAAAGTAGTGCACTATATAGGGTGTCTAGGGTGCCATTTGGGATGCAGAACACCAGTGGAGAGAGGACCACAGAAACAATTGAATACTGAGATTGAATCATCATGTGTGAATTGGAAATGTTTCCATACCTCAGACCTGAGACACCCTCCCAAAGTACAATCCCCACATTAGGCTAACCTTTTTTTCATTTAGAGGAAATTATCAGTAAATTCATTCAGGGGCAAAATGAAATTCAGCTTTTGTTACGCCCTGACCTTAGAGCTTTTTATGTCTCTCTTTTGGTTTGGTCAGGGTGTGATTTGAGTGGGCATTCTATGTTCCTTTTTCTACGTTTTTGTGTTTCTTTGTTTTTGCCAGGTATGGTTCTCAATTAGGGACTGCTGTCTATCGTTGTCTCTGAATGGGAACCATACGTAGATAGCTTTTTCCTACTGTGTTTTTGTGAGTAGTTAATTTAGTGCTTGCACCTTACAGGAAGGACTGTTCTGGTTATTCTCTTGTTTACTTTTGTTTTAGTGTTCAGTTTTATAAAACAAGCATGAACACTTACCACGCTGCGCTTTGGTCCGATGATTCCTCATCTTCCGACGACGAATATCGTTACAGCTTTAGAGCAGATAAAAAGTTTAATGAATCCATAATTAAATGCATTGTTATTATAATGGTGCTTCATTTGCATTTGCAATAACAAAAATAAATAGTTTGAAATAAAAAATATAAATAATTACTTTCAAATAAATATTATGCAAAATAGTGTTTATTAGCATTCTAATGTTCACACAATTATATTCACATGGGGCAAAGGTAAAGAAAATATGATCATTGACCGTGTTATGTGTACCACCTCATACACTAATGATCCTTTTAAGGTGTCCAATGTCTCTCCAAGGTCTGGATGTCACACCAGTTCTAACAAGTGACCTTAGGTAATGATGATGAACTCCCTCCATGGTCCTCCATCTGTATATCATAGGGAAGGCTATAGCCAGCCTACTGACATTGTTACGCCTGATTAGCCATGATGGATACCCCACACAGAATGTGATTGTCAGAGTAGTGGAGGGCTGATTGATACTGGTTGTTAAGATCTGATAGATTTGACTGGACTTTGTTAAACTTTGCTCCCTGAGCATCGTTGAGACTTCCTCTGGGGCAGCAGTCATATCAATGTTCAATGTGTGTGTGTGTGTGTGTGGGGCTAGAGAAAAGACCCTGAGACAGTGACTGAGAGGCTTCATCTTATAGGGATCAAGTCTTATCTCAGGCGCAAGACAAAAGACAGGTTAGATCCTTGGTTGTGTAAGATGTAGATTTACGAAAGTTCAATCAGGAAGGTTTGTCTAAACGCTTGTTTATCTTCATCCAGTTAGCATAACGTAAATCACTTGTGTTTCATATTCTACGTGCATAGTGAGAATGACTACAAATGTATCATTGATGTGTCCTTGAGCAAGTGGCTCTGGATAAGAGCATCTGCTAAATGACTGAAATGTTAAATGTATCATCATGAGCACAGCCTCTTGATTCTACTCCTCTTTCCTATTAGCCATGTGTTGAATGTCATTCACCTATTGACCTTATAGCCTATAAGCACGGCACATTGAAGCACGTTCCTCACTCTTGCTCTTTAACTTATGGGCTTACTTTCACAAATATCACCTTCATCTCTCTCAACCAATGGGCGGAAATGTAGTTGTTTAAGTCATGTCAGACGCCAAAACCTGCCCTAAGGTATAGGATATGTCCCTTGTTCCAGCGATCGATCTACACCCACTCCCAGGTTCCAGGCGATTCATCCACGACTAGGATTTACCCGAGAAGAAGTGAGAGATTTGCCATTAGGCAAGTGGGCCCATTTTCCGATGTTCAACTTCTGGGAATCCTACCTGAAAAGGGCAACACTATGGTTCCAGGCATTACCAGCTATGAGCTCCTCCAAATGGCTTTGAATGTGCTCACCTCATCTCTGCAACTCCCAGACAATGGCATCCCTTTCTCAGGAGAAGAGGTATTTCTCCCAGAGGGAAGAAAAGGCTCCAGAAATTGGCTTCACCAGCAAAGGGGAAAATTCCTAGTACACAAGGTCTCCGACCAGGCTGGTCCTTCTTCCTTAGTTTCCTACATCACTGCTGCGGCCACTTCCACACAGGCCCCTCTCGCTGCTGCCATTACTATTCAGCCGTCTTTAAAACCTCTAATCAGAGCCTTTTCATCTTGAGTTTTTGGTAGCATTTCGTATTTGCTACAATGTTTTTGTTCCATGTTTACTCACAAGAGAAGAGAGCTTAATCATTTTGCCTGCATCTCTAAGATTTGTGGCAATAGTTAGCCGTCATTCCATGTTGATGTAAGATATTATTCCCTTCAGCTATCGTAAATGCTCCTTTTACACATACTGTAGTCTCTCAAGGTTATTCATGGGGATCACCCAACCATATGGGTTGTCTTTACATCCGGGATTCCTATGCACTATCATAAATATTTACTATTACTGTTTGGTAAAGCAACATGTTGTCTTGTGTCAAACTTTATTTATGTTATAAACTTTATTTAAAACGATGCTTTTAGTTTTTGAGATATTTAGCACCAGCCTATTGCTAGTTACTAAAACTGATTGACACCTTTAACTGTATGTTAAGAGTGTCAGTTATTTATTTTACTGTCATAGCTGATGTGTATATGGTTGAGTCGTCAGCGTACATAAACACACAGGCTTTATTCAAGGTCAGTGGAAGGTCATTAGTAAAAACAGAAAACAATAATGGACCTAGCCGGCTGCTCTGAGGTACACCACACTCAACCCGAATTTGCATTAGAGAGGCTTCTATTAATAACTTCTTATGGTATAGGGGACGGTTGCGTCCCACTTGGGCAAAAAACTGGGAAAATGCAGCGCGGCAAATTCAAAAAAATAATCTAAAAATCGGACTTTCATTAAATCACACATGTAACTATAGACAAACACAGTCTTCTTAAACTAATAGCACACTAACCATTTTAGCTTTTCATGTCTTTATTGAACACACAGTGTAAACATTCACAGTGCCGGGGGAAAAAAGTATGTGAACCCTTAGATTTAATAACTGGTTCACCCTCCTTTGGCAACAATAACCACAATCAAACATTTTCTGTAGCTGCAGTTCAGACCTGTGCAACGGTCATGAGGAATTTTGGACCATTCCTCTTTACAAAACTGATTTAGTTCAGCAATATTCTTGGGATGTCTGGTGTGAACCGTTCTCTTGAGGTCTAGCCACAGCATCTCTATCGGGTTGAGGTCAGAACTCTGACTGGGACACTCCAGAAGGTATATTTTCTTCTGTTGAAGCCATTCTGTTGTTGATTTACTTCTGTGTTTATGTTGTTCTCCTTTTGCATCACCAAACTTCTGTTGCGCTTCAATTGGCGGATAGATAGCCTTACATTCTCCAGCAAAATGTCTTGATGAACTTGGGAATTCGTTTTCCGTCGATGACAGCAAGCTGTCCGGACTCCGAGGCAGCAAAGCAGCCCCAAACCATGTTGCTCCCTTCACCATACTTTACAGTTAGGATGAGGTTTTGATGTTGGTGTGCTGTGCATTTTTTTTCTCCACACATAGTATTGTGTGTTCCTTCCAAAAAACACAACTTTATTTGAATCTGTCCACAGAATATTTTGCCAATAGCACTGTGGAGCATCCAGGTGCTCTTTTGCGAACTTCAGACGTGCAGCAATGTTTTTTTTGGACAGCAGTGTCTTCTTCAGTGGTGTTCTCCCATGAACACCATTCTTGTTTAGTGTTTTACGAATTGTAATCTCGTCAACAGAGATGTTAGCATTTTCCAGAGATTTCTGTAAGTCTTTAGCTGACACTCTAGGATTCTTCTTAACCTCATTGAGCATTCTGCGCTGTGCAGTTATCTTTGCAGGATGGCCACTCCTAGCGAGACTAGCAACAGTGCTGATCTTTCTCCCTTTATAGACAATATGGCTTACCATTGACTGATGAACATCAACGCTTTTAGAGATACTTTTGTAACCCTTTCCAGCTTTATGCAAGTCAACAATTGGTAATCTTAGGTCTTCTGAGATCTCTTTTGTTCGAGACATAGGTCTCATCAGGCAATGCTTCTCAAATGTTGTGAGTGTTTTTTATAGGACAGGGCATCTCAAACCAACATCTCCAATCTCCAGGTTAGCTGACTCCTGGCTCCAATAAGCTTTGGAAAAGTCATTAGCCTAGGGGTTCACATACTTTTTCCAACCTACATTGTGAATGCTTAAATTGTGTATTCAACATGGACAAGAAAAATACAATAACCAGCGCGTTATTAGTTTAAGCACACTGTGTTTGTCTTTTGTTGTGACTTAGATGAAGATCAGATGAAATTTTATGACCGATTTATGCAGAAATCCAGACATTTCCAAAGGGTTCACATACTTTTTCTTGCCACTGTACTAGATGGTGTCAGAAAAAGGCCCAAAAATGTGTCAACAACTCCAGTCACCCAAGTCATAGACAGTTCTCTCTGCTATCGCATGGCAAGTGGTACTGGAGTGCCAAGTCTAGGTCCAAAAGGCTCCTTAACAGCTTCTACTCCCAAGCTGTAAGACTGCTGAACAATTAATCAAATGGCTACCCCCCCCACTGCTGCTGCTGCTACTGCTACATGTGTGTTTATTATCTATGCATAGTCCCTTTACCCCTACCTACATGTACAAATGACCTCTACTAACCTGTACCCCCGCACATTGACTCGGTACTGGTATCCCCTATATATAGCCTAATTTTGTTATTTTATTGTGTTACTTTCTTTATTTTATTTTTTATTTTATTTAGTAAATATTTTCTTAACTCTATTTTATTAAAAGTGCATTGTTGGTTACGGGATTGTAAGTAAGCATTTCACAATAAGATTCTACACCTGTTGCAGTCGGCGCATGCGACAAATACAATTTGATTTGATTTTAATCATAGCCTATTTCACAAGTGTTGCTTTGCATATCACAGTAATTTCATCAACTGATTCTCCAGTGACAAAACAAATTCATATGTAATTGATACTTGATGAGCTCAGTAAACCTAATACTGCCTTTAACTCTCTTCACTCTGGGCATTTTCTTTTAATTCGTATTTAATCTTGTCATAAACAAACTGTATTCTGCAATAAGGTGATATGTTGAGTCCTTGCAATCAGTTCCATCTTTAATAAATGGTTATATTCTCCAGCCTCCCAGCAGCAAACCATGTCGCAGGGTGGCCATCGACAGTAATATCTCAATTAAGAACTGTGGCTTTCAGCTTCAGTTATGTTGCCTGGAGCCTATTAATGCTAATGTCATGGTTTTTGCCATCATTCTAATATTTGTTTCATTGTTACAGGTTGTTATCTTGCCTGACCTGATTCAGGGAAATGCTTCTCTATGCAAGCTGCCTCCAACATGCTCCCGAATGGCGTAGCGGTCTAAGGCACTGCATCTTAGTGTGAGGTGTCACTACAGTCCCTGGTTTGAATCCAGTCTGTATCACAACTGGCCATGATTGGGAGTCCTATAGGGGGGTGAACAAATGTCCCAGTGTTGTCTGGGTCTGGCCAGGGTAGGCTGTCACTGTAAATAAGAATTTATTCTTAACTAACTTGCCTAGTTAAGTAAAGGTTAAATAAAAAAATTCTAACTAACAGCAATTGGTCCCACAGTCACCACCTTCTGTATACAAACGAAGGCTACCCAGCAATGGGTTTCACCATGTTGGTTCTCTTACTGCTAGTGTCCAAGGTTCACCTGGCAACTGCACATCCTTGGTTACCACTCAGTTTTTCACAACACCTTTACTCAAGTGCCTTTTCATGGTTACAGTTTCTATCGTCATGTTGCGACAGTGCCTGATGATCTCAAGATCATTAGACAATTGGCCTCTGACTGAGTGGCGCAGCAGTCTAAGGCACTATATTGCATTGCTAGAGGCATCACTACAGACCCTGGTTTGATCCCAGGCTGCATCACAACCAGCCGTGATGGCGAGTCCCATAGGGCGGCGTACAATTGGCCCAGCATCGTCCTGGTTAGGGTTTGGCCGGTGTAGTTTTACTACGGATGCCTATTCTACAGCTCGTAGCCATCAGACAAGACGGTTTCCCTCTGCAACGCCTACCATCACTTTATTCCTTCACGTGATTTAGGTTTTTCCTGATCTGGTCGTTTTACCCTAATCACTATAGCCTCACTCTTAACCATTCTAAATCGTGTTCCTGGGGTATTATCAGTTTATGCTAATATCTCTTCACGCTCGACCCTGCTCTGCTCCTCATCATACTCTTTCATCTGTTTTACCTCTCTGCTTTCTTGAGTAATATAAAGGTGTTATCTTTCACCTCAACGCTACACTGGTCACTCGTTCAGAGCTGGAGTTGCAACCAGAGCAGCCATTCTAGGTATAGTTATTTTTATTTAACCAGGCAAGTCAGTTGAGGACCAAATTCTTATTTACAATGACAGCTTACCCCTGCCAAACCTGGAGGACGCTGGGCCAATTGTACACCGCACTATGGGACTCCCAATCATGGCTGAATGTGAGACAGCATTGAATTTGAAACATGTACTGTAGAGATGCCTCTTGCACTGAGATGCAGTGTCTTAGACCACTGCACCACTCCCTTACTCTCCAGCAACTATGTCATTGGTCATGCTCTGCCTAGACCTCATAAATTAGGCCCAATCTGTTGGTCACCCCTTTAGCAATGGTCCTTTTACCATAGCTATCAATAGCTACATTCGTTGCAAGTATCCAATTACTGTCACGGCCGTTGAAAGAACTAGACCAAAGCGCAGCGTGGTGAGCGTACATATTCCTTTTATTTAGGATGACGCCGACAAAAGCAATAAGCAATACAAAACGTGAAGCTTAAGGGCTACGTGCCACAAAGAAAAGAGGGAAAAGGGCTACCTAAGTATGGTTCCCAATCAGAGACAACGATAGACAGCTGTCCCTGATTGAGAACCATACCCGGCCAAAACCTAGAAATACAGAATCATTAAAAAACAAAACATAGAATGCCCACCCCACATCACACCCTGACCAAACCAAATAGAGAAATAAAACGGTTCTCTCAGTTCAGGGCGTGACAACTACAATAAAAATCATGAGCTGGCGCACACCTCAAAAAGTTGGTAGAGGTGCCGACTAACGGCAAGTAAACTGTAGGCTATGAAAATAAATGAAGAGAGTGCACACTCTATATACAAGCTCCCTGTCACGAGTCCGACCGAGGGTGGTTTCCCTTCCCGGTCGGGTGGAGCTCGGCGGTCGTCGTCACCGGCCTATTAGTTGCCACTGATAGTCTTTCCTCCCCCTCCTTGTATGTTTATTGGTAGCACCTGTTTGTGATGATTAGTTTGTCTTTATTAGACAGCCGGCCCACCTGGTTGTTGTGCGGGATTATTATTTGTAACCTTCGGCTCTGTAGTAGAGGAACCTGTTAGTTCCTGGTCGTGTATTTTTCAGTAGTCATGTTTCATTCCCTGTGTTTTGGGGCCGTTATTATTGTGAGCACCCTGTGGTGCGTTGGTGCAATTAAAGAGCACAGCACTGCACTCTCTGTCTCCTGCGTTTGACTCCACACCCACGACATCAGGAGTATTACACTCCCAGTAATTGATTATCCAATTATATTTAAGCAATAAGGCACGGGGGGGGGGGTATATGGCCAATATACCACGGCTAAGGGCTGTTCTTAAGCATGACACAACACGGAGTGCCTGGATACAGCCCTTAGCCATAGTATATTGGTCATATTCCACAAACCCCCATAGGTGCCGTATTGCTATTATAAACTGGTTACCAACATAAGTAAAAATAAATGTTTTGTCATATCCGTGGTATACGGTCTGCTATACCACGGCTGTCAGCCAATCAGCATTCAGGACTGGAACCACCCAGTTTATACTCATGCATATAGCAGTGTCAGACATTTATTGGTGCACCTTCTCATATGTAACATGCAAAGCACTCAGCAGGCCAACATTGGGTCAGACACTCTTTGGTATGTGTCCCTATTGTTTCATATTACTGCATGAATGACTGGGTTCGACGCAAAGCAAACTCTCATTATATGATACAAATTGCATTACCGCATGCGTGGTTGGGTTCTATGTACAAGTATACGTAACGTTTCATCTAAAGCAGAATTTCCTATAATACTTTCCACTACAGCATAATCTCATTTTTTGTTATATTCCTTGTATGCAACTCTCTTGTAATTATATATATATATATTTTTTTTTTGGATCATATCTGCAATTCCCCAGTGGACTCAGGAGAGGCGAAGGCGAAGAGTCATGCGTCCTCCGAAACATGACCTGCTGCTTCTTAACACACTGCTCGCTTGATCTGGAAGCCAGACACACCAATGTGTTGGAGGAAACACAGTCCAAATGACAACCGAATTCAGTTTGCCAACAGTCCCCTGCTACCTGCCATCACATCCTCTGACTTCGAGGATCTTCCTCAGCGATAAGGGGATCCAACTCGGGAGTTCTGCGTATCACAAGACTGTGTTAGTCCCCCTGAGATAAGGCCACCTGTGACCCCCCGGGATCCTACTCGGGAGTTCTGCGTTCCACAAGATTGTGTTAGTCCCCCTGAGATAAGGCCACCTGTGACCCCTCGGGGATCCTACTCGGGAGTTCTGCGTTCCACAAGACTGTGTTAGCCCCCCCGAGATAAGGCCACCTGTGACCCCCCGGGGATCCTACTCGGGAGTTCTGTGTTCCACAAGACTCTGTTAGCCCCGCTAAGATAAGGCCTAGTCATCAGCTCAGAGAGATATGCCATTGAATAACTAACTGAGCATACCAAAGCTTTATTTGCACAAATGATGGAATGTTTAACAACAGTTGTGCTATAATCTCAGGGGAGTGTCTCAAAATGTCACAGGTGAGGTTTCACCATGACAACTGCTCTAGGTCAATTCCCTCACACACAAACAAATGCATTTCAACAAACGTATAGTTTATTTGATTCTCCATGGTCGATAGATGAGATTGGCAGATGTGTGCGCGTCAACTGATTTCAATACAACCCTCTAATTACATCATGGGATATCTTAATTAGCACAATTTGTTCCCCCAGCTCTGAACAGGCCCATTACCCTGCTGGACCTTGCTGGCACACCATTGGATGACAGCCCTGGAACTCTGATCACAAACCAATGGGCTTATACAGAACTATTGAGACAAAGTTAAAGGTTGTTTCTATAGGGCACACAGAAAGTATTGAAGTGAGGAATCAATACTGTATTCAGTAGGGGTGAATTCAATAGTAGCATGGAATTTAATTAGCTAACACAGGTATACATGTACCTAGCAATTTGATCCATGTCTGATTATTGCCATTAAATGACTTATTAATGAAATAACTACAGTGGGGCAAAAAAGTATTTAGTCAGCCACCAATTGTGCAAGTTCTCCCACTTAAAAAGATGAGAGGCCTGTAATTTTCATCATACGTACACTTTAACTATGAAAGACAAAATGAGAAAAAAAATCCAGAAAATCACATTGTAGGATTTTTAATGAATTTATTTGCAAATTATGGTAGAAAATAAGTATTTGGTCACCTACAAACAAGCAAGATTTCTGGCTCTCACAGACCTGTAACTTCTTCTTTAAGGGGCTCCTTTGTCCTCCACTCGTTACCTGTATTAATGGCACCTGTTTCAACTTATTATCAGTATAAAAGACACCTGTCCACAACCTCAAACAGTCACACTCCAAACTCCACTATGGCCAAGACCAAAGAGCTGTCAAAGGACACCAGAAACAAAATTGTAGACCTGCACCAGGCTGGGAAGACTGAATCTGCAATAGGTAAGCAGCTTGTTTTGAAGAAATCAACTGTGGGAGCAATTATTAGGAAATGGAAGACATACAAGACCACTGATAATCTCCCTCGATCTGGGGCTCCACGCAAGATCTCACTCCGTCGGGTCAAAATGATCACAAGAACGGTGAGCAAAAATCCCAGAACCACATGGGGTGACCTAGTGAATGATCTGCAGAGAGCTGGGACCAAAGTAACAAAGCCTACCATCAGTAACACACTACGCCGCCAAGGACTCAACTCATGCAGTGCCAGACATGTCCCCCTGCTTAAGCCAGTACATGTCCAGGCCCGTCTGAAGTTTGCTAGAGAGCATTTGGATGATCCAGAAGAAGATTTGGAGAATGTCATATGGTCAGATGAAACCGAGTTGGTAAAAACTCAACTCGTCATGTTTGGAGGACAAAGAATGCTGAGTTGCATCCAAAGAACACCATACCTACTGTGAAGCATGGGGGTGGAGACATCATGCTTTGGGGCTGTTTTTCTGCAAAGGGACCAGGACGACTGATCCGTGTAAAGGAAAGAATGAATGGGGCCATGTATCGTGAGATTTTGAGTGAAAACCTCCTTCCATCATCAAGGATATTGAAGATGAAACGTGGCTGGGTCTTTCAGCATAACAATGATCCCAAACACACCGCCCGGGCAACGAGGGAGTGGCTTCGTAAGAAGCATTTCAAGGTCCTGGAGTGGCCTAGCCAGTCTTCAGATCTCAACCCCTTAGAAAATCTTTGGAGGGAGTTGAAAGTCCGTGTTGCCCAGCAACAGCCCCAAAACATCACTGCTCTAGAGGAGATTTGCATGGAGGAATGGGCCAAAATACCGGCAACAGTGCGTGAAAACCTTGTGAAGACTTACAGAAAACATTTGACCTCTGTCATTGCCAACAAAGGGTATACACTGTATGTACATAATTATGTCTGTTTCTATAGGAATGGTAATAAAGTCAAGAGAGACAGTACGCTATGGCTAATTATAACTAGATGGAAGAATGTCATTTCAAGAGCTGTCTCTGGAAATGTGCTTTGCAAACAGATAAGGTACTTTACGTCTTGTTCCTTGGAAATGTGGATGTATACTCAGAGGAGAAAGAACTGGTACTACAAGGAGCTCTGAGAAAAAAGGCACAGCTACTGCAATTCAAAAGTGTTTGTTTCTAAGGTCTTTATTACGCAGTGAACATGCCAAACCTTAGAGAGATTTTGGGGGTATTTTTTTGATCCTTTAAAAATAATCCCCTTTCAGTGAAAGTAGGATGACCTGTTAAGATGTAACATAGGAGACATGCTAAATTCAGACACTCAATGCCGATGACAGTATCGTCTGTCTGTCTCTCTGTCTGTCTGTCTGTCTGTCTGTCTGTCTGTCTGTCTGTCTGTCTGTCTGTCTGTCTGTCTGTCTGTCTGTCTGTCTGTCTGTCTGTCTGTCTGTCTGTCTGTTTGTCTGCATGTCTGTCAGCTAGCTCATTGCGATGAAGAGCTGGATAGGGAAATATTTACTGTAAAACTCCACAATTACTCTTTCTAAGGAGGCCCAGCATGCACGGCTGTGAACTGAGAATCCAAGCTGTTTGAAGAACAAGGACGCGGCGTACTCTTAAAACTTGTAACTGAGATTTAAAACCTAATTACCAGTGTTTTATTGTGGCACCCCTTTGTTCAGGCAATTACAGGGCTGAGACAAACAGACGGAATGTGATGGGAATTCACTGTGCTTTGTTTCCATGTCAACTGATGCTGACATACAGATGTATGATCTTAATTTGACCAGTTTCTCACAGCAGGAAAATAATCCTGCAGCAACAGGAAATGTGCATTTTTTTGTCGGGGTTGATACATGTTTAGTTAGGTCAAATCAAGTCTTACATTGTAAATGGTAATTACAAACTTAAGAAGCTTTGTTAAACCTTTGAAAACACTACAAGTTTGCATTTCTTGCTGTGCAGGACATTTCCTGCAACAACAAGGTGATCAAATTAAGATTCTACGTCTGTAATAGGACACTTCACGGAACATGTGGTGCTTCTGATGGGGCTGATGGCACCACCATGCCAATATGCTCTGTTCACTCAGCTAAACTGGTTATTTAGAGCCTCACTTATTTATTTACAACCTGGTTTATTTACAACTATTGAGGCTATTGTACATCCCATAATGTATACTCTGTAAATCTGTAAAAACACAATTTATGTCATTTGACATACAAGTAGCATGTACAGTATTTATAATTTCTACCATTGCTGCACCAGGCTTTGGAAGCCAAAGCTAAACAATCTTTGTTCACTTTCTGAATTAATTTTCAGAGTTGATGCATCCTACAATATGGCTCGGCCAAGCAAGAAGTAATTGATTGTCAAATTTGATAAACAACAGTTGAGTATGATTGGCCGAGTCTGGCCTTCAGACAGATACTTCTGCTCTACTCGGTAATGTAATTGCTTACAGTCCATTCATCTTATCTATTCTCCCCTTGTAGTCAGCATGACAAAAATTCTTCAACAATTAAAAATGAGATGAATTGATTATTGAGTGATTAATGCCTAGATATCCCATCCGTAACACCTACGTTCATCTCGCTACCTGCTATTCTACAGTATTTCTTCAATAAGATGCTGAACAGAACTGAATTTCAGACAGCACGACATACATACAGTATACCAGTATTCCTCCTTTTGTTGTGGTCCTCTGTAGCTCAGTTGGTAGAGCATGGCACTTGTTACATCAGGGTAGTGGGTTCTATTCTCACAACCACCCATTCTCAAAATGTAACACACATGTACTGCAGGTTGCTTTGGATAAAAGTGTCTGCTAAATTACATATATATATATTGAAGATATGTGTTTGTCCAGTGAGAGTAACAATTAAAGCAACAGTAAATCCATGCAGTAAAAGAAAGATGTCTTCCTGTTAGACAGATAGTGGACAGCCTTTCTCTGAGAAGAGCAGAGTCGGAGTTTTCATGTCCAGCAACATGGGCATTTAAAGCCCTGCAAATCTCTGACAACACAATTCCCTTGGTCCCAATGCATCTTGACTTAGGAGCTCTGATGGACATCAGTGTGAGAGAGTGGAGGGGATGTCGGGAGGGAAAGAGAAAAGGTCAACTGCATGACAGCAGTACTCCTGGATGTGAGCAAAGTGCTGTATGACATGACATGTGTGGGTAGTTGAAGAGTGACCTGTTTGTCTCCCTCAAATGAATGGTTGGAGGGAGATAAACTATATCTTAAACTCACATTGAACAAGACAAACCACTGTGATGAGCTAATAAACTGGTGTGTTGATAAGGAATGAGGTCAATCAATGCTTCCACCCACAATGCTTTATTTCAATGTGCATGATGATGATGACAGATCTGGAGTGGTTCACAGCTGGTCTGTGTGAGCCCGTGAAGTCACATTACCGTCCCAAAATATTTTCCTGTGAAATGAGTTTTCTTTTGATCTCAGAGGCAAGCGATTCTTGTCTAACAATCTGTATGGTAGACTATGGAATATGGAAGGCTAAGTGTAGAATTCAGTGTTTTCTCACATAAGCAAATCAAAAATATGTGCCATAAAAAAATGTGTGGATGCCTGGAGTGTTTATTTGATGACATCCATAAGGACATTTATGTTATTTATGTTTGTGCACAATCGTAACCCTATGACCATGGCGACTGAGCCATCATCAGTCAATTTTAATATTTATGTTATATGAGTCAAAATGAGAAACACATATATCTCCCTATATCCATCAATAAACAATCAAAATGGCCCTAAAATATTACTGCCGATTAAGCAGTATCACACACAATTTTCCTTTTCAGATGGTGCCTCCTCCCATGGTTTCCAACTCCATGCTCATCCAACAGAACCAATAGGGTCCGCTTCATCCTGGATTATATGAAAATGACTTTGGAAAATAGCCACACTTTAACATAGCACTACAGGTAATGCGTTTTCCTGGTCAGTGATTCTGACAAAGTAATCAAAGCCTGACATTTGCTTTGAGTGCATTAGCTTCTCAATTCCCTTTCTCGACGGATTACCGCACTCCAAATGAACTACGATTCGCCTTCTGTACTGTTCTCAATGGACTACACCATAGATAAGAGGATGAAGGACATTGGGCAAAACACCCGATACCAGATAGTGCTAAAACTTGCCTCTCTGGTTACTACAGCATTTGTTTACACAAGTGTCACTGTGGGTGAAATTGATATGGAGATCAGCCTATCAGTCTCATGTCTAGTTGTTTTGCCTCTCTTGCTATGACACCAAACAACCGTTTTGAGGAAAGACAACGATTTTTGGGAGTAATAGGCCTGAAAAAGAGAAAGCCTTTCTCATAATGAGTCATTGAAGCTGCTACAGCACCAGAAGCCAATCTTCTGTCACCACGTTCTCTGCCAGCATGGTGGACTCTCTCTCGCTCTGTCTTTCTCTGTCTCTGTTTCTCTCTCTCTCTCTCTCTCTCTCTCTCTCTCTCTCTCTCTCTCTCTCTCTCTCTCTCTCTCTCTCTGTCTGTATCTCTCTCTGTCTTTATCTCTCTCCCCCTCTCTCTCTGTCTCTCTATCTTTCTATGTCTCTCTCCCTGTGTCTTTATCCCTCTCTCTCTGTCTTCATCTCTCTCCCTCTCTCTCTCTTTCTCTGTCTCTCTCTCTGTCTTTATCTCTCTCTCTGTCTTTATATCTCTCTCCCTCTCTCTCTCTCTCTTTCTCTGTCTTTATCTCTCTCTCCGTCTCTGTCTCTCTATCTTTCTCTGTCTCTCTCTCTGCCGTCTTTATCCCTCTCTCTCTGTCTTTATCTCGCTCTCCCTCTCTCCCTCTCTCTCTGTCTCTCTATCTTTCTCTGTCTCTCTGTCTTTATCCCTCTCACTCTGTCTTTATCTCTCTCTCCCTCTCTCTCTATCTTTCTCTGTCTCTCTCTCTCTCTCTGTCTTTATCTCTCTCTCTCGCTCTCTCTCTCTCTCTCTGTCTCCCTCTGTCTCTCTCTCTCTCTCTCTCTCTCTCTCTCTCTCTCTTTCTCTATCTGTCTCCCTCTGTCTCTCTCTCTCTCTCTCTCTCTCCCTCTGTGTTTGTGTCTCTCTCTCTCTCTCTGTATCTCTCTGTGTCTCTCTGTGTCTCTCTGCTGATGCAGCTGGCCTCTCTCTGTGTCTGCCGCTCCTCCAGCTGTCCTTCTGTAGTTTAACACCTGACCGCTGCTCACTCTATGGCAGGGTGCAGTTTAGCACCAGTGTGGTGCTGCTCTCGGGTTATTCTGTGTGACAACAGCAGAGGAAGCTTGCTCCATGCCTAAATCTAAATGGCTCTGTAAATGTAATTTCCATTGGCGATTAATCCCATTGTGTTACAAACAAAAACTTGTGTGTTTCCACCTCCAAGGCCTAGTTCCAGTGAGACACTGGGCCATGGCCTCTGCAAACATACAGACTAAATGAGAACCAGTGCTGAAGTAAGATCTGCCTCTGTCTCTTTCACTTCCTGTTTCTCTCTCTGTCTCTCTCTCTCTCACTCTCTCTCTTTCTCTCTCTCTCTCTCTCGCTCTCTCTCTCTCTCTTACTTTCTCTCTCTGTCTCTCTCTCTCTCTCTTTCACTTTCTCTCTCTCTCTCTCTCTCTCTCTCTCTCTCTCTCTCTCTCTCTCTCTCTCCCTCTCTTGTCTCTCTCCTCTCTCTCTTGTCTCTCTCTCTCTCTCTCTCTCTCTCTCTCTCTCTCTCTCTCTCTCTCTCTCTCTCTCTCTCCCTTTCTCCCTCCCCCTTTCTCTATCTAGGGTTAACCAAGGTTATAATGTGAGTTTATCAGTTGTAATCAGAATAATACTGTTTTAAATATGCAGTATCTACTCCGGCGGTGTTGTATAGCATCGTCCACTCCACTGAAAGGCTTGCATATATTAGAATATCTTCTGAATTTCAAGAAGATTCCAGAGGAACACAATGCTTTAACACTGTCCTTTTATCGCTCCTTCAGCTTTCTATTGTTGGACCCACCAGGAATATTATTAGGAATTTCAGTTCAGTGTTAGACAAGCATTTATTGAAAATAAAATAAAAGAGAGCCGCACACTCTAAGAGCTCAGATGCAAAAATTTAATTACCAACGTTTCATCAGCCAACCTGATGAAGACAGCTTGTCTGTCGAAACTTTGGACATAAATATTTTAGCATCTGAGCTCCTAGAGTGCGGCTCTCCTTTATTTTCAAGTGTTCTACTCCAGCCAGCACCTCTAATAAACAGGTGTTCTACTCCGCCAGCCAGCACCTCTAATAAACAGGTGTTCTACTCCGCCAGCCAGCACCTCTAATAAACAGGTGTTCTACTCCAGCCAGCACCTCTAATAAACAGGTGTTCTACTCCGCCAGCCAGCACCTCTAATAAACATGTGTTTTACTCCGCCAGCCAGCACCTCTAATAAACAGGTGTTCTAATCCGCCAGCCAGCACTTCTAATAAACAGGTGTTCTACTCTGCCAGCCAGCACCTCTAATAAACAGGTGTTCTACTCCGCCAGCCAGCACCTCTCCTAAACAGGTGTTCTACTCCGCCAGCCAGCACCTCTCCTAAACAGGTGTTCTACTCCAGCCAGCACCTCTAATAAACAGGTGTTCTACTCCGCCAGCCAGCACATCTAATAAACAGGTGTTCTACTCCGCCAGCCAGCACCTCTAATAAACAGGTGTTCTACTCCGGCAGCCAGCACCTCTAATAAACAGGTGTTCTACTCCACCAGCCAGCACCTCTAATAAACAGGTGTTCTACACCGCCAGCCAGCATCTCTAATAAACAGGTGTTCTACTCCGCCAGCCAACACCTCTAATAAACAGGTGTTCTACTCCGCCAGCCAGCACCACTAATAAACAGGTGTTCTACTCCAGCCAGCACCTCTCCTAAACAGGTGTTCTACTCCACCAGCCAGCACCTCTAATAAACAGGTGTTCTACTCCGCCAGCCAGCACATCTAATAAATAGGTGTTCTACTCCGCCAGCCAGCACCTCTAATAAACAGGTGTTCTACTCCGCCAGCCAGCACCTCTAATAAACAGGTGTTCTACTCCAGCCAGCACGTCTAATAAACAGGTGTTTTACTCCAGCCAGCACCTCTAATAAACAGGTGTTCTACTCCAGCCAGCACCTCTAATAAACAGGTGTTCTACTCCGCCAGCCAGCACCTCTCCTAAACAGGTGTTCTACTCCAGCCAGCACCTCTAATAAACAGGTGTTCTACTCCGCCAGCCAGCACCTCTAATAAACAGGTGTTCTACTCCGCCAGCCAGCACCTCTAATAAACAGGTGTTCTACTCCGCCAGCAAGCACCTCTAATAAACAGGTGTTCTACTCCGCCAGCCAGCACCTCTCCTAAACAGGTGTTCTACTCCGCCAGCCAGCACCTCTCCTAAACAGGTGTTCTACTCCAGCCAGCACCTCTAATAAACAGGTGTTCTACTCCGCCAGCCAGCACATCTAATAAACAGGTGTTCTACTCCGCCAGCCAGCACCTCTAATAAACAGGTGTTCTACTCCGGCAGCCAGCACCTCTAATAAACAGGTGTTCTACTCCACCAGCCAGCACCTCTAATAAACAGGTGTTCTACTCCGCCAGCCAGCATCTCTAATAAACAGGTGTTCTACTCCGCCAGCCAACACCTCTAATAAACAGGTGTTCTACTCCGCCAGCCAGCACCACTAATAAACAGGTGTTCTACTCCAGCCAGCACCTCTCCTAAACAGGTGTTCTACTCCACCAGCCAGCACCTCTAATAAACAGGTGTTCTACTCCGCCAGCCAGCACCTCTAATAAACAGGTGTTCTACTCCGCCAGCCAGCACCTCTAATAAACAGGTGTTCTACTCCGCCAGCCAGCACCTCTCCTAAACAGGTGTTCTACTCCGCCAGCCAGCACCTCTCCTAAACAGGTGTTCTACTCCAGCCAGCACCTCTAATAAACAGGTGTTCTACTCCGCCAGCCAGCACATCTAATAAACAGGTGTTCTACTCCGCCAGCCAGCACTTCTAATAAACAGGTGTTCTACTCCGCCAGCCAGCACCTCTAATAAACAGGTGTTCTACTCCAGCCAGCACGTCTAATAAACAGGTGTTTTACTCCAGCCAGCACCTCTAATAAACAGGTGTTCTACACCAGCCAGCACCTCTAATAAACAGGTGTTCTACTCTGCCAGCCAGCACCTCTCCTAAACAGGTGTTCTACTCCAGCCAGCACCTCTAATAAACAGGTGTTCTACTCCGCCAGCCAGCACCTCTAATAAACAGGTGTTCTACTCCGCCAGCCAGCACCTCTAATAAACAGGTGTTCTACTCCGCCAGCCAGCATCTCTAATAAACAGGTGTTCTACTCCGCCAGCCAGCATCTCTAATAAACAGGTGTTCTACTCCGCCAGCCAGCACCTCTAATAAACAGGTGTTCTACTCCGCCAGCCAGCACCTCTAATAAACAGGTGTTCTACTCCGCCAGCCAGCACCTCTAATAAACAGGTGTTCTACTCCGCCAGCCAGCACCTCTAATAAACAGGTGTTCTACTACGCCAGCCAGCACATCTAATAAACAGGTGTTCTACTCCGCCAGCCAGCACCTCTAATAAAGTGGTGTTCTACTCCGCCAGCCAGCACCTCTAATAAACAGGTGTTCTACTCCAGCCAGCACCTCTCCTAAACAGGTGTTCTACTCCGCCAGCCAGCACCTCTCCTAAACAGGTGTTCTACTCCAGCCAGCACCTCTAATAAACAGGTGTTCTACTCCGCCAGCCAGCACCTCTAATAAACAGGTGTTCTACTCCGCCAGCCAGCACCTCTAATAAACAGGTGTTCTACTCCAGCCAGCACCTCTAATAAACAGGTGTTCTACTCCACCAGCCAGCACCTCTAATAAACAGGTGTTCTACTCCGCCAGCCAGCACCTCTAATAAACAGGTGTTCTACTCCGCCAGCCAGCACTTCTAATAAACAGGTGTTCTACTCCGCCAGCCAGCACCTCTAATAAACAGGTGTTCTACTCCAGCCAGCACCTCTAATAAACAGGTGTTTTACTCCAGCCAGCACCTCTAATAAACAGGTGTTCTACACCAGCCAGCACCTCTAATAAACAGGTGTTCTACTCCGCCAGCCAGCACCTCTAATAAACAGGTGTTCTACTCCAGCCAGCACCTCTCCTAAACAGGTGTTCTACTCCGCCAGCCAGCACCTCTAATAAACAGGTGTTCTACTCCGCCAGCCAGCACCTCTAATAAACAGGTGTTCTACTCCGCCAGCCAGCACCTCTAATAAACAGGTGTTCTACTCCGCCAGCCAGCACCTCTCTAATAAACAGGTGTTCTACTCCGCCAGCCAACACCTCTAATAAACAGGTGTTCTACTCCGCCAGCCAGCACCTCTAATAAACAGGTGTTCTACTCCGCCAGCCAGCACCTCTAATAAACAGGTGTTCTACTCCGCCAGCCAGCACCTCTAATAAACAGGTGTTCTACTCCGCCAGCCAGCACCTCTAATAAACAGGTGTTCTACTCCGCCAGCCAGCACCTCTAATAAACAGGTGTTCTACTCCGCCAGCCAGCACCTCTAATAAACAGGTGTTCTACTCCAGCCAGCACCTCTAATAAACAGGTGTTTTACTCCAGCCAGCACCTCTAATAAACAGGTGTTCTACTCCAGCCAGCACCTCTAATAAACAGGTGTTCTACTCCGCCAGCCAGCACCTCTAATAAACAGGTGTTCTACTCCAGCCAGCACCTCTAATAAACAGGTGTTCTACTCCGCCAGCCAGCACCTCTAATAAACAGGTGTTCTACTCCGCCAGCCAGCACCTCTAATAAACAGGTGTTCTACTCCGCCAGCCAGCACCTCTAATAAACAGGTGTTCTACTCCGCCAGCCAGCATCTCTAATAAACAGGTGTTCTACTCCGCCAGCCAGCACCTCTAATAAACAGGTGTTCTACTCCACCAGCCAGCACCTCTAATAAACAGGTGTTCTACTCCGCCAGCCAGCACCTCTAATAAACAGGTGTTCTACTCCGCCAGCACCTCTAATAAACAGGTGTTCTACTCCACCAGCCAGCACCTCTAATAAACAGGTGTTCTACTCCGCCAGCCAGCACCTCTAATAAACAGGTGTTCTACTCCGCCAGCCAGCACCTCTAATAAACAGGTGTTCTACTCCAGCCAGCACCCCTCTAATAAACAGGTGTTCTACTCCGCCAGCCAGCACCTCTAATAAACAGGTGTTCTACTCCAGCCAGCACCTCTAATAAACAGGTGTTCTACTCCGCCAGCCAGCACCTCTAATAAACAGGTGTTCTACTCCAGCCAGCACCTCTAATAAACAGGTGTTCTCTCTAATAAACAGGTGTTCTACTCCGCCAGCCAGCACCTCTAATAAACAGGTGTTCTACTCCGCCAGCCAGCACCTCTAATAAACAGGTGTTCTACTCCGCCCAGCACCTCTAATAAACAGGTGTTCTACTCCAGCCAGCACCTCTAATAAACAGGTGTTCTACTCCAGCCAGCACCTCTCCTAAACAGGTGTTCTACTCCGCCAGCCAGCACCTCTAATAAACAGGTGTTCTACTCCGCCAGCCAGCACCTCTAATAAACAGGTGTTCTACTCCAGCCAGCACCTCTCCTAAACAGGTGTTCTACTCCACCAGCCAGCACCTCTAATAAACAGGTGTTCTACTCCGCCAGCCAGCACCTCTAATAAACAGGTGTTCTACTCCGCCAGCCAGCACCTCTAATAAACAGGTGTTCTACTCCAGCCAGCACCCCTAATAAACAGGTGTTCTACTCCGCCAGCCAGCACCTCTAATAAACAGGTGTTCTACTCCAGCCAGCACCTCTAATAAACAGGTGTTCTACTCCAGCCAGCACCTCTAATAAACAGGTGTTCTACTCCAGCCAGCACCTCTAATAAACAGGTGTTCTACTCCGCCAGCCAGCACCTCTAATAAACAGGTGTTCTACTCCAGCCAGCACCTCTGATAAACAGGTGTTCTACTCCGCCAGCCAGCACCTCTAATAAACAGGTGTTCTACTCCAGCCAGCACCTCTAATAAACAGGTGTTCTACGCCGCCAGCCAGCACCTCTAATAAACAGGTGTTCTACTCCGCCAGCCAGCACCTCTAATAAACAGGTGTTCTTCTCCACCAGCCAGCACCTCTAATAAACAGGTGTTCTACTCCGACAGCCAGCACCACTAATAAACAGGTGTTCTACTCCGCCAGCCAGCACCTCTCCTAAACAGGTGTTCTATTACGCTAGCCAGCACCTCTAATAAACAGGTGTTCTACTCCAGCCAGCACCTCTAATAAACAGGTGTTCTACTCCAGCCAGCACCTCTCCTAAACAGGTGTTCTACTCCGCCAGCCAGCACCTCTAATAAACAGGTGTTCTACTCCAGCCAGCACCTCTAATAAACAGGTGTTCTACTCAGCCAGCACCTCTAATAAACAGGTGTTCTACTCCGCCAGCCAGCACCTCTAATAAACAGGTGTTCTACTCCAGCCAGCACCTCTAATAAACAGGTGTTCTACTCCGCCAGCCAGCACCTCTAATAAACAGGTGTTCTACTCCGCCAGCCAGCACCTCTCCTAAACAGGTGTTCTACTCCGCTAGCCAGCACCTCTAATAAACAGGTGTTCTACTCCAGCCAGCACCTCTAATAAACAGGTGTTCTACTCCAGCCAGCACCTCTCCTAAACAGGTGTTCTACTCCGCCAGCCAGCACCTCTCCTAAACAGGTGTTCTACTCCGGTAGCCAGCACCTCTAATAAACAGGTGTTCTACTCCAGCCAGCACCTCTAATAAACAGGTGTTCTACTCCAGCCAGCACCTCTAATAAACAGGTGTTCTACTCCGCCAGCCAGCACCTCTAATAAACAGGTGTTCTACTCCAGCCAGCACCTCTAATAAACAGGTGTTCTACTCCAGCCAGCACCTCTAATAAACAGGTGTTCTACTCCGCCAGCCAGCACCTCTAATAAACAGGTGTTCTACTCCGCCAGCCAGCACCTCTCCTAAACAGGTGTTCTACTCCGCCAGCTAGCACCTCTAATAAACAGGTGTTCTACTCCAGCCAGCACCTCTGATAAACAGGTGTTCTACTCCGCTAGCCAGCACCTCTAATAAACAGGTGTTCTACTCCAGCCAGCACCTCTAATAAACAGGTGTTCTACTCCGCCAGCCAGCACCTCTAATAAACAGGTGTTCTACTCCAGCCAGCACCTCTAATAAACAGGTGTTCTACTCCGCCAGCCAGCACCTCTAATAAACAGGTGTTCTACTCCAGCCAGCACCTCTAATAAACAGGTGTTCTACTCCGCCAGCCAGCACCTCTAATAAACAGGTGTTCTACTCCGCCAGCCAGCACCTCTAATAAACAGGTGTTCTACTCCGCCAGCCAGCACCTCTAATAAACAGGTGTTCTACTCCGCCAGCCAGCACCTCTAATAAACAGGTGTTCTACTCCAGCCAGCACCTCTAATAAACAGGTGTTCTACTCCAGCCAGCACCTCTCCTAAACAGGTGTTCTACTCCGCCAGCCAGCACCTCTAATAAACAGGTGTTCTACTCCGCCAGCCAGCACCTCTAATAAACAGGTGTTCTACTCCAGCCAGCACCTCTAATAAACAGGTGTTCTACTCCACACCTCTAATAAACAGGTGTTCTACTCCGCCAGCCAGCACCTCTAATAAACAGGTGTTCTACTCCGCCAGCCAGCACCTCTAATAAACAGGTGTTCTACTCCAGCCAGCACCTCTAATAAACAGGTGTTCTACTCCGCCAGCCAGCACCTCTAATAAACAGGTGTTCTACTCCAGCCAGCACCTCTAATAAACAGGTGTTCTACTCCAGCCAGCACCTCTAATAAACAGGTGTTCTACTCCAGCCAGCACCTCTAATAAACAGGTGTTCTACTCCGCCAGCCAGCACCTCTAATAAACAGGTGTTCTACTAAACAGGTGTTCTACTCCGCCAGCCAGCACCTCTAATAAACAGGTGTTCTACTCCAGCCAGCACCTCTAATAAACAGGTGTTCTACTCCGCCAGCCAGCACCTGTAATAAACAGGTGTTCTACTCCACCAGCCAGCACCTCTAATAAACAGGTGTTCTACTCCGCCAGCCAGCACCTCTAATAAACAGGTGTTCTACTCCGCCAGCCAGCACCTCTAATAAACAGGTGTTCTACTCCGCCAGCCAGCACCTCTAATAAACAGGTGTTCTACTCCGCTAGCCAGCATCTCTAATAAATAGGTGTTCTACTCCAGCCAGCACCTCTCCTAAACAGGTGTTCTACTCCAGCCAGCACCTCTAATAAACAGGTGTTCTACTCCGCCAGCCAGCACCTCTAATAAACAGGTGTTCTACTCCAGCCAGCACCTCTAATAAACAGGTGTTCTACTCCAGCCAGCACCTCTAATAAACAGGTGTTCTACTCCGCCAGCCAGCACCTCTAATAAACAGGTGTTCTACTCCAGCCAGCACCTCTAATAAACAGGTGTTCTACTCCAGCCAGCACCTCTAATAAACAGGTGTTCTACTCCGCCAGCCAGCACCTCTCCTAAACAGGTGTTCTACTCCGCTAGCCAGCACCTCTAATAAACAGGTGTTCTACTCCAGCCAGCACCTCTAATAAACAGGTGTTCTACTCCAGCCAGCACCTCTCCTAAACAGGTGTTCTACTCCGCCAGCCAGCACCTCTCATAAACAGGTGTTCTACTCCGCTAGCCAGCACCTCTAATAAACAGGTGTTCTACTCCAGCCAGCACCTCTAATAAACAGGTGTTCTACTCCGCCAGCCAGCACCTCTAATAAACAGGTGTTCTACTCCGCCAGCCAGCACCTCTAATAAACAGGTGTTCTACTCCAGCCAGCACCTCTAATAAACAGGTGTTCTACTCAGCCAGCACCTCTAATAAACAGGTGTTCTACTCCGCCAGCCAGCACCTCTAATAAACAGGTGTTCTACTCCGCCAGCCAGCACCTCTCCTAAACAGGTGTTCTACTCCGCTAGCCAGCACCTCTAATAAACAGGTGTTCTACTCCAGCCAGCACCTCTAATAAACAGGTGTTCTACTCCAGCCAGCACCTCTCCTAAACAGGTGTTCTACTCCGCCAGCCAGCACCTCTAATAAACAGGTGTTCTACTCCGCCAGCCAGCACCTCTAATAAACAGGTGTTCTACTCCAGCCAGCACCTCTAATAAACAGGTGTTCTACTCCGCCAGCCAGCACCTCTAATAAACAGGTGTTCTACTCCGCCAGCCAGCACCTCTAATAAACAGGTGTTCTACTCCAGCCAGCACCTCTAATAAACAGGTGTTCTACTCCAGCCAGCACCTCTAATAAACAGGTGTTCTACTCCGCCAGCCAGCACCTCTAATAAACAGGTGTTCTACTCCAGCCAGCCAGCACCTCTAATAAACAGGTGTTCTACTCCAGCCAGCACCTCTAATAAACAGGTGTTCTACTCCAGCCAGCACCTCTAATAAACAGGTGTTCTACTCCGCCAGCCAGCACCTCTAATAAACAGGTGTTCTACTCCAGCCAGCACCTCTAATAAACAGGTGTTCTACTCCGCCAGCCAGCACCTCTAATAAACAGGTGTTCTACTCCAGCCAGCACCTCTAATAAACAGGTGTTCTACTCCAGCCAGCACCTCTAATAAACAGGTGTTCTACTCCGCCAGCCAGCACCTCTAATAAACAGGTGTTCTACTCCAGCCAGCACCTCTAATAAACAGGTGTTCTACTCCGCCAGCCAGCACCTCTAATAAACAGGTGTTCTACTCCGCCAGCCAGCACCTCTAATAAACAGGTGTTCTACTCCAGCCAGCACCTCTAATAAACAGGTGTTCTACTCCAGCCAGCACCTCTAATAAACAGGTGTTCTACTCCAGCCAGCACCTCTAATAAACAGGTGTTCTACTCCGCCAGCCAGCACCTCTAATAAACAGGTGTTCTACTCCAGCCAGCACCTCTAATAAACAGGTGTTCTACTCCAGCCAGCACCTCTAATAAACAGGTGTTCTACTCCGCCAGCCAGCACCTCTAATAAACAGGTGTTCTACTCCAGCCAGCACCTCTAATAAACAGGTGTTCTACTCCGCCAGCCAGCACCTCTAATAAACAGGTGTTCTACTCCGCCAGCCAGCACCTCTAATAAACAGGTGTTCTACTCCGCTAGCCAGCACCTCTAATAAACAGGTGTTCTACTCCAGCCAGCACCTCTAATAAACAGGTGTTCTACTCCAGCCAGCACCTCTAATAAACAGGTGTTCTACTCCGCCAGCCAGCACCTCTAATAAACAGGTGTTCTACTCCGCCAGCCAGCACCTCTAATAAACAGGTGTTCTACTCCGCCAGCCAGCACCTCTAATAAACAGGTGTTCTGCTCCACCAGCCAGCACCTCTCCTAAACAGGTGTTCTACTCCGCTTGCCAGCACCTCTAATAAACAGGTGTTCTACTCCAGCCAGCACCTCTAATAAACAGGTGTTCTACTCCGCCAGCCAGCACCTCTAATAAACAGGTGTTCTACTCCAGCCAGCACCTCTAATAAACAGGTGTTCTACTCCTCCAGCCAGCACCTCTAATAAACAGGTGTTCTACTCCTGCCAGCACCTCTCCTAAACAGGTGTTCTACTCCAGCCAGCACCTCTAATAAACAGGTGTTCTACTCCGCCAGCCAGCACCTCTAATAAACAGGTGTTCTACTCCGCCAGCCAGCACCTCTAATAAACAGGTGTTCTACTCCAGCCAGCACCTCTAATAAACAGGTGTTCTACTCCAGCCAGCACCTCTAATAAACAGGTGTTCTACTCCAGCCAGCACCTCTAATAAACAGGTGTTCTACTCCGCCAGCCAGCACCTCTAATAAACAGGTGTTCTACTCCGCCAGCCAGCACCTCTAATAAACAGGTGTTCTACTCCAGCCAGCACCTCTAATAAACAGGTGTTCTACTCCAGCCAGCACCTCTAATAAACAGGTGTTCTACTCCGCCAGCCAGCACCTCTAATAAACAGGTGTTCTACTCCGCCAGCCAGCACCTCTAATAAACAGGTGTTCTACTCCAGCCAGCACCTCTAATAAACAGGTGTTCTACTCCAGCCAGCACCTCTAATAAACAGGTGTTCTACTCCAGCCAGCCAGCAATAAACAGGTGTTCTACTCCAGCCAGCACCTCTAATAAACAGGTGTTCTACTCCGCCAGCCAGCACCTCTAATAAACAGGTGTTCTACTCCAGCCAGCACCTCTAATAAACAGGTGTTCTACTCCAGCCAGCACCTCTAATAAACAGGTGTTCTACTCCAGCCAGCACCTCTCCTAAACAGGTGTTCTACTCCGCCAGCCAGCACCTCTAATAAACAGGTGTTCTACTCCAGCCAGCACCTCTGATAAACAGGTGTTCTACTCCAGCCAGCACCTCTAATAAACAGGTGTTCTACTCCGCCAGCCAGCACCTCTAATAAACAGGTGTTCTACTCCAGCCAGCACCTCTAATAAACAGGTGTTCTACTCCGCCAGCCAGCACCTCTAATAAACAGGTGTTCTACTCCGCCAGCCAGCACCTCTAATAAACAGGTGTTCTACTCCGCCAGCCAGCACCTCTAATAAACAGGTGTTCTACTCCAGCCAGCACCTCTAATAAACAGGTGTTCTCTAAGCCAGCACCTCTAATAAACAGGTGTTCTACTCCGCCAGCCAGCACCTCTCCTAAACAGGTGTTCTACTCCGCCAGCCAGCACCTCTCCTAAACAGGTGTTCTACTCCGGTAGCCAGCACCTCTAATAAACAGGTGTTCTACTCCAGCCAGCACCTCTAATAAACAGGTGTTCTACTCCAGCCAGCACCTCTCCTAAACAGGTGTTCTACTCCGCTAGCCAGCACCTCTAATAAACAGGTGTTCTACTCCAGCCAGCACCTCTAATAAACAGGTGTTCTACTCCAGCCAGCACCTCTCCTAAACAGGTGTTCTACTCCGCCAGCCAGCACCTCTAATAAACAGGTGTTCTACTCCAGCCAGCACCTCGGATAAACAGGTGTTCTACTCCGCCAGCCAGCATCTCTAATAAACAGGTGTTCTACTCCGCTAGCCAGCATCTCTAATAAACAGGTGTTCTACTCCAGCCAGCACCTCTCCTAAACAGGTGTTCTACTCCAGCCAGCACCTCTAATAAACAGGTGTTCTACTCCAGCCAGCACCTCTAATAAACAGGTGTTCTACTCCAGCCAGCACCTCTAATAAACAGGTGTTCTACTCCAGCCAGCACCTCTAATAAACAGGTGTTCTACTCCAGCCAGCACCTCTAATAAACAGGTGTTCTACTCCGCCAGCCAGCACCTCTAATAAACAGGTGTTCTACTCCAGCCAGCACCTCTAATAAACAGGTGTTCTACTCCAGCCAGCCAGCACCTCTAATAAACAGGTGTTCTACTCCGCCAGCCAGCACCTCTAATAAACAGGTGTTCTACTCCGCCAGCCAGCACCTCTCCTAAAAACAGGTGTTCTACTCCGCTAGCCAGCACCTCTAATAAACAGGTGTTCTACTCCAGCCAGCACCTCTAATAAACAGGTGTTCTACTCCAGCCAGCACCTCTCCTAAACAGGTGTTCTACTCCGCTAGCCAGCACCTCTAATAAACAGGTGTTCTACTCCAGCCAGCACCTCTAATAAACAGGTGTTCTACTCCAGCCAGCACCTCTCCTAAACAGGTGTTCTACTCCGCTAGCCAGCACCTCTAATAAACAGGTGTTCTACTCCAGCCAGCACCTCGGATAAACAGGTGTTCTACTCCGCCAGCCAGCATCTCTAATAAACAGGTGTTCTACTCCGCTAGCCAGCATCTCTAATAAACAGGTGTTCTACTCCAGCCAGCACCTCTCCTAAACAGGTGTTCTACTCCGCTAGCCAGCACCTCTAATAAACAGGTGTTCTACTCCAGCCAGCACCTCTAATAAACAGGTGTTCTACTCCGCCAGCCAGCACCTCGCATAAACAGGTGTTCTACTCCAGCCAGCACCTCTAATAAACAGGTGTTCTACTCCAGCCAGCACCTCTAATAAACAGGTGTTCTACTCCAGCCAGCACCTCTAATAAACAGGTGTTCTACTCCAGCCAGCACCTCTGATAAACAGGTGTTCTACTCCGCCAGCCAGCACCTCTAATAAACAGGTGTTCTACTCCAGCCAGCACCTCTAATAAACAGGTGTTCTACTCCGCCAGCCAGCACCTCTAATAAACAGGTGTTCTACTCCGCCAGCCAGCACCTCTAATAAACAGGTGTTCTACTCCGCCAGCCAGCACCTCTAATAAACAGGTGTTCTACTCCGCCAGCCAGCACCTCTAATAAACAGGTGTTCTACTCCGCCAGCCAGCACCTCTAATAAACAGGTGTTCTACTCCAGCCAGCACCTCTAATAAACAGGTGTTCTACTCCGCCAGCCAGCACCTCTAATAAACAGGTGTTCTACTCCGCCAGCCAGCACCTCTAATAAACAGGTGTTCTACTCCGCCAGCCAGCACCTCTAATAAACAGGTGTTCTACTCCGCCAGCCAGCACCTCTAATAAACAGGTGTTCTACCAGCACCTCCAGCCAGCAGCCAGCACCTCTAATAAACAGGTGTTCTACTCCGCCAGCCAGCACCTCTAATAAACAGGTGTTCTACTCCGCCAGCCAGCACCTCTAATAAACAGGTGTTCTACTCCGCCAGCCAGCACCTCTAATAAACAGGTGTTCTACTCCAGCCAGCACCTCTAATAAACAGGTGTTCTACTCCAGCCAGCACCTCTAATAAACAGGTGTTCTACTCCGCCAGCCAGCACCTCTAATAAACAGGTGTTCTACTCCAGCCAGCACCTCTAATAAACAGGTGTTCTACTCCGCCAGCCAGCACCTCTAATAAACAGGTGTTCTACTCCGCCAGCCAGCACCTCTAATAAACAGGTGTTCTACTCCAGCCAGCACCTCTAATAAACAGGTGTTCTACTCCGCCAGCCAGCACCTCTAATAAACAGGTGTTCTACTCCAGCCAGCACCTCTAATAAACAGGTGTTCTACTCCAGCCAGCACCTCTAATAAACAGGTGTTCTACTCCAGCCAGCACCTCTAATAAACAGGTGTTCTACTCCGCCAGCCAGCACCTCTAATAAACAGGTGTTCTACTCCAGCCAGCACCTCTAATAAACAGGTGTTCTACTCCAGCCAGCCAGCACCTCTAATAAACAGGTGTTCTACTCCAGCCAGCACCTCTAATAAACAGGTGTTCTACTCCAGCCAGCACCTCTAATAAACAGGTGTTCTACTCCGCCAGCCAGCACCTCTAATAAACAGGTGTTCTACTCCGCCAGCCAGCACCTCTAATAAACAGGTGTTCTACTCCAGCCAGCACCTCTAATAAACAGGTGTTCTACTCCGCCAGCCAGCACCTCTAATAAACAGGTGTTCTACTCCGCCAGCCAGCACCTCTAATAAACAGGTGTTCTACTCCGCCAGCCAGCACCTCTAATAAACAGGTGTTCTACTCCAGCCAGCACCTCTAATAAACAGGTGTTCTACTCCAGCCAGCACCTCTAATAAACAGGTGTTCTACTCCGCCAGCCAGCACCTCTAATAAACAGGTGTTCTACTCCGCCAGCCAGCACCTCTAATAAACAGGTGTTCTACTCCGCCAGCCAGCACCTCTAATAAACAGGTGTTCTACTCCAGCCGGCACCTCTAATAAACAGGTGTTCTACTCCGCCAGCCAGCACCTCTAATAAACAGGTGTTCTACTCCGCCAGCCAGCACCTCTAATAAACAGGTGTTCTACTCCGCCAGCCAGCACCTCTAATAAACAGGTGTTCTACTCCGCCAGCCAGCACCTCTAATAAACAGGTGTTCTACTCCAGCCAGCACCTCTAATAAACAGGTGTTCTACTCCAGCCAGCACCTCTAATAAACAGGTGTTCTACTCCAGCCAGGTGTTCACCTCTAATAAACAGGTGTTCTACTCCACCAGCACCTCTAATAAACAGGTGTTCTACTCCAGCCAGCACCTCTAATAAACAGGTGTTCTACTCCGCCAGCCAGCACCTCTAATAAACAGGTGTTCTACTCCAGCCAGCACCTCTAATAAACAGGTGTTCTACTCCGCCAGCCAGCACCTCTAATAAACAGGTGTTCTACTCCAGCCAGCACCTCTAATAAACAGGTGTTCTACTCCGCCAGCCAGCACCTCTAATAAACAGGTGTTCTACTCCGCCAGCCAGCACCTCTAATAAACAGGTGTTCTACTCCAGCCAGCACCTCTAATAAACAGGTGTTCTACTCCAGCCAGCACCTCTAATAAACAGGTGTTCTACTCCGCCAGCCAGCACCTCTAATAAACAGGTGTTCTACTCCGCCAGCCAGCACCTCTAATAAACAGGTGTTCTACTCCGCCAGCCAGCACCTCTAATAAACAGGTGTTCTACTCCAGCCAGCACCTCTAATAAACAGGTGTTCTACTCCGCCAGCCAGCACCTCTAATAAACAGGTGTTCTACTCCGCCAGCACCACTAATAAACAGGTGTTCTACTCCGCCAGCCAGCACCTCTAATAAACAGGTGTTCTACTCCAGCCAGCACCTCTAATAAACAGGTGTTCTACTCCGCCAGCCAGCACCTCTAATAAACAGGTGTTCTACTCCAGCCAGCCAGCACCTCTAATAAACAGGTGTTCTACTCCGCCAGCCAGCACCTCTAATAAACAGGTGTTCTACTCCAGCCAGCACCTCTAATAAACAGGTGTTCTACTCCAGCCAGCACCTCTAATAAACAGGTGTTCTACTCCAGCCAGCACCTCTAATAAACAGGTGTTCTACTCCAGCCAGCACCTCTAATAAACAGGTGTTCTACTCCAGCCAGCACCTCTAATAAACAGGTGTTCTACTCCAGCCAGCACCTCTAATAAACAGGTGTTCTACTCCGCCAGCCAGCACCTCTAATAAACAGGTGTTCTACTCCAGCCAGCACCTCTAATAAACAGGTGTTCTACTCCGCCAGCCAGCACCTCTAATAAACAGGTGTTCTACTCCAGCCAGCACCTCTAATAAACAGGTGTTCTACTCCGCCAGCCAGCACCTCTAATAAACAGGTGTTCTACTCCGCCAGCCAGCACCTCTAATAAACAGGTGTTCTAGCTCCTAATAAACAGGTGTTCTAGCCAGCACCTCTAATAAACAGGTGTTCTACTCCGCCAGCCAGCACCTAATAAACAGGTGTTCTACTCCAGCCAGCACCTCTCCTAAACAGGTGTTCTACTCCGCTAGCCAGCACCTCTAATAAACAGGTGTTCTACTCCAGCCAGCACCTCTAATAAACAGGTGTTCTACTCCAGCCAGCACCTCTAATAAACAGGTGTTCTACTCCAGCCAGCACCTCTAATAAACAGGTGTTCTACTCCAGCCAGCACCTCTAATAAACAGGTGTTCTACTCCGCCAGCCAGCACCTCTAATAAACAGGTGTTCTACTCCGCCAGCCAGCACCTCTAATAAACAGGTGTTCTACTCCAGCCAGCACCTCTAATAAACAGGTGTTCTACTCCAGCCAGCACCTCTAATAAACAGGTGTTCTACTCCGCCAGCCAGCACCTCTAATAAACAGGTGTTCTACTCCAGCCAGCACCTCTAATAAACAGGTGTTCTACTCCGCCAGCCAGCACCTCTAATAAACAGGTGTTCTACTCCGCCAGCCAGCACCTCTAATAAACAGGTGTTCTACTCCGCCAGCCAGCACCTCTAATAAACAGGTGTTCTACTCCAGTGTTCTACAGCCAGCACCTCAGATAACCAGGTGTTTTACTCCGCCAGCCAGCACCTCTAATAAACAGGTGTTCTACTCCGGTAGCTATCACCTCTAATAAACAGGTGTTCTACTCCAGCCAGCACCTCTAATAAACAGGTGTTCTACTCCAGCCAGCACCTCTCCTAAACAGGTGTTCTACTCCGCTAGCCAGCACCTCTAATAAACAGGTGTTCTACTCCAGCCAGCACCTCTAATAAACAGGTGTTCTACTCCAGCCAGCACCTCTCCTAAACAGGTGTTCTACTCCGCTAGCCAGCACCTCTAATAAACAGGTGTTCTACTCCAGCCAGCACCTCTGATAAACAGGTGTTCTACTCCGCCAGCCAGCATCTCTAATAAACAGGTGTTCTACTCCGCCAGCCAGCACCTCTAATAAACAGGTGTTCTACTCCAGCCAGCACCTCTCTAAACAGGTGTTCTACTCCAGCTAGCCAGCACCTCTAATAAACAGGTGTTCTACTCCAGCCAGCACCTCTAATAAACAGGTGTTCTACTCCAGCCAGCACCTCTAATAAACAGGTGTTCTACTCCAGCCAGCACCTCTAATAAACAGGTGTTCTACTCCGCCCAGCACCTCTAATAAACAGGTGTTCTACTCCGCCAGCCAGCACCTCTAATAAACAGGTGTTCTACTCCAGCCAGCACCTCTAATAAACAGGTGTTCTACTCCGCCAGCCAGCACCTCTAATAAACAGGTGTTCTACTCCGCCAGCCAGCACCTCTAATAAACAGGTGTTCTACTCCGCCAGCCAGCACCTCTAATAAACAGGTGTTCTACTCCCAGCCAGCACCTCTAATAAACAGGTGTTCTACTCCGCCAGCCAGCACCTCTAATAAACAGGTGTTCTACTCCGCCAGCCAGCACCTCTAATAAACAGGTGTTCTACTCCGCCAGCCAGCACCTCTAATAAACAGGTGTTCTACTCCAGCCAGCACCTCTAATAAACAGGTGTTCTACTCCGCCAGCCAGCACCTCTAATAAACAGGTGTTCTACTCCAGCCAGCACCTCTAATAAACAGGTGTTCTACTCCAGCCAGCACCTCTAATAAACAGGTGTTCTACTCCGCCAGCCAGCACCTCTAATAAACAGGTGTTCTACTCCGCCAGCCAGCACCTCTAATAAACAGGTGTTCTTCCGCCAGCCAGCACCTCTAATAAACAGGTGTTCTACTCCGCCAGCCAGCACCTCTCCTAAACAGGTGTTCTACTCCTAGCCAGCACCTCTAATAAACAGGTGTTCTACTCCAGCCAGCACCTCTAATAAACAGGTGTTCTACTCCAGCCAGCACCTCTAATAAACAGGTGTTCTACTCCAGCCAGCACCTCTAATAAACAGGTGTTCTACTCCGCCAGCCAGCACCTCTAATAAACAGGTGTTCTACTCCAGCCAGCACCTCTAATAAACAGGTGTTCTACTCCAGCCAGCACCTCTAATAAACAGGTGTTCTACTCCGCCAGCCAGCACCTCTAATAAACAGGTGTTCTACTCCAGCCAGCACCTCTAATAAACAGGTGTTCTACTCCGCCAGCCAGCACCTCTAATAAACAGGTGTTCTACTCCGCCAGCCAGCACCTCTAATAAACAGGTGTTCTACTCCGCCAGCCAGCACCTCTAATAAACAGGTGTTCTCCAGCCAGCACCTCTAATAAACAGGTGTTCTACTCCGCCAGCCAGCACCTCTAATAAACAGGTGTTCTACTCCAGCCAGCACCTCTAATAAACAGGTGTTCTACTCCAGCCAGCACCTCTAATAAACAGGTGTTCTACTCCAGCCAGCACCTCTAATAAACAGGTGTTCTACTCCGCCAGCCAGCACCTCTAATAAACAGGTGTTCTACTCCGCCAGCCAGCACCTCTAATAAACAGGTGTTCTACTCCAGCCAGCACCTCTAATAAACAGGTGTTCTACTCCGCCAGCCAGCACCTCTAATAAACAGGTGTTCTACTCCGCCAGCCAGCACCTCTAATAAACAGGTGTTCTACTCCGCCAGCCAGCACCTCTAATAAACAGGTGTTCTCTACTCCAGCCAGCACCTCTAATAAACAGGTGTTCTACTCCGCCAGCCAGCACCTCTAATAAACAGGTGTTCTACTCCAGCCAGCACCTCTAATAAACAGGTGTTCTACTCCAGCCAGCACCTCTAATAAACAGGTGTTCTACTCCAGCCAGCACCTCTAATAAACAGGTGTTCTACTCCGCCAGCCAGCACCTCTAATAAACAGGTGTTCTACTCCAGCCAGCACCTCTAATAAACAGGTGTTCTACTCCCAGCACCTCCAGCAGCACCTCTAATAAACAGGTGTTCTACTCCAGCCAGCACCTCTAATAAACAGGTGTTCTACTCCGCCAGCCAGCACCTCTAATAAACAGGTGTTCTACTCCGCCAGCCAGCACCTCTAATAAACAGGTGTTCTACTCCGCCAGCCAGCACCTCTAATAAACAGGTGTTCTACTCCGCCAGCCAGCACCTCTAATAAACAGGTGTTCTACTCCGCCAGCCAGCACCTCTAATAAACAGGTGTTCTACTCCGCCCAGCACCTCTAATAAACAGGTGTTCTACTCCAGCCAGCACCTCTAATAAACAGGTGTTCTACTCCAGCCAGCACCTCTCCTAAACAGGTGTTCTACTCCGCCAGCCAGCACCTCGCATAAATAGGTGTTCTACTCCGCCAGCCAGCACCTCTAATAAACAGGTGTTCTACTCCAGCCAGCACCTCTAATAAACAGGTGTTCTACTCCAGCCAGCACCTCTAATAAACAGGTGTTCTACTCCGCCAGCCAGCACCTCTAATAAACAGGTGTTCTACTCCAGCCAGCACCTCTAATAAACAGGTGTTCTACTCCGCCAGCCAGCACCTCTAATAAACAGGTGTTCTACTCCGCCAGCCAGCACCTCTAATAAACAGGTGTTCTACTCCGCCAGCCAGCACCTCTAATAAACAGGTGTTCTACTCCAGCCAGCACCTCTAATAAACAGGTGTTCTACTCCAGCCAGCACCTCTAATAAACAGGTGTTCTACTCCGCCAGCCAGCACCTCTAATAAACAGGTGTTCTACTCCGCCAGCCAGCACCTCTAATAAACAGGTGTTCTACTCCGCCAGCCAGCACCTCTAATAAACAGGTGTTCTACTCCAGCCAGCACCTCTAATAAACAGGTGTTCTACTCCAGCCAGCACCTCTAATAAACAGGTGTTCTACTCCGCCAGCCAGCACCTCTAATAAACAGGTGTTCTACTCCAGCCAGCACCTCTAATAAACAGGTGTTCTACTCCAGCCAGCACCTCTCCTAAACAGGTGTTCTACTCCGCCAGCCAGCACCTCTAATAAACAGGTGTTCTACTCCAGCCAGCACCTCTAATAAACAGGTGTTCTACTCCGCCAGCCAGCACCTCTAATAAACAGGTGTTCTACTCCGCTAGCCAGCATCTCTAATAAACAGGTGTTCTACTCCAGCCAGCACCTCTAATAAACAGGTGTTCTACTCCGCCCAGCACCTCTAATAAACAGGTGTTCTACTCCAGCCAGCACCTCTAATAAACAGGTGTTCTACTCCAGCCAGCACCTCTAATAAACAGGTGTTCTACTCCAGCCAGCAGCACTCTAATAAACAGGTGTTCTACTCCAGCCAGCACCTCTAATAAACAGGTGTTCTACTCCGCCAGCCAGCACCTCTAATAAACAGGTGTTCTACTCCAGCCAGCACCTCTAATAAACAGGTGTTCTACTCCGCCAGCCAGCACCTCTAATAAACAGGTGTTCTACTCCGCCAGCCAGCACCTCTAATAAACAGGTGTTCTACTCCGCCAGCCAGCACCTCTAATAAACAGGTGTTCTACTCCAGCCAGCACCTCTAATAAACAGGTGTTCTACTCCAGCCAGCCAATAAACAGGTGTTCTACTCCAGCCAGCACCTCTCCTAAACAGGTGTTCTACTCCGCTAGCCAGCACCTCTAATAAACAGGTGTTCTACTCCAGCCAGCACCTCTAATAAACAGGTGTTCTACTCCAGCCAGCACCTCTCCTAAACAGGTGTTCTACTCCGCCAGCCAGCACCTCTAATAAACAGGTGTTCTACTCCAGCCAGCACCTCTAATAAACAGGTGTTCTACTCCGCCAGCCAGCACCTCTAATAAACAGGTGTTCTACTCCGCCAGCCAGCACCTCTAATAAACAGGTGTTCTACTCCAGCCAGCACCTCTAATAAACAGGTGTTCTACTCCGCCAGCCAGCACCTCTAATAAACAGGTGTTCTACTCCAGCCAGCACCTCTAATAAACAGGTGTTCTACTCCAGCCAGCACCTCTAATAAACAGGTGTTCTACTCCAGCCAGCACCTCTAATAAACAGGTGTTCTACTCCAGCCAGCACCTCTAATAAACAGGTGTTCTACTCCGCCAGCCAGCACCTCTAATAAACAGGTGTTCTACTCCAGCCAGCACCTCTAATAAACAGGTGTTCTACTCCGCCAGCCAGCACCTCTAATAAACAGGTGTTCTACTCCGCCAGCCAGCACCTCTAATAAACAGGTGTTCTACTCCGCCAGCCAGCACCTCTAATAAACAGGTGTTCTACTCCGCCAGCCAGCACCTCTAATAAACAGGTGTTCTACTCCGCCAGCCAGCACCTCTAATAAACAGGTGTTCTACTCCGCCAGCCAGCACCTCTAATAAACAGGTGTTCTACTCCCAGCCAGCACCTCTAATAAACAGGTGTTCTACTCCGCCAGCCAGCACCTCTAATAAACAGGTGTTCTACTCCGCCAGCCAGCACCTCTAATAAACAGGTGTTCTACTCCGCCAGCCAGCACCTCTAATAAACAGGTGTTCTACTCCGCCAGCCAGCACCTCTAATAAACAGGTGTTCTACTCCAGCCAGCACCTCTAATAAACAGGTGTTCTACTCCGCCAGCCAGCACCTCTAATAAACAGGTGTTCTACTCCGCCAGCCAGCACCTCTAATAAACAGGTGTTCTACTCCGCCAGCCAGCACCTCTAATAAACAGGTGTTCTACTCGCCAGCCAGCACCTCTAATAAACAGGTGTTCTACTCCAGCCAGCACCTCTAATAAACAGGTGTTCTACTCCAGCCAGCACCTCTAATAAACAGGTGTTCTACTCCGCCAGCCAGCACCTCTAATAAACAGGTGTTCTACTCCAGCCAGCACCTCTAATAAACAGGTGTTCTACTCCGCCAGCCAGCACCTCTAATAAACAGGTGTTCTACTCCGCCAGCCAGCACCTCTAATAAACAGGTGTTCTACTCCGCCAGCCAGCACCTCTAATAAACAGGTGTTCTACTCCAGCCAGCACCTCTAATAAACAGGTGTTCTACTCCGCTAGCCAGCACCTCTAATAAACAGGTGTTCTACTCCGCCAGCCAGCACCTCTAATAAACAGGTGTTCTACTCCAGCCAGCACCTCTAATAAACAGGTGTTCTACTCCGCCAGCCAGCACCTCTAATAAACAGGTGTTCTACTCCAGCCAGCACCTCTAATAAACAGGTGTTCTACTCCGCCAGCCAGCACCTCTAATAAACAGGTGTTCTACTCCAGCCAGCACCTCTAATAAACAGGTGTTCTACTCCAGCCAGCACCTCTAATAAACAGGTGTTCTACTCCAGCCAGCACCTCTCCTAAACAGGTGTTCTACTCCGCTAGCCAGCACCTCTAATAAACAGGTGTTCTACTCCGCTAGCCAGCACCTCTAATAAACAGGTGTTCTACTCCAGCCAGCACCTCTAATAAACAGGTGTTCTACTCCGCCAGCCAGCACCTCTAATAAACAGGTGTTCTACTCCGCCAGCCAGCACCTCTAATAAACAGGTGTTCTACTCCGCCAGCCAGCACCTCTAATAAACAGGTGTTCTACTCCAGCCAGCACCTCTAATAAACAGGTGTTCTACTCCGCCAGCCAGCACCTCTAATAAACAGGTGTTCTACTCCAGCCAGCACCTCTAATAAACAGGTGTTCTACTCCAGCCAGCACCTCTAATAAACAGGTGTTCTACTCCAGCCAGCACCTCTAATAAACAGGTGTTCTACTCCAGCCAGCACCTCTAATAAACAGGTGTTCTACTCCAGCCAGCACCTCTAAAAACAGGTGTTCTACTCCGCCAGCCAGCACCTCTAATAAACAGGTGTTCTACTCCAGCCAGCACCTCTAATAAACAGGTGTTCTACTCCGCCAGCCAGCACCTCTAATAAACAGGTGTTCTACTCCGCCAGCCAGCACCTCTAATAAACAGGTGTTCTACTCCGCCAGCCAGCACCTCTAATAAACAGGTGTTCTACTCCGCCAGCCAGCACCTCTAATAAACAGGTGTTCTACTCCGCCAGCCAGCACCTCTAATAAACAGGTGTTCTACTCGCTAGCCAGCACCTCTAATAAACAGGTGTTCTACTCCAGCCAGCACCTCTAATAAACAGGTGTTCTACTCCAGCCAGCACCTCTCCTAAACAGGTGTTCTACCCGCCAGCCAGCACCTCTAATAAACAGGTGTTCTACTCCGCCAGCCAGCACCTCTAATAAACAGGTGTTCTACTCCAGCCAGCACCTCTAATAAACAGGTGTTCTACTCCAGCCAGCACCTCTAATAAACAGGTGTTCTACTCCGCCAGCCAGCACCTCTAATAAACAGGTGTTCTACTCCAGCCAGCACCTCTAATAAACAGGTGTTCTACTCCGCCAGCCAGCACCTCTAATAAACAGGTGTTCTACTCCGCCAGCCAGCACCTCTAATAAACAGGTGTTCTACTCCGCTAGCCAGCACCTCTAATAAACAGGTGTTCTCCAGCCAGCACCTCTAATAAACAGGTGTTCTAGCCAGCACCTCTAATAAACAGGTGTTCTACTCCGCCAGCCAGCACCTCTAATAAACAGGTGTTCTACTCCGCCAGCCAGCACCTCTAATAAACAGGTGTTCTACTCCGCCAGCCAGCACCTCTAATAAACAGGTGTTCTACTCCAGCCAGCACCTCTAATAAACAGGTGTTCTACTCCAGCCAGCACCTCTAATAAACAGGTGTTCTACTCCGCCAGCCAGCACCTCTAATAAACAGGTGTTCTACTCCAGCCAGCACACTCTAATAAACAGGTGTTCTACTCCAGCCAGCACCTCTCCTAAAAACAGGTGTTCTACTCCGCCAGCCAGCACCTCTAATAAACAGGTGTTCTACTCCAGCCAGCACCTCTAATAAACAGGTGTTCTACTCCGCCAGCACCTCTAATAAACAGGTGTTCTACTCCAGCCAGCACCTCTCCTAAACAGGTGTTCTACTCCGCTAGCCAGCACCTCTAATAAACAGGTGTTCTACTCCAGCCAGCACCTCTAATAAACAGGTGTTCTACTCCAGCCAGCACCTCTAATAAACAGGTGTTCTACTCCAGCCAGCACCTCTAATAAACAGGTGTTCTACTCCAGCCAGCACCTCTAATAAACAGGTGTTCTACTCCGCCAGCCAGCACCTCTAATAAACAGGTGTTCTACTCCGCAGCCAGCACCTCTAATAAACAGGTGTTCTACTCCGCCAGCCAGCACCTCTAATAAACAGGTGTTCTACTCCGCCAGCCAGCACCTCTAATAAACAGGTGTTCTACCCGCCAGCCAGCACCTCTAATAAACAGGTGTTCTACTCCGCCAGCCAGCACCTCTAATAAACAGGTGTTCTACTCCAGCCAGCACCTCTAATAAACAGGTGTTCTACTCCAGCCAGCACCTCTAATAAACAGGTGTTCTACTCCGCCAGCCAGCACCTCTAATAAACAGGTGTTCTACTCCAGCCAGCACCTCTAATAAACAGGTGTTCTACTCCGCAGCCAGCACCTCTAATAAACAGGTGTTCTACTCCGCCAGCCAGCACCTCTAATAAACAGGTGTTCTACTCCAGCCAGCACCTCTAATAAACAGGTGTTCTACTCCGCCAGCCAGCACCTCTAATAAACAGGTGTTCTACTCCGCTAGCCAGCACCTCTAATAAACAGGTGTTCTACTCCAGCCAGCACCTCTCCTAAACAGGTGTTCTACTCCGCTAGCCAGCACCTCTAATAAACAGGTGTTCTACTCCAGCCAGCACCTCTAATAAACAGGTGTTCTACTCCGCCAGCCAGCACCTCTAATAAACAGGTGTTCTACTCCAGCCAGCACCTCTAATAAACAGGTGTTCTACTCCAGCCAGCACCTCTAATAAACAGGTGTTCTACTCCGCCAGCCAGCACCTCTAATAAACAGGTGTTCTACTCCAGCCAGCACCTCTAATAAACAGGTGTTCTACTCCGCCAGCCAGCACCTCTAATAAACAGGTGTTCTACTCCGCCAGCCAGCACCTCTAATAAACAGGTGTTCTACTCCAGCCAGCACCTCTAATAAACAGGTGTTCTACTCCGCCAGCCAGCACCTCTAATAAACAGGTGTTCTACTCCGCCAGCCAGCACCTCTAATAAACAGGTGTTCTACTCCGCCAGCCAGCACCTCTAATAAACAGGTGTTCTACTCCGCCAGCCAGCACCTCTAATAAACAGGTGTTCTACTCCGCCAGCCAGCACCTCTAATAAACAGGTGTTCTACTCCGCCAGCCAGCACCTCTAATAAACAGGTGTTCTACTCCGCCAGCCAGCACCTCTAATAAACAGGTGTTCTACTCCGCCAGCCAGCACCTCTAATAAACAGGTGTTCTACTCCAGCCAGCACCTCTAATAAACAGGTGTTCTACTCCGCCAGCCAGCACCTCTAATAAACAGGTGTTCTACTCCGCCAGCCAGCACCTCTAATAAACAGGTGTTCTACTCCGCCAGCCAGCACCTCTAATAAACAGGTGTTCTACTCCGCCAGCAGCACCTCTAATAAACAGGTGTTCTACTCCGCCAGCCAGCACCTCTAATAAACAGGTGTTCTACTCCAGCCAGCACCTCTAATAAACAGGTGTTCTACTCCGCCAGCCAGCACCTCTAATAAACAGGTGTTCTACTCCGCCAGCCAGCACCTCTAATAAACAGGTGTTCTACTCCAGCCAGCACCTCTAATAAACAGGTGTTCTACTCCGCCAGCCAGCACCTCTAATAAACAGGTGTTCTACTCCGCCAGCCAGCACCTCTAATAAACAGGTGTTCTACTCCGCCAGCCAGCACCTCTAATAAACAGGTGTTCTACTCCAGCCAGCACCTCTAATAAACAGGTGTTCTCTCCAGCCAGCACCTAAACAGGTGTTCTACTCCGCCAGCCAGCACCTCTAATAAACAGGTGTTCTACTCCAGCCAGCACCTCTAATAAACAGGTGTTCTACTCCAGCCAGCCAGCACCTCTAATAAACAGGTGTTCTACTCCAGCCAGCACCTCTAATAAACAGGTGTTCTACTCCGCCAGCCAGCACCTCTAATAAACAGGTGTTCTACTCCAGCCAGCACCTCTAATAAACAGGTGTTCTACTCCAGCCAGCACCTCTAATAAACAGGTGTTCTACTCCAGCCAGCACACTCTAATAAACAGGTGTTCTACTCCAGCCAGCACCTCTAATAAACAGGTGTTCTACTCCGCCAGCCAGCACCTCTAATAAACAGGTGTTCTACTCCAGTCAGCACCTCTAATAAACAGGTGTTCTACTCCGCCAGCCAGCACCTGTAATAAACAGGTGTTCTACTCCACCAGCCAGCACCTCTAATAAACAGGTGTTCTACTCCGCCAGCCAGCACCTCTAATAAACAGGTGTTCTACTCCGCTAGCCAGCATCTCTAATAAACAGGTGTTCTACTCCAGCCAGCACCTCTAATAAACAGGTGTTCTACTCCAGCCAGCACCTCTAATAAACAGGTGTTCTACTCCGCCAGCCAGCACCTCTAATAAACAGGTGTTCTACTCCAGCCAGCACCTCTAATAAACAGGTGTTCTACTCCAGCCAGCACCTCTAATAAACAGGTGTTCTACTCCGCCAGCCAGCACCTCTAATAAACAGGTGTTCTACTCCAGCCAGCACCTAAAACAGGTGTTCTACTCCGCCAGCCAGCACCTCTAATAAACAGGTGTTCTACTCCAGCCAGCCAGCAGCCAGCTCTAATAAACAGGTGTTCTACTCCAGCCAGCACCTCTCCTAAACAGGTGTTCTACTCCGCTAGCCAGCACCTCTAATAAACAGGTGTTCTACTCCAGCCAGCACCTCTAATAAACAGGTGTTCTACTCCAGCCAGCACCTCTAATAAACAGGTGTTCTACTCCAGCCAGCACCTCTAATAAACAGGTGTTCTACTCCAGCCAGCACCTCTAATAAACAGGTGTTCTACTCCAGCCAGCCAGCACCTCTAATAAACAGGTGTTCTACTCCAGCCAGCACCTCTAATAAACAGGTGTTCTACTCCGCCAGCCAGCACCTCTAATAAACAGGTGTTCTACTCCGCCAGCCAGCACCTCTAATAAACAGGTGTTCTACTCCGCCAGCCAGCACCTCTAATAAACAGGTGTTCTACTCCGCCAGCCAGCACCTCTAATAAACAGGTGTTCTACTCCGCCAGCCAGCACCTCTAATAAACAGGTGTTCTACTCCGCCAGCCAGCACCTCTAATAAACAGGTGTTCTACTCCAGCCAGCACCTCTAATAAACAGGTGTTCTACTCCGCCAGCCAGCACCTCTAATAAACAGGTGTTCTACTCCGCCAGCCAGCACCTCTAATAAACAGGTGTTCTACTCCGCCAGCCAGCACCTCTAATAAACAGGTGTTCTACTCCGCCAGCCAGCACCTCTAATAAACAGGTGTTCTACTCCAGCCAGCACCTCTAATAAACAGGTGTTCTACTCCGCCAGCCAGCACCTCTAATAAACAGGTGTTCTACTCCAGCCAGCACCTCTAATAAACAGGTGTTCTACTCCGCCAGCCAGCACCTCTAATAAACAGGTGTTCTACTCCGCCAGCCAGCACCTCTAATAAACAGGTGTTCTACTCCAGCCAGCACCTCTAATAAACAGGTGTTCTACTCCAGCCAGCACCTCTAATAAACAGGTGTTCTACTCCGCCAGCCAGCACCTCTAATAAACAGGTGTTCTACTCCAGCCAGCACCTCTAATAAACAGGTGTTCTACTCCGCCAGCCAGCACCTCTAATAAACAGGTGTTCTACTCCGCCAGCCAGCACCTCTAATAAACAGGTGTTCTACTCCGCCAGCCAGCACCTCTAATAAACAGGTGTTCTACTCCAGCCAGCACCTCTAATAAACAGGTGTTCTACTCCGCCAGCCAGCACCTCTAATAAACAGGTGTTCTACTCCGCCAGCCAGCACCTCTAATAAACAGGTGTTCTACTCCAGCCAGCACCTCTAATAAACAGGTGTTCTACTCCAGCCAGCACCTCTAATAAACAGGTGTTCTACTCCAGCCAGCACCTCTAATAAACAGGTGTTCTACTCCGCCAGCCAGCACCTCTAATAAACAGGTGTTCTACTCCAGCCAGCACCTCTAATAAACAGGTGTTCTACTCCAGCCAGCACCTCTAATAAACAGGTGTTCTACTCCGCCAGCCAGCACCTCTAATAAACAGGTGTTCTACTCCAGCCAGCACCTCTAATAAACAGGTGTTCTACTCCGCCAGCCAGCACCTCTAATAAACAGGTGTTCTACTCCGCCAGCCAGCACCTCTAATAAACAGGTGTTCTACTCCGCTAGCCAGCACCTCTAATAAACAGGTGTTCTACTCCGCCAGCCAGCACCTCTAATAAACAGGTGTTCTACTCCAGCCAGCACCTCTCCTAAACAGGTGTTCTACTCCGCTAGCCAGCACCTCTAATAAACAGGTGTTCTACTCCAGCCAGCACCTCTAATAAACAGGTGTTCTACTCCAGCCAGCACCTCTCCTAAACAGGTGTTCTACTCCGCCAGCCAGCACCTCTAATAAACAGGTGTTCTACTCCGCCAGCCAGCACCTCTAATAAACAGGTGTTCTACTCCAGCCAGCACCTCTAATAAACAGGTGTTCTACTCCAGCCAGCACCTCTTATAAACAGGTGTTCTACTCCGCCAGCCAGCACCTCTAATAAACAGGTGTTCTACTCCAGCCAGCACCTCTAATAAACAGGTGTTCTACTCCGCCAGCCAGCACCTCTAATAAACAGGTGTTCTACTCCGCCAGCCAGCACCTCTAATAAACAGGTGTTCTACTCCGCCAGCCAGCACCTCTAATAAACAGGTGTTCTCCAGCCAGCACCTCTAATAAACAGGTGTTCTACTCCAGCCAGCACCTCTAATAAACAGGTGTTCTACTCCAGCCAGCACCTCTAATAAACAGGTGTTCTACTCCGCCAGCCAGCACCTCTCCTAAACAGGTGTTCTACTCCGGTAGCCAGCACCTCTAATAAACAGGTGTTCTACTCCAGCCAGCACCTCTAATAAACAGGTGTTCTACTCCAGCCAGCACCTCTCCTAAACAGGTGTTCTACTCCGCTAGCCAGCACCTCTAATAAACAGGTGTTCTACTCCAGCCAGCACCTCTAATAAACAGGTGTTCTACTCCAGCCAGCACCTCTCCTAAACAGGTGTTCTACTCCGCTAGCCAGCACCTCTAATAAACAGGTGTTCTACTCCAGCCAGCACCTCTAATAAACAGGTGTTCTACTCCGCCAGCCAGCACCTCTAATAAACAGGTGTTCTACTCCGCTAGCCAGCACCTCTAATAAACAGGTGTTCTACTCCAGCCAGCACCTCTCCTAAACAGGTGTTCTACTCCGCTAGCCAGCACCTCTAATAAACAGGTGTTCTACTCCAGCCAGCACCTCTAATAAACAGGTGTTCTACTCCAGCCAGCACCTCTAATAAACAGGTGTTCTACTCCAGCCAGCACCTCTAATAAACAGGTGTTCTACTCCAGCCAGCACCTCTAATAAAGAGGTGTTCTACTCCGCCAGCCAGCACCTCTAATAAACAGGTTTTCTACTCCAGCCAGCACCTCTAATAAACAGGTGTTCTACTCCAGCCAGCACCTCTAATAAACAGGTGTTCTACTCCGCCAGCCAGCACCTCTAATAAACAGGTGTTCTACTCCGCCAGCCAGCACCTCTAATAAACAGGTGTTCTACTCCGCCAGCCAGCACCTCTAATAAACAGGTGTTCTACTCCAGCCAGCACCTCTAATAAACAGGTGTTCTACTCCAGCCAGCACCTCTAATAAACAGGTGTTCTACTCCGCCAGCCAGCACCTCTAATAAACAGGTGTTCTACTCATCCAGCCAGCACCTCTAATAAACAGGTGTTCTACTCCAGCCAGCACCTCTAATAAACAGGTGTTCTACTCCGCTAGCCAGCACCTCTAATAAACAGGTGTTCTACTCCAGCCAGCACCTCTAATAAACAGGTGTTCTACTCCGCCAGCCAGCACCTCTAATAAACAGGTGTTCTACTCCGCCAGCCAGCACCTCTAATAAACAGGTGTTCTAGCCAGCACCTCTAATAAACAGGTGTTCTACTCCGCTAGCCAGCACCTCTAATAAATAGGTGTTCTACTCCAGCCAGCACCTCTCCTAAACAGGTGTTCTACTCCAGCCAGCACCTCTAATAAACAGGTGTTCTACTCCAGCCAGCACCTCTAATAAACAGGTGTTCTACTCCAGCCAGCACCTCTAATAAAGAGGTGTTCTACTCCGCCAGCCAGCACCTCTAATAAACAGGTGTTCTACTCCAGCCAGCACCTCTAATAAACAGGTGTTCTACTCCGCCAGCCAGCACCTCTAATAAACAGGTGTTCTACTCCGCCAGCCAGCACCTCTAATAAACAGGTGTTCTACTCACCTCTAGCCAGCACCTCTAATAAACAGGTGTTCTACTCCGCCAGCCAGCACCTCTAATAAACAGGTGTTCTACTCCGCCAGCCAGCACCTCTAATAAACAGGTGTTCTACTCCGCCAGCCAGCACCTCTAATAAACAGGTGTTCTACTCCGCCAGCCAGCACCTCTAATAAACAGGTGTTCTACTCCGCCAGCCAGCACCTCTAATAAACAGGTGTTCTACCAGCCAGCACCTCTAATAAACAGGTGTTCTACTCCGCCAGCCAGCACCTCTAATAAACAGGTGTTCTACTCCGCAGCCAGCACCTCTAATAAACAGGTGTTCTACTCCAGCCAGCACCTCTAATAAACAGGTGTTCTACTCCAGCCAGCACCTCTAATAAACAGGTGTTCTACTCCGCCAGCCAGCACCTCTAATAAACAGGTGTTCTACTCCGCCAGCCAGCACCTCTAATAAACAGGTGTTCTACTCCGCCAGCAGCACCTCTAATAAACAGGTGTTCTACTCCAGCCAGCACCTCTAATAAACAGGTGTTCTACTCCAGCCAGCACCTCTAATAAACAGGTGTTCTACTCCAGCCAGCACCTCTAATAAACAGGTGTTCTACTCCGCCAGCCAGCACCTCTAATAAACAGGTGTTCTACTCCAGCCAGCCAGCACCTCTAATAAACAGGTGTTCTACTCCGCCAGCCAGCACCTCTAATAAACAGGTGTTCTACTCCGCCAGCCAGCACCTCTAATAAACAGGTGTTCTAGCACCTCTAATAAACAGGTGTTCTAGCCAGCACCTCTAATAAACAGGTGTTCTACTCCGCCAGCCAGCACCTCTAATAAACAGGTGTTCTACTCCAGCCAGCACCTCTAATAAACAGGTGTTCTACTCCGCCAGCCAGCACCTCTAATAAACAGGTGTTCTACTCCAGCCAGCACCTCTAATAAACAGGTGTTCTACTCCGCCAGCCAGCACCTCTAATAAACAGGTGTTCTACTCCAGCCAGCACCTCTAATAAACAGGTGTTCTACTCCAGCCAGCACCTCTAATAAACAGGTGTTCTACTCCAGCCAGCAGCACTCTAATAAACAGGTGTTCTACTCCGCCAGCCAGCACCTCTAATAAACAGGTGTTCTACTCCAGCCAGCACCTCTAATAAACAGGTGTTCTACTCCAGCCAGCACCTCTAATAAACAGGTGTTCTACTCCGCCAGCCAGCACCTCTAATAAACAGGTGTTCTACTCCGCCAGCCAGCACCTCTAATAAACAGGTGTTCTACTCCGCCAGCCAGCACCTCTAATAAACAGGTGTTCTACTCCAGCCAGCACCTCTAATAAACAGGTGTTCTACTCCGCCAGCCAGCACCTCTAATAAACAGGTGTTCTACTCCAGCCAGCACCTCTAATAAACAGGTGTTCTACTCCAGCCAGCACCTCTAATAAACAGGTGTTCTACTCCAGCCAGCACCTCTAATAAACAGGTGTTCTACTCCGCCAGCCAGCACCTCTAATAAACAGGTGTTCTACTCCGCCAGCCAGCACCTCTAATAAACAGGTGTTCTACTCCGCCAGCCAGCACCTCTAATAAACAGGTGTTCTACTCCAGCCAGCACCTCTAATAAACAGGTGTTCTACTCCGCCAGCCAGCACCTCTAATAAACAGGTGTTCTACTCCGCCAGCCAGCACCTCTAATAAACAGGTGTTCTACTCCGCCAGCCAGCACCTCTAATAAACAGGTGTTCTACTCCGCCAGCCAGCACCTCTAATAAACAGGTGTTCTACTCCGCCAGCCAGCACCTCTCCTAAACAGGTGTTCTACTCCGCTAGCCAGCACCTCTAATAAACAGGTGTTCTACTCCAGCCAGCACCTCTAATAAACAGGTGTTCTACTCCAGCCAGCACCTCTCCTAAAAACAGGTGTTCTACTCCGCCAGCCAGCACCTCTAATAAACAGGTGTTCTACAGCAGCACCTCTAATAAACAGGTGTTCTACTCCAGCCAGCACCTCTAATAAACAGGTGTTCTACTCCAGCCAGCACCTCTAATAAACAGGTGTTCTACTCCGCCAGCCAGCACCTCTAATAAACAGGTGTTCTACGCCAGCCAGCACCTCTAATAAACAGGTGTTCTACTCCGCCAGCCAGCACCTCTAATAAACAGGTGTTCTACTCCGCCAGCAGCACCTCTAATAAACAGGTGTTCTACTCCGCTAGCCAGCACCTCTAATAAACAGGTGTTCTACTCCAGCCAGCACCTCTAATAAACAGGTGTTCTACTCCAGCCAGCACCTCTCCTAAACAGGTGTTCTACTCCGCCAGCCAGCACCTCTAATAAACAGGTGTTCTACTCCAGCCAGCACCTCTAATAAACAGGTGTTCTACTCCGCCAGCCAGCACCTCTAATAAACAGGTGTTCTACTCCAGCCAGCACCTCTAATAAACAGGTGTTCTACTCCAGCCAGCACCTCTAATAAACAGGTGTTCTACTCCGCCAGCCAGCACCTCTAATAAACAGGTGTTCTACTCCAGCCAGCACCTCTAATAAACAGGTGTTCTACTCCAGCCAGCACCTCTAATAAACAGGTGTTCTACTCCAGCCAGCAGCACCTCTAATAAACAGGTGTTCTACTCCAGCCAGCACCTCTAATAAACAGGTGTTCTACTAGCCAGCACCTCTAATAAACAGGTGTTCTACTCCAGCCAGCACCTCTAATAAACAGGTGTTCTACTCCGCTAGCCAGCACCTCTAATAAACAGGTGTTCTACTCCAGCCAGCACCTCTAATAAACAGGTGTTCTACTCCAGCCAGCACCTCTAATAAACAGGTGTTCCGCCAGCCAGCACCTCTAATAAACAGGTGTTCTACTCCAGCCAGCACACCTCTAATAAACAGGTGTTCTACTCCAGCCAGCACCTCTAATAAACAGGTGTTCTACTCCGCCAGCCAGCACCTCTAATAAACAGGTGTTCTACTCCAGCCAGCACCTCTAATAAACAGGTGTTCTACTCCGCCAGCCAGCACCTCTAATAAACAGGTGTTCTACTCCGCCAGCCAGCACCTCTAATAAACAGGTGTTCTACTCCGCCAGCCAGCACCTCTAATAAACAGGTGTTCTACTCCGCCAGCCAGCACCTCTAATAAACAGGTGTTCTACTCCAGCCAGCACCTCTAATAAACAGGTGTTCTACCAGCACCTCTAATAAACAGGTGTTCTACTCCAGCCAGCACCTCTAATAAACAGGTGTTCTACTCCAGCCAGCACCTCTAATAAACAGGTGTTCTACTCCAGCCAGCACCTCTAATAAACAGGTGTTCTACTCCGCCAGCCAGCACCTCTAATAAACAGGTGTTCTACTCCAGCCAGCACCTCTAATAAACAGGTGTTCTACTCCGCCAGCCAGCACCTCTAATAAACAGGTGTTCTACTCCGCCAGCCAGCACCTCTAATAAACAGGTGTTCTACTCCAGCCAGCACCTCTAATAAACAGGTGTTCTACTCCGCTCCAGCACCTCTAATAAACAGGTGTTCTACTCCAGCCAGCACCTCTAATAAACAGGTGTTCTACTCCAGCCAGCACCTCTAATAAACAGGTGTTCTACTCCAGCCAGCACCTCTAATAAACAGGTGTTCTACTCCAGCCAGCACCTCTAATAAACAGGTGTTCTACTCCGCCAGCCAGCACCTCTAATAAACAGGTGTTCTACTCCAGCCAGCACCTCTAATAAACAGGTGTTCTACTCCGCCAGCCAGCACCTCTAATAAACAGGTGTTCTACTCCGCCAGCCAGCACCTCTAATAAACAGGTGTTCTACTCCGCCAGCCAGCACCTCTAATAAACAGGTGTTCTACTCAGCCAGCACCTCTAATAAACAGGTGTTCTACTCCGCCAGCCAGCACCTCTAATAAACAGGTGTTCTACTCCGCCAGCCAGCACCTCTAATAAACAGGTGTTCTACTCCGCCAGCCAGCACCTCTAATAAACAGGTGTTCTACTCCGCCAGCCAGCACCTCTAATAAACAGGTGTTCTACTCCGCCAGCCAGCACCTCTAATAAACAGGTGTTCTACTCCAGCCAGCACCTCTAATAAACAGGTGTTCTACTCCAGCCAGCACCTCTAATAAACAGGTGTTCTACTCCAGCCAGCACCTCTAATAAACAGGTGTTCTACTCCGCCAGCCAGCACCTCTAATAAACAGGTGTTCTACTCCGCCAGCCAGCACCTCTAATAAACAGGTGTTCTACTCCAGCCAGCACCTCTAATAAACAGGTGTTCTACTCCAGCCAGCACCTCTAATAAACAGGTGTTCTACTCCAGCCAGCACCTCTAATAAACAGGTGTTCTACTCCAGCCAGCACCTCTAATAAACAGGTGTTCTACTCCGCCAGCCAGCACCTCTAATAAACAGGTGTTCTACTCCAGCCAGCACCTCTAATAAACAGGTGTTCTACTCCGCCAGCCAGCACCTCTAATAAACAGGTGTTCTACTCCAGCCAGCACCTCTAATAAACAGGTGTTCTACTCCGCCAGCCAGCACCTCTAATAAACAGGTGTTCTACTCCAGCCAGCACACCTCTAATAAACAGGTGTTCTACTCCGCCAGCCAGCACCTCTAATAAACAGGTGTTCTACTCCGCCAGCCAGCACCTCTAATAAACAGGTGTTCTACTCCAGCCAGCACCTCTAATAAACAGGTGTTCTACTCCGCCAGCCAGCACCTCTAATAAACAGGTGTTCTACTCCAGCCAGCACCTCTAATAAACAGGTGTTCTACTCCGCCAGCCAGCACCTCTAATAAACAGGTGTTCTACTCCGCCAGCCAGCACCTCTAATAAACAGGTGTTCTACTCCAGCCAGCACCTCTAATAAACAGGTGTTCTACTCCGCCAGCCAGCACCTCTAATAAACAGGTGTTCTACTCCAGCCAGCACCTCTAATAAACAGGTGTTCTACTCCAGCCAGCACCTCTAATAAACAGGTGTTCTACAGCCAGCACCTCTAATAAACAGGTGTTCTACTCCGCCAGCCAGCACCTCTAATAAACAGGTGTTCTACTCCAGCCAGCACCTCTAATAAACAGGTGTTCTACTCCGCCAGCCAGCACCTCTAATAAACAGGTGTTCTACTCCAGCCAGCACACCTCTAATAAACAGGTGTTCTACTCCGCCAGCCAGCACCTCTAATAAACAGGTGTTCTACTCCGCCAGCCAGCACCTCTAATAAACAGGTGTTCTACTCCAGCCAGCACCTCTAATAAACAGGTGTTCTACTCCGCAGCCAGCACCTCTAATAAACAGGTGTTCTACTCCGCCAGCCAGCACCTCTAATAAACAGGTGTTCTACTCCGCTAGCCAGCACCTCTAATAAACAGGTGTTCTACTCCAGCCAGCACCTCTAATAAACAGGTGTTCTACTCCAGCCAGCACCTCTAATAAACAGGTGTTCTACTCCGCCAGCCAGCACCTCTAATAAACAGGTGTTCTACTCCAGCCAGCACCTCTAATAAACAGGTGTTCTACTCCAGCCAGCACCTCTAATAAACAGGTGTTCTACTCCAGCCAGCACCTCTGATAAACAGGTGTTCTACTCCGCCAGCCAGCACCTCTAATAAACAGGTGTTCTACTCCAGCCAGCACCTCTAATAAACAGGTGTTCTACTCCGCCAGCCAGCAC